>NC_135170.1:14490032-14796594 GCF_041146795.1 Maylandia zebra | reverse complement strand
AAAACAAGAACATTTCATCTACTGAAAAATGCTGCTTGTATTCTGTAAACTGATTGCATCAACATGTCACCATTCAACCATTTCTTTTTCTATATCCTTTCTTCATCTTCTTCCACCTGTCCTTTCCTCACTTGTTGCCTCCTCCATTGCCTTTTGCCCACCCTTCATTCTTTTTCTTCCTTATCTCTCCACTTCTCTTCTCAGCCACCATCCAAACTCACTTCGACATCTCCTTTCCCGCCCTCCTTCCTCTCTTCGGCTTCCCTGCTTTCCGTCTCTCACCAGAGGTGAAACGCTGTACTTCTCTTCCTAAAGTCATTTCTATGTTAATGAGTCTTCTTGTGAGATAATGCAGCCGAGCAAGGGCCTCGGACACACACACACACACACACACACACACACAGATACACAGAGGAAGAGCAAGTGAGAAGAATGATAGGACCTGTCACTGCACTCTCTGGTGATCAGTTCATGGATTTATTTATCTGTAATCCTTCTCCCCCCGCTCTCTGTGCTCTGTGCTCACTTTTCTGTCTCTCTGTTTTTGATTGTTTTAATTCCTCAGCCTTTAATAGAGTCAGAGAATCAGTCAGTGAGCTGTGGCACCTAAACACTTAAGTGGATGGATGGGCTCCAGAAAAGAAGCCACGTTTCCATTCCTTGGGTTTAGGCAGGCTACAGCAAGCTTTAAACCCCCCTCTGATTTCCATATGTACACATGTTACTCAGGTATACACCTATGATACTTGCACCCACGGTCACGCGCACTCCGGTGTGTTAAGTGAAGCATGAAGAGCAGACCGCCTCGTGTGGAATCCTCGCTGAAGTGGAGTCATTAAAAACGGTCCGTGGCTCTTTAAGTGGCGTCTGTGCTTCTCTCCCGAGCGCGATTCTCCATGCATCGCTTGCCAATCTCTCTCCCGCTCTCTCTTTTCTAACTAATCAGTGCGGCGCAGGAGCTACTGGCGCCGCGGCTAGCGGAGGAGAGAGGAGAAAACAGAAAAACAGAGAGGGGAGGAGGGGGATGACGCTGCGTTTCAAATGAGCACCAAGGACAGCGCCGCACTCAGCACCAGGGACAGCAAGCCACAAAACTACACGCAACCCTGCCTTTGAACACATGCAGTTCGTTTTATTGTGCTATCACAACTTATTCCCTTTTATTCTTCGTGTGTGTGTGTGTGTGTGTGTGTGTGTGTGTGTGTGTGTGTGTGTGTGTGTGTGTGTGTGTGTGTGTGTGTGTGTGTATAGACAGCTCAATATCTACTCACAGTGAAACGTGGTCAAATCAAAGTCCAGCGTGCTCTGATCTGTCCTGATCACCGCTGTATGTGTGGCACTAATGACCTGCCATACATACCCTCTGTTAACTCTCTACTGCGGGGTCTATTCTGCTACCCAGCCGGGTCGCGCAGACGTGGGAATACTTTTCAACCAGTGTGTGTTTGTGTTTCAAGTGAAACTGGCTTGGCTTTATAGAGAAGGTGGTGGGCGGGACTTGCAGCAGTGAAGGCACACTATTAGCTCCCGAAGGGCTCTTTCACCGGGGAACCCAATCCCAGCCGACTGCCTCTGCCTCGGGCGGAGTTTGAGGAGACCCGCGGTTAATTTTAGTTTGTGTTGGTTGGACGGAGAGGAGGAGGAGGAGGAAGAAGAAGAGGACGACGAAGTGGAGGAGGCGACGGCTGTCTTCTTCTTGTTGTTGTTTTTATTTTTTATTATTTGTCGCCTACCAGCAGGCACGTTTCTTGGGAGCAAACGCAAGCGGGTGTAACTGTCGTCGGCCGGTGTGTCCCGGTTGCGGTTCTACACTGACTTCTATGGAGGATAAATCTGATTAATCCTTTCTTGTTGTGCTTATTGGACCAATTTAACTTGTATAGAGCATTTCACCGGATACGGTTTGGACTAGTGTCTAAATCCCGGACATTGGTCATCCAGGGAGATAAAACATGTCACTGTGTCAACAGCTGGAGCGGAAAACACGCGATGGATGTCGGTCAGTCTCCGCTTTGTAGATAACACATGGTCTTTATTCACCATTCTTGTATTCATTCATTCATTCACTGGACGGGGAGGTGAACAGACGCTGGCCTGCTGTCAGAGACACTGTGGGAAGAGGAGAACCGGTCACAGCGGTGAGTGATGCTTTAGTACAGATTCACGCTGCGGGGGTGACATCGCTACAGACAAAATGATCCCCTGTTTTGCTGTTTTAAAGATGGAGTCCCCCTACACAGACCCTGGCTGTTAATGCTTCACAGATTAATAAGTTAAGAAGGAAAGCAGGAGAGGCGAAGACAAGAAGCTCTCCCCTAACCCCGGGACGAATAACACGGCAGGATGCGTTACCGCCGTTAACTTCCACTCTGAGTGTGGGCAGTGCCAGCAGTTGGGGACGACCGTTGGCCGTTAATCCTACGCTGTGTGGGTGCGTGCACGCGCCTCTGTATGTGGATGGTGATGGTGAGAACCGGTTTTTGATGCGCGAGAAAGTGACGTGCCGCTCTCCTACCTTCCCGCCCTTTGCCACGAGCCTCAAGTCAACTCAGCGAACCAGGCAGCCGGGTCCAGCTTCATTTCTCTCTCCATAGCCTCCTCACAAACTCGCCACCTTTACCTACCTTCCCCGTGTTGTTGTTGTTGTTATTGCTCTTATTATTTATTTGAGCGCGTGTCCCTCACTCTGACTCTCCAAGTCTCGCGGGATATAAAGGAAATAAAAGGGGTGAATCTAAAAGAGCGGAGGGGAAAAGGAAAGGAAACACACACACACACACGAAAACAGATTAAGACGAACAGGAGCCGCATATATGAAGATGCTGATGTGTGACCGCGGCGTCCAGATGCTCGTGACGACGGTGGGCGCGTTCGCCGCCTTCAGCCTCATGACCATCGCCGTCGGTACCGACTACTGGCTGTACTCGCGCGGGGTGTGCCGCGTGAAGAGCAGCGGCGACAACGACACGAGCCGCAAGAACGAGGAGGTGATGACGCACTCCGGCCTCTGGCGAACCTGCTGTCTGGAAGGTACGTGATCAGTCTGACTGGCTGCCTGTCTGTCTCTCCTCTCTCTGCTTCTGGCCGGCGCGTGTGTGTGTTTGTGTGTGTGAGTGCTCGTGCGTGTAGCTGTTTCCACACGCACACGCCCTGTCTCCCCTACTGTCTGCCTTTTAATACCAGAGGAGGTTTGTGTGTTTGCCTATGAGAGTGTGACAGCAGCCTATAATCCCTGTAACTCACTTCTTAAGCTGCTCTTCTCGACTTCACCCTCCACCGCAGAATAGATCGCAACTGAGTAGATGTGGCTGTCATCACGCTGCATAGCTCTGGGTAGAAATAAAGCACTAACAGGGCAAACAGAGCGTTATTAGCCAGGCATCTGCACCACTACCATGAACCAGGCATGTGCACCCTGGCACCACCACAGTAATGATGGGAAAGGTTTTTCCTTTGAAGGTGGATTGCACTGTTGTTCCAGGTTGGAGGAAAAAAAGAAGAAGCTTGTTTTGGCCTGAATGGCGCTGGAACTGGGTGTGAATTTCGCAAGCACCTGTTGATTATGGAACCAAAGGCAATGGTGGTTCACTGAATTCTTGCCAGAGAGTTTAGGCATAGGCTCTCAGTCATCCAGGTCATTCGGGAGTATTGAAAGAAAGTGATTGGATTTCTAAATTTCATGAAAATGTTTCACCTTTCAGTTCTGGTTCAGCCCAGAGCCCTTGAGTAAGTCAGAGTCCTATCAGCCGGGTGTTGTAGCATTGAAATAGTTTCTGCAAGTGCTTAGCTGGCAGTTGGACTGTGTGCTAATAACATACAGCATTGTTTTTAACTCCTCAAACTGTGCTTCTGTAACTCTGTGACGAAGCTAGCGTGGAGATGACGCCACTCTTCCATTCAATGGCTCTGGATCATTCCAAGTACAAGTTAAGTAACATGAAATATGCTGTGCAGTGGGGAGTGCTCAGATCTCTACACTGCAGAAACCAAAGAGCCACTCCATAAACTCACCACAAAACATAGAAGAGCCACCCTGACAGGACAAGACTCAGCTGTACATCTGCATCTAAAGGACAAAGGTCACTCTTTTGAGGATGCCAATATTCACATTATGGACAGAGAAGACAGATTGTTTAAAAGAGGAGTGAGACAGGCCATCTATGTCTACTGTGAACAACCATCCTTGAACAGAGGGGCACACCAAGCATTGAAGAGAAGTTGGTCTTTCCACTGAATCCAGACTTCTTGACTCTTATATGTAGAGCAGGGTGGTCCAACTCCAGTCCTCGAGAGCTACCGTCCTGCAGCTTTTAGACACATCCTTGTTCCGACACACCTGAATCAAATGAATGGCTTGTTATCAGGCCTTTGCCAAATTTGATGGCATGCTGAAGAGGTAATCCAACCATTTGATTCAGCTGTGTTGGAGTAGGGATGCATCAAAACTTCATGGCGGTGCAGTGAACTTTACAATTCACAAGCAATCTACATTTAGATAATGGGGAACTCCCAACACTCCAAAAGCCAGATAAACATATTTCCCATTCGACAAAACACAGGAGGAGTAATGTCAGTGACGATCAGCTACTACATCACTGAAACAGAAGTCAGATGACTCTTCTTTGTGTGACACTGACCAACATTTGACTGATGTAACAGTATCACACAAATTCATATTGAACATTTAGATATCAGCGGTTTAAATAGGCTGTTTTTTTTCCTTGTGCGAGTAAAGTGCACAGAATACGGGACGGCAAGCAAGGCTAACAGCTGTTGTGTTCACTGTAGCTGGTTTACATGAGTGCCAACATGGTAATGGTAATAAGTGCAGAGTGTTTGTTTGTGTGTGTTATCTTACATGTTTCCCTCACTTGTCCAAGGTAAATTTCCCCAGAGACAACAATGGCTAATCTAATCTAACATCTGATCTAACTTCGTTATCAGCTGGAAGAATTGACAATGTCTTGAAAAAGTTTTGGTTCCAAGAATGTGACTCAGACCTTGTTATTGCCCAAAATCAGATGAAGTCAGCTAGGCCTTTAACATCTAGTCTATCATATTTGATGTATGGGTTTTTGAGACTTCTACATCAGTGTGACTGTTTTTTCTCACTGAAAAAAACATAATAAATTGTACAATACGTTTAAGGAAATTAATTGCCCAAAAAATGTAAAAAGCCAGATGTAGTAAATATGATTCAAATTAAAATTCATATACATCACCCCCGCTGCTTCTTACTTTTTCAAGTCCTTATTTGCAGCATTTCTCCCTTTAAAAACTGAGTGATTTTCTTGTTAATTTGGACTTTTTCTAGAAACTCTCAAGGCATTTGGCTGCACATCCATCGTATTTAGCACCACACAGAAGAGTGTGCCTTGATCACAGGGTTTGATTGGCTCTCTAAAGCCTTTTGGCTGTATGGATTGGCTCTTACATAGTTATTTTCTACTGAATTTGAGCACTCAAAGCTTTTTTTAATAAAGCCTCATTCACCCATTCATGCAAGTGCTTTTTCTATGCCTAAGCAGTTTTAACCTAACGTTCACATAGGCCAACAGTCTGATGGATGCATCAGAGGCAACTCGGGGTTCAGCATCTTGCCCAACGATACTTCTGACATGCAGGTTGGAGCAGCCTGGGATTGACCCACCAGTGTTCCAATTAATAGACAACTGAAGTGAACATAAAAAGGAAAAATCTAAAACTTGAACAAGATAGAGGACTTTGACACTGTCAACACGTCAAAGTGTGTGTGTGGGCGGGGGGGTGTTACAGCGCCAGATGGTGCAGGTATGCTGCTGTACGTTTATGCACACAGCAACACGCACATGTTATTGAATGAATAAACAGACAAATTCCAGGATATTCCCAATCCTCCACATAGGCACAGCTGTGGGAGCAGGATGCCAAGTTAACACAATGTCAGTGCATTCACACACACAGGCTCAGACAACGAAACATCATTTGCACATATACTCCTTCATGCACGCCTTTAACAACTGCTTTACTTAAGTGAAGAAGCTCTCTTATCTCTTTTGTCATTCTGTCCATCTTATATCCACTTAGCACAGTGGTAACACACTGGTAGCCATGCTTTTATAATTCATAGCTGCCCCATAAGCTGACAGGAAGCGGATGTGTGTATTAGCAACCTGTACTGTGTCCGACAACAGGGAGGGTGTGAGTGACTTAGACAGTAACTACAGACAAGTAGTGAAGCCTCATATATGCAGTGTTCTTACAGTGGAGGTGAACACACAGAGCAGTTACACATGCATGATGTGCAGCATTTACAGTTTTATTTAGCAGTGAAAATGGGCACCAAGGCAAAAAGAGACCTTAATTGAAAGAAATATTTACTTTAAGGCAATAATTAGCATATAAGTAGTAGCGAGCAGGTGGTCTTATTCTAAAGTTTTCACTGATTTTTAAATACAACTAACTAGGCGTAAAAGCGCCTGCACATGCACGTATTCTCTGCTTCTAAATGGAACCTGTTTTGCTTTTATTTTGTGTCACATACATTATTACAGTGATGGATGCTCATTTTAAACCTGTCCAGTGGTTCAAATAATGAGGTCAGCATGTGTATAATTAATCCCCATCTTAAGCTGCCTGAAAAAAAGTTAAAAGACTAGGCCTTTTTCTGCATATAGCAAGAATTCTTGAATGGTATAGTTTTGTTTGCCTTGATTTCAGATGCACTGTATTTGTTAAAAAAATAATATCCCAGCTCTTCATTGCTAAATTATAAATTAAGATTCAGGACAGTGCTTCGGTAATGCGGCCTCAATGCAAGGCATCAGCAAACTGCAATTTTAGATAAGCAAACAACTAAAAGGAAAGCCCAAAAGAAAAGAGCAGGGAAATAGCATAATAAGCATTAACATTTAACAACAACAGAGTTCATAAAGTGAGTTCTAGAGGAATTTTTAATGGGCTGCTTGTAATTTAGCACACAGGAATGTAGAGTTCTTATAGAATTTAAATAACAGGGATGTTTTCCAGATTCTGGCATAAATACTAAGGCCTGTAATAGGATGAATATTTACGTGCACTTGCTAATACCAGATGTTAACAGGGACCAGCAGTGTGTGGTGACGTTGGGATTTCTCTAAAGAGGTGCTGCGATAGAATAAATGAGCACAAGAAAAACTCCTTTAGAGAACAGACAAAACATGAATGAAGAGAAACCACAGTGCACATGAATGAAGCGGGGGAGAGGGGTGGAGAAGAGCAGCAAGTGAAAAGTGATGGATGAGCTGCGCGTGCCCTCAGTTTCAGGTGAATCTCTCGGGAGTTTGTGGGACCACAACGTGGATTTAGATGATCACTCGGTTACAGAATGAAGGAATAGGGTTTTAAACAGAGACAGAGGTAGCAGTGATCGCTCAGGTGGCTGCAGGAAGGAGGAGAGAAGGTTTAAAGATGCAGGTGGGGGTTGAGAATTGAAGGACAGAGTGAAAAGGAGGTCACAGTATAGGGAGATAAGCATTAATTAAATATGTGGGGTGTTTGACCATGTCTAGGATAAAAGCAATCACCTGACTGAGAGGGACAGCGGTAAAGACAGAGGAGGTAAGAGGAATCGTTAAGGAGGGTAACACTGAGAGAAGGGGACAGGTATATAAAAGAGAAAGAAGCAAGATTTCTCTTGAGAGGACATGACCAAAAAAGACAAAGGAAAAGGGGAGGTGTATATTTTATGATTTATATTTTAATATCTATCCAGACATTTTTAGAGTTTGTATTTTTAAACCAAAAAAACCTTCATATGTGTCCTTTATAAGAAAAGTCAACTACTTTTGCATGTTCCCATTATTTGCTTATGTCCTGGAAGCTCCATTTACAGGGGGAGGGGAGTGGGTATGCAAGATCATCAGGCTCTTGTGCAGTGCTCTGCAGCTTAATGCAGATGGTTTTACATGTAAATTGGTGCTGCACAAGAACTTGAAATGTATTTTGGATTGAATAACTGGTTTGCATAGTTGTGGAGAAAGTATTTTTGTTCGTTACGAACAGTAATATATACTAATACTCGTACTAAACAGCAGTATTAGCATCAAAATATTAAATACAAAGAATAGCCCAACTGATCGGTCAACAGGACGATATTATTGCGAGAAATATAACTCTTTGCCCAAAAAATGCGCATCAAGAAAATAACTTTCATTTATCCTCCAATAAATGAAAATTTAAAAAGTATAGAAGAAAAGGGAGAACGACACTTAAGCCATGTTATGAATGTTGACATTGCATACTTTGTCCACTAGAGCGCACTGTGCAACCTCCCTGTTTGCAACATACATGTTACAACGAACGTCACAAACACAACAACCAGCTGATCAAGCAAAGTCGGGTGTATACACATAATCTATGACTTGCCACAATAGAATATTCTTTTTAAACTGCACTCTTATGTTATCTTAGGAAGGACTCATAAATGCATGACAATTATTAGGGAAATCGTTTTTCTTCTTTTTTTATCTGCTCGAAAGAAAAAAATATCAGTCGATATATCAGATTTTTAAATGACCAAATATCTGTATGGTATTGGTCTTAGAAATCCAACTCTCGGGCTCTCCTTTAAAGTTTAATTCATGGTCTCACAAATGTTTCTGTCTGCCTACACATTTCAGTTTGGAGAGGGGTTTTCACCCACTGCAAATGTGCTCCCATGCAATCTGAAAAAATCCTAACTAATAAATTTAAATTGACAAAATAATAATTACCTTATGCTGACTGTTAGTAATTAAATGTAGAAGAGAAGTTGCTCAATATCTCAGGGGCTGATGTCACCATGTTCCCCCTTTTAGACACACCCCTGTGTATAGGAAAACTGTAGCGTGTGGTCAAAATTTTCTCCTTTTATTCACAATGTTGCTGTTAAAACCGCAGTCCTTGATCCATAAAGAGACCCACATGCAGGAGGAAATTTACAGTTTCCTCCTGCATGTGGGAATTTTAAAAGATGGTAGAAGAAAGAGCTGGAAAGAGAAGAAAGCCAGATGTGGCGATGTGCAGGATAAAAGCAACATCTTAGAGAGACAGACATCATCGGGAAACAGATATTTAATCACAGCTGTGATGGAATTAATAGCACAAAAGGAGAGTTTGTACACAGCTGAAAAGCTTGGAAGAGAATGTAAAATAAAGGCTCCAGGGCTTAAAAGGAAGGAGGGTTTCAGACAGACCCGCAGGACATTTTGCTGTGTTTCTAAAGAAGGTATCAAGGGAGGGGGATAATAAGGGTAGGTAGGCTAAAGGATGAAGGGAGGAGATTTAGTAGAAGATGAAAAGTTTTACTGCATCTGGAAAGTAAAAATGATAAATCAGAGAATGTCGGGAGAGATGGACTGAAGGAAGATAGCAATTGTGCCAGTAGCTACAGGGAAGGAGGTGTAATAGAGATGCAGTTAGAAGGGGAAAAAAAACAAAACAGATTTTTGCCAAATTCCCAAGGTCAGACCTTGCAATGCTTAAGAAAAGCAAAATCTGAGATTCTACAGACCTCAGTTAGTATGTTAAATTTCAAACCAAACACAGCATATCAGCACGAACGCCTACCACTAAATGTAAGCATGGTGGTGAAGACATGGTGATTCAAGCTTTTTTTGCAGCCACAGGACACTTCGAAGTCATCGATTGGACCATGAACTCTTCTGTATACCAAAGTATTTTAGAGTCAAATGTGAGGCGACCTGTCTGACAGCTAAAGCTTGGGCAAAACTGGGTCATGCAACAAGACAGTGAGCCAAAGCACGGCAACAAATCTGCAACAGAATGGCTGAAAAAGAGAAGAATCAAGGTGTTGCAGGAGGCCAGTCAAAGTCCGGACCTCAACCTATTTGAAATGCAATCGTGAGACTTTAAGAGAACTGTGCATAAACGAATGCCTGCAAATCTCATTGAACTGAAGCAACGCGATAAAACAGAGCGGGGCAAAAGTCTTCCACAGAGATGTGAGAGAATGATGAAGTCATACAGAAAATCCTTACGCTGAATAACTTACTTCTGCTAAAAGCTATTGAATTATAGAGTCTTAGTTTTTACACCCACTGCTTTTGTATTTTGCCGCATTTTTAGGAGTAGGAGCTTCAAATTGATACATTTGGTGTATCGACTATTTTGAATCTCAGTGACCTAAACCTTAAGGTCAAAGTTCAAGTTTTCTGAAAATCTTGCGAATGCAATAATTTGAGAACAAGGCGACATGGGATTTGTAAATTGTAAAATACTATAGGTGTGTCGACTTGGAAGCTGAGTGTTTTTCATTGAGTCACGATATGTAAATCCTTAGAATTGACAGGGGATGGGTCTTTTTTGGTCTTTAACCATGACTCTAAGTCTAGCATGCATATATTTTTCTTTCATTACATGTCATACGTATAGAAAAATCTTCTTTTTAATGTTTATACTTAACCAAGCCTTCTTATTTTCATATCAGAACTGATGTGTGTAATTGCATGACACTGTTTTAATAATAATAATAATAATGTATAATTTATTGATCCTTTATTGATTCCCCCGTGGGGAAATTCCTCTCTGCATTTAACCCATTCACTCTGTGAAGCAGTTGGCAGCCATTGGGCACCCGGGGAGCAGTTTTAGACCACACGGTGTCTCCAGCCTCATGGCAGCAGTTTGTTTCAGGGCAGCTGAACAACAACCTCTGAAAGGACTCAAGCCAGGCTCCAAAATCTCGAGGAAAGTCTTCACAGAAGAGCAGAAGCTGTTGTGGCAGCACATTAATGGTCCTGGATTTAAAATGAGACATAACAATAACATGTGAGTGTAATGTTTGCTAGCTGCGTGGAGGGAATCCTGAAACAGCCATGTATGAAAGCGATAACAGATAAGAGGGAAAACTGGAATGGGATGAATTAATGTTTTGTGAATGTGAGAGAAAACTAGGTAGAGTGAAGGAGGAGCGGTGAGAAGATTTGAAACATGAACAGAGAGATGTTTTCGGGGGGGGGGGGGGGCTTTGCTGTTTGAGTAGGGACAGACTGAGAGAAGGGGGGAAGAAGAGAGAGATAGAGAAGAGGTGTGCAACCGAGCAGAACCTGCCTCGTTCTCTTTCATCAGCCATCACCGTGGAAACTAGCCTCCTCCTCCTCCTCTTTCCCTCCCAGCTTCTCTTTCCTTCGCCTGCAAAAAGGTAATCAGAGAGAGCGAGAGAGGCAGAGGCACAGAGAGAAGGAGGAAGAGAGAGAGAAAGAAAGCGGCACAGTCACCCAGACTGAGCTGTCAGAGGCGCTCCGAGGAAACAAGCAGTCCAATTTGCTCTGCTTTTCAACTTTCTTTCCTGTCCGTTGCTCACTCCCTCCTCCTCTGTTATCTAGTTGACAAAACCATTTAAATTGTGAGTGCGTGTGTTCGTGGACACGTGTGGCCAGGTTTACACAGACCACTTACATGCAGATTTTGGATCACATGCCAACTCATTGGGGTCAGCTTGCTTGGGACAAAGGCTGTCCTCCCCATAGAAACTACAAAAATGGTTATCTGTCAGATGTCTAACAAAAAAAAGACCTATGTTTGCATTTTAAAATGTTTTATGATCGTAGAGAATCAAAGGGATAAGAGCTTTCCTATTGTGAAATACAAATCTAGGTATGAGGTTAGCCAGTAGTCATTCATGTATTCTGTTCAAACTACTGTGACTTTCCTTCATGCTGAGCCGTGGAGCTGACATGTTTGGCAGAAAATTTACTCATTTTGTCGGTTGGATTGCCATGCTACTCTTGGGATGGACCGTAATCGCTTTGATGGTCCCCTGACTTTCCATCTAGTGCCAAAATCAGGTCACAGATTTTGTCCAAAAGTAGCATGCTAGCTCACTAAACTCCGACAGTAAGCATAATGAACAGTAACGTGGCTGTAGATACTATCCAAAAAGGATCATATGAATTACATTTTTTGTATCCCAAATAGTTTTAACTACACTGGCAATCTAAAAAAGCTAAATTATTTCAGTTATTTGACCATTTTTGGTTGGATTTGAGGAGTTCCAGTTAGCCACATTTGCACCATAATCAAAGTCATGTTACTGTATTGGGTCTTAAGCTTTTTTTTGTCTTGTTCGCATTTAGATACTGGAAAAATGAATGGCACCCTGTTTTTGTTTTAATTAATCACTTGTGCTTCAATCACACAGGCCTAGAGACCAATCATCAACCTCCTGGCAACCACTGGTTGCTAGGGGAAAACAATATATTCCTTTCCTGGTTGGTTGGTGGTTGCTGAAGGTTCCTGGCTGTGTCCTGTCTTGCATTTCTGCTGCAACCAGGCACTGCTTTTTGTTTGAGGGCAAACAGTCTGGTTTCCTTCACACTTTCCCGGTTGCCTATACCTCTTTGTTACCAGTTTCACCTAGAGACTGCCACCAACCTCCAGAACCACTTTTCAACCAGTCAGACACACCAGGAATATATATTTTTCCCTAGTGAGTGGTCGTTTTCAAGTTTCAAAGCGTGGGTGACAGGGGTCTTGACTGATGCCCCATTCCCACAGCAATCGTTGCTAACGATATATAACTGTAGCCATTAATCAAGCCATTGATATTGCTTAAAGTTTTAAGTCATAGCGTCAAAATGGCAAAATCTAGAATTCGTTATCTTGAGGCTGAATTTCAAAGGCTCTGAAGTTTGTTCAAATAGTGAACATCTAATCTAAATCAGCAACTTGTCTCACACGTGGTGCAGTGTCAGCAGTTTTTAAAACTAGACACCTTTCCAAAAGTTGAGCTACGCAATTGTTCTTTTGGTAGTAATATATGGTGTAACCTCACTATATACATTAACACAAGGATGACACCTCTAGGAAATAAAATGTGCTAGACTGTAAGTGTATGTAATTTGCTCGTCATGGATGCAATAGCTACTTTTAATGCCAGCGTACATCCTTTACAAATTCTTTTCTAATTTTCTTCTGCTTTTGAAATAAGCCTGAAGTCCAGTATTATTCCAGACATTATGACTTTCTCCACCTGCCATTTGCTGTCTGAAGAGTCACCACAAATGCCCTTCCTTTCCACTCACCTGCATTCGCCTCATTAATGAGGCCCTGCAGTATTCATACTACCTCAGCTCACCATGTCTCACTTGCCTGTTTGTTAATCTGTGCCTTGTAGCATCCTGGCTTCCCGTTTGGGTTTTTTTTTTTACATTGTATTGTGTTTAAAAAATAATAATAACCTTGCCTGTGGTTTAGATTCACCGGATGCTTCCAAGTAAAGCTCACTTCTTGTTTTTAATCACCCATTTCACAAGTTCTGCTTTAGTTTGAACTGAAATGCAGACATATCCCCTGACCCTGACTACAAAATATTTTCCTTGCCTTGCTTTTCTTAACAGTTCTTACAATAGACTGTGTATGAAACAGTAATGTATCTGCAGTTTGAAAGGGTAAGGGCAGTGCAGGTGTGCCTTAAGTGACCTTTCTGTGAATTGCAATGTATGCAGGTTAGGAAAATGACACTTTTAGGCCTCTGTAAGCACTTTCCTGATTATGTCAATCACATCTTAGTGAATGCAACAGGATGTTAATGGTCCCCATTAGAGTCAAAAATGACATATTTTAGATTGTATTTTAAGGCAGGCCTAGCTTGTTGCTGACACAATTTATCATTCACATTAAATTCAATTAGTTTTATTTGTATAGTGCAAATCACAACTACAGTCACCTCAAGGCGCCTTGTGGTACGGTGCTATTGGGTCTTTAAGATAAGATGTCAACACTGTTGCTGCAGCATTTTTGATCAACCAAAGGCTTTTCAGGGAATTTTAGGACAGTTTTTCACCAGCTTCGGCTTTTTTCTGCCTGTTAAATAATTGTGTACAAATGTGCTTTTCTACTCAACACTTGTATGGATTGTGTTATTTAAGTTATCTGTGCTTTATTGTGGGGATCTCGTACACTGAGTTTTAGTCTTTTAGTGGGTGGCCAACTTCAGTGTTGGACTCTTCTGTGAATACAGGGTTTGTGCGTGGGTGAGAGTTGGATCAAGGACAAACATCCACCTTGTGGCTCATTTGTCACAGTCATGGGGTTACGCAGACTTGTTGTTTGTATGCGTCCCCTTTTTTAACCTTGTTTTGAGGCACAAAATTTTTATTTATTTAGGAGTGGATTATGTTCAATGTTCAGTATATTTTATTTCACAAGAACTAGACTGATACGGCATTGAATAGCTGTATTTTAATTAAAGCATTAAAATGTCCGATGCTTTGATTTGCAAATGAGATAATTTGACAATTTAACTCAGTAACTATTATAAATAATTCTCAGGTGTGTGTGTGTGTGTGTGTGTGTGTGTGTGTGTGTGTGTCCATCTTAACAGCTCTATCTGTAACATGCTGATATTCTCCAGAGTTTTTTTTAAGGTATCAATTATTTTTACAGTGTGTATTAAAGAATGCGTGGTATACAAGGGGGGGGTGCAGGTTTGCGCTTATGTTCATATGTTTTATGCATAAGTGACAACAGTTGCATGCTGGGCCCTGTAGGAGAAACTCAACCACATGACTCAGATAAAACACACAAAGACGCACACACAGGCAGACAATCATGCATACTCTGAACTCTCATTCCTGTTTGTGTCCCATAATGCTTTGCTGTGGCTGTGCCTGCAGCTGCCCTCGAGCAACTGTGACCTTTGTGAGGGAAATGCCTCCTGATAGATGCTCCCACTACGCATGTGTGTGTCTCCATGTTCTCTTCTTTTTTGTTTGTGTGTGTCTGTGATCATTACCGTGCTGTTTATTAGACTGAAAAAACAATAACCAACAGCAAATTTGAAAACATGCAGTCTCCTCCATGCACTTACACTTGACTGCCCAAGCACACACGTGCACGACTTCACAGATTAGCTCGCGTGCCAGTGTCCCCGTGTTCAGATTGATGTCTGTAGCTGCTTATGATAAAAAAAAAATGATTATCTGTGTGTGAAATTGATAAAATAGCCAACTGGACTGGGGCCAGTCTACTGAATTTTATCCCACTGTCCTCAGACCTCAAAACAACCCAACTCTCCTTCTTTACTATAATGAAATTAAGCTTTTGGAAGGCAACTATTGTAGGAACATAACACCTTGTACGTAGTAGCAAATAACACCGAGAAGACCTGGCACTCTTTTCTGCTTCCCCACATTAATATAACTGCTGGAGATACAATATAACACTTGCATGAGCAATAATTGATCCAGTGTACCATCGTCAGTGCACGTACGAACTTTTCAAGCATACTAAGTAGTCCCATTATTTTAGGAGCCCCATCTAATAAAGAAAAGTAATATCCAGCTGGCAAAGGATATAATTTCACTTGTGGTATGCAGGGAAAGGATAAATGAAAGTGCTCTTTAGGAATGAGGGAAATGGTTGCCTGCTGGAGTCCCAGAAAGGTGGCCTCAGCTGTGGTTTCGTCCTGAAAAGAGATATTTATTAAAAGGCTGTCATCCAAACGCCTTCGTGGAAAGATTTGGATGTGTGCCGGCTTGAGTAAAATCTCATGAATAGGAAAACACTTAAAGAAATGAGATGTATGTCACATTAAAAAAAATAAAAAATAATAGCGCACTCTCCTTACATAGTGAGACAAATGTGTGGCTCTATTTTAATGATCTTATTAATCTTCTGTAACTGAGACGGAAAGATTTTCTTTCTTCTAAGCCAATTTGTTAAGCCTGAACTGAGGGGCTTTAATTTAAGCAGCCACCTGAGAGCCTCACATTGGATTTTTCTTTAAACGCCACACACCTTTGTTCATTTCCACTGTTTGTTTTATGATTTTTTTAAATGTTTTACAAATGTGTCATGGTGCAGATTTGAATGTTTTGTTTTTTGGCCACAGTGAATAGCTTATTAGCTTATTAACTTTTTTTGCTTCTGCTTGGCGATACTCAAACAGACCACTTCAACAGTATTAACCGTGCAGGTTAAACTTTAGGACTACAGCAGTAGTGAGTCTAAATTACCATTTGTAGTCATTCAAATAATGTGCAGACAAGGAAAGACACATAGAATATAATAGAATAATCCTTTAATTGTCCCACAAGGGGAAATTTGGTTGTAACAGCAGCCAAAAAGACAAATATACAAACAAACAGGACACAGGACACGGAACAGAAACATACACAATTTTTCTTACATATTTACATTAAGGACAATGGTTACTATAAACAGAGAGAACTGTACAGTTATTGAATTAAATAAAAATAATTACAGGTAAGAGGCAAACCAGGTTGTAGTGCAAATTGGTTAATTAACTAACTTATTGCAGTTACAGCGCAGATGTAAACATCTATGTTTGTTGGGAGCAGTTCAGATTGTACAGTCTGACAGCTGCAGGGAGGAAGGACCTGCGGAAACGCTCCTTCATGCATCGAGGATGCAGCAGTCTGTCACTGAAGGAGCTCTGCAGTTCAGCACCATCTACATGCATGGGGTGGGAGACTCTGTCCATCAGAGATGTTATTTTGGCCAGAGTCCTTCTGTCTCCCAGCACCTGTACTGGGTCCAGGGTGCATCCCAGAACAGAGCTGGCCTTCCTGATGAGTTTATCCAACCTCTTCCTCTCAGCTGCCGATAAACTGCTGCTCCAACATACCACACTGTAAAAAATGACAGATGCCACCACAGAGTCATAGAAGGTCTTTAAAAGTGGTCCCTGCACTCCAAATGACCTCAGCCGCCTCAGCAGGTAGAGTCTGCTCTGACCCTTCCTGTAAAGAGCATCAGTGTTGTGGCTCCAGTCCAGTTTATTATTCAGGTGAACACCCAGGTACCTATAAGAGTCCACTATCTCAATGTCCACTCCCTGGATGTTCACCGGTGTCAGTGTGGTGGGTCTGCGTCTCCGGAAGTCCACCACCAACTCCTTCGTTTTCGTTTTTGCATACTAGCTCCCCATGTCATTAGGCACACCTTCCAATACCAGGGATACCCTTTTGTCTTGAGAACTGACTAAAATGAACAAGGTGCTGGAAACATTCCTCGGGGATTTTGGTCCATAACATGATGGCGTCACACGGTTGCTGTGGATTTGCTGCTGCACATGCATGATGTTAATCCCCACCGTCTAAATATTTCAGCATAAATCGACTCTTCAGACTGAGCAACATTTTTCCAGTGCCCTGGTATCTACACAGGCAGACAGTGAAATTATAAATGGCTCATGTACCCCTAATTTTGATGAGCATGTGGACTGTAGCCTCAGTTTTCTGTTCTTAGCTGCTCCTCACTGGATATGGTCTCTTTTTGGACCGTAACCGTAGTGATGACTGTGCAGTAAAATCTCTGAATTTGGATTGTTGGTGCTGTCTGCCACATTCAGTTACTTTAATCAACTTTCCTCCCCATTCATAGTCTTGCTTTGAATGTCAAAGTTCAAAGGTGGTCTTCACTATTTCTGCATGCCTAAACGCACCGAGTGCTGCCGTGTGTGTGTGTGTGTGTGTGTGTGTGTGTGTGTGTGTGTGTGTGAGTGAGTGAGTGAGAGAGAGAGAGAGAGAGTGTGTGTGTGTGGGATCATAGGCTGGTTTTGACACTTGACATAAGTGTTTATGACAACTGACTCACTTACTGATACAGCATTTGGAGGTACATCACTGAAACATCACTGTAGGCTAAAAATATGTGACTCATATAGCCCCATGTGCGCGCACACACACACACACACACACACGTTTTAGTTACAGTAACAGGGCCAGACAGCGCGTTTGACTGACAGAGATCCACATCGAGATTGTCTGACAGCTACCTGCTCCCCAGTTTGGATCCTTGTTTTAGTACTCTCCACTGCTATAAAATGTGTACAACACATACTTGTTTGCTTAGTGCTTGACAGGGTGACGTGGAAAGCGTGAAATATTAGACATGACAGCTTCAGTATTTGAGCGTCCGAGTCCTCATGTGCCAAAATTTTGGAATCACTCTGGAATCACCATGTGTTTTGATTATTTACTTTCCTGTTGGAGACTGGCTCAATGTCCTCCCCCTTCATTATTACTGCATCATTAAAAAAGCAGGTAGTGAAGTACACATTTAGAGACATACCAGCACTACTCATGCGCAGTACACGCAGTACTTAATTCTTCCTGTTATTCTAAAGTTTTGGAATAAAGTGTTCATCCCTTATTTTGAGCATGTTTGGAAATTACAACCTGAGAAGTCCTGGATCAGCTCCAAAAGCAATAAATCTGTATCCTCAGCTGTGAATTCATTCAGTCGAATAAAATCACTGAAAGACATTTTTTTTTTAAATCTCAACGAGACAGATCTTTGGTGAAGATGAAGCATACGTCTTACTACAAGGATGACAGTGTTATATATTTTTGATAGATGCTACAAATCTCACAGAGAAATTCACAACATTCTGAGTGTGTGTTAATCCCGCTTGCTTGCATATTTTCAGTCAGAAGCTCACAGTCCATTTGTTTCTCCTGAAGGCATAAATCTTTAAAAACAGCAGTGCAACCAGACAGCAGACCGTTAGCACATTTTGACCCAAGCGGAAACCACCAAGCGATATCCCTTAAGAAGCAGTTTGTGTAATAGCTGCTGGATGATACCTCTAAAAATAGATCTCACACTTCAATACTGAATTTTAACAGCATGCTTTGAGAAATATGATCTGTAGTTTGTTTATTTATTTATTTTAGCTGCTTCGGCTGACTGATCGATCAGCTTGTTCCATAGAGTCTACAATTCAGAAGAATTGCTCCTCCTTCCACAGTATTGCACAGTACTTAATCAAACTCATTCATCCAGTGGGTCTTCATCCAAATTGTGCATAAGGTCATATTTGTAATATGAATTTATGCAGTAACCTGTGATTTTTAAAATATATGAACGATCTTATCTATACTTTTTTTTAATCTAGTTTTGTTAGGTTTTTTAACCTTTATTTATATTGGACAGTGTAAAGAGGATTTAAACCCAGGCCTCTGGAATCGCCTTATGGCATATGTGTTCTCCACTCCACCTGGCTTTGTACTATTGACAGTGTTGGGAAGGTTACTTTTAAAATGTATTCCATTACAGAATACAGAATACATGCCCCAAAATGTATTCTGTAACCTATTCCGTTACGTTACTCAATGACAGTAACGTATTCTGAATACTTTGGATTACTTAATATATTGTGGCGAGTTCAGACAAGGAGGAGACGGAGGTATCGTTTGGTCTTGCTTCCCGTGAGCTAGCCAGGGAGCACAGCCGTTTATTACATTTGCAGAAGAACACACTGCCACTATGGAACGCCAGGACTGCCATAATGAATTAATTAAATACACCATTAAATAATTAATTAAATGTGGCAATAATTAATTAAAATTGGAATTAATTAATTAAATAAATAGTTATGACACATGTAATTAATTAATTATTGACACATTTAATTAATTATTTATGTATTTCACATTTTAATTAATTATTGACACATTTAATTAATTATTTAATGATATATTTATTTATTTCATTTTGGCAGTCCTGACGCCTGGCTCTCATCATGAAATAATTTTATCTGTCAGCCTCACCCATCAAACTCAGGGGGCGGGGTTAACGCTGATCGAGTCAAAACCATTGCTTTGGTCTGGTGGCCATTGTTTCTAGCACACAACAACCGGCATGTGGAAGCTAACAGAACTGAGCTTTGAAAAACCCTGTTTGTGTGTTACCAAATACCGTTTTAATATTTTTTTAGCCGAGAATGTAGTGGTTTAATCTTCATGTGTCTGGTCGGTTTGTCAAGATACAGCCTCTTTGCAAAAGTGTTTCGATGATTTCGGAGATGTCTGCCCAGTCTCACGGCAAAGCGTGGGATAGACCCGCTCGCCTCGCAAGCAATCCCACCGACAAAGCGCAGGCCCCGGTACACAGCTGTAGTAACCCCCGCTGACTTCTTTTACTGAGGTTATATTTATCGGTGTTTTATTTCCTGAAGTTCTTATGTGTCCTACGTGTTTCAGTCGCCAATTCTGAATTATAACTAACATTAAAAACATGTTTAAGGAGGAGAGAGAGCAAATAAATCTGTTTAACATCTGATCTTTGGGTTTTTGTTCAGTAATCAGCGTGACCTGTGTATAAACGCATAAAAGAGATAACGTTGGTGTTTCCGTCATGTAGTAACTGCTGGCTTTAACTGTACAAAGGTTGTTCGACACTATGAAACACATACAGACTTCATGATGTTCGGCTAATATTTTTATTGTGAATATTAATCATGCTGACCTCGCTCTGTACACCACGGAGCGAGGTCAGCATATCCACGATATCCTCAGCTCCATGAGTTAACACAAAGTTTCCCAGCTGACTATCTAACTGCCAACTATTCCAGAGACGTGAAAATATACAGCATAAAGAAAAGTGTAAGAGACTCAGCAGCAGATTAGAATAACAGTTATACATTTAATAAATCACCAAATGAATCCAAGAAACGAGCAAACCTGTTCCGACAGTTTGAATTTGTATTCCCTCAGCTGCAGACTTGCTGCTGTTTAAATGTTTGAAAAGGAAGATTAGATATAAAAAACGTCAAACATAGACTCAGTCTGCTTTCACATTTGATATGAGGCCAGCACGTATAGTGGCCTCAGCAGGCTATTACTGAAATACACGTGCTATATCATAAACTATGATATAAATAGGGAGGTCCTATTAACATGTTTTAAAGGACACCTTCCTGCCTTTAGTCTCATTCATGAGCAGTATTAGTTTTCTTCTAACATCCAGAAGTCTGCACAATGTGTTTCATAGTTTGTAACAAGCCTTTGACAGGTAAACATAACATGACCGAAAAAGCAAAAAAAAAAAAAAAAAAAAAAAGAGAGAGAGAGAGTGTTGACATAAGAAGAGAAAATGCTCTCAATTATGGAGACAGGCAAATGGTTCATTTATGTTTGATGTGTGTTTATTCCTCCCTAAATATCGTCGGTGAAGTTCGCCATGCACGTCAGATTTTCCTGCGCATTTTTATACCTCTGCCAACAGAGAGAGAGAAAAAATCACATTCTAACAGACAGCTGGTGCTTAGAATACAGTTGAATAACTATTAAAAAACAGATGATATTTAGATGATAGTTCAGTCTAACACATGTGCCAGTGAACCATTAAACGTCTGTGAAACTATGCAGTTATGAAACGTAACTTTAACCTCAGCCAAACCGATTTGCTCAGTTGTAAATAAAACAGCGAAGTAAACGTGACCCGACAGACAGAACCTGAGTGAATGAAGTCCAGCGTTTAACCACTGAGAGCTAAAACTCAGCTGAGGTTTCAAAGCTGTGTGCTGGTGATTGGACATCAGCCGCTGATGAAGCTGTTCGCCTATAAAGTGCTCTGTAAGGAAACAAGCTCCAGCAGCTCTGCGCTCAGGGAAAACACTATATTTACTTATCTTGTGCAGAAAAATGCGCTGACATTGCTTTATATTGAGCACCGGCTGCCCAGTTAAACTGTGACTATCACCAGGTAACGTAGGCGTGTTTCTTGAATTAGCAGCAGGTGTTAAACAGCTGACAGATGAGGAGGAGGATGCATGCAGGTAAACTGAGGGTCTGTTGAGCTGATCGCTGGTTTCGTGAGAAAAATGTCAGCTCGTTCTTTATGTTACAGAAGCACAGAGACACAAGACCAGGCGGAAAGAGACGATCGTTCGGTGAAAATGAGAATCTGCGAATGCAACATGTGGAACACGGAGAGTGGAATATGTAAACAAACCGGTTAACGTAACCCCCTCGGTGCACTCTGCATGCTAATTGTTAGCAGAGCTAGTGAAATCTCTGAAAACATCTGAGCACTTTTGCAAACATGTTCTATGTTGACAACCTGACCAGACATACGTCGTGACATTCGCGGCTAAAACACTGTTAAAAGTGTAGCTGGTGACAGAAAAACGGGGTATTTTAAAACTACACCACCACCATTGCTGCCTGTGATTTGATCTGCATTCTGGGATACCTGGCTGCCCCAAGTCTACACAAGCAATCGATTATCTAGGATCGACCTGTTTTGACTTACTTTGCACGGCAACCAATCAAATGTTAGAGAAGCTGCATGGGCAGCGTTAACCCCGCCTCCTGAGTTTGATGGGTGAGGCTGACAGATAAAATTATTTCATGATGAGAGCCAGGCACCAGGACTGCCAAAATGAAATAAATAAATATATCATTAAATAATTAATTAAATGTGTCAATAATTAATTAAAATGTGAAATACATAAATAATTAATTAAATGTGTCAATAATTAATTAATTACATGTGTCATAACTATTTATTTAATTAATTAATTCCAATTTTAATTAATTATTGCCACATTTAATTAATTATTTAATGGTGTATTTAATTAATTCATTATGGCAGTCCTGGCGTTCCATAGCCACTAGCTAACTGCTCAGCGCGGCAACCACAACACACATAGGGCGCCCTCTGACCCCGGAAGGACACACCGTCGCAGCGAGAGGGCGTCACCCGTCACCATGGCAACATACACAAAACATAACTGTACAAGCAGAACCCCGAACAGCCCTGACCCGCTACAATATTATCATGCTTTTTACAACAACGTGAATGTACTATTGCTGTGTGATTTATTACTATTACTGAAGGTCCGCGACTCCGAACTGTAGTAAAGGGACCTCTGACTAATGCTGGGCTCACACTGTGCGATTTTTGGCCCATTTTGAGCCGATTTTTGAGTCGTGCGATCGTTTTGGCGATCGGCCCGATTTTGGCCTTCATCGTGCGTCGTGCATCGTGTAGTATACGTGGGGTAACGAGAAGCGATTGACACCTCACGACCAGCTCCCGATCATCAATCGCTTGGTCGTGAGGGTGTCACCGCAGTTTGCCACACTGCGCACGCGCAAACACAAATGTCAGCGAAAAAGACGGCGTAGCACGGCAGTGCAGCGTGTGATCTGGACACAAGCGATGGAGGCACAACCTGTAGAACCATCCGAGCCCTTTCGATGTGGCCTCACAAAATTATCACGACCACAACAACCGTGAAAATAGTTGGATCGACACTGCTGCTCAATCACAGCTGCCTGACCAATGTTTTTCATTAGCAATTTAGCAAAGTTGATGGTGGTGGTGTGTCTGTGTGAGTGAAAGACGGAGAGGGAGAGCGAGCGACAGAATTTCTGTTATAACCTTCATTTTTATGGACGCACAGTGTGAGCACTCAGGTCGCATCAGAGCATCGGGCCGTATAGTGTGAGACCCTGCATCGTGACCTATGAACTTCTAACCCCTGCGAGTCAATCGTACAGTTTGAGCAGGAGCTGAATCGCGCGACTGAAAAAATCGCACAGTGTAAGCCCAGCATAATACGGCGGGGTCCCTGTCGGCTGGTAGCCGAAAAATAGTTCTACTTTGTTGTGTGGGTCAACTTTTCTTGCGAGAGACAGAGAGAGGCGTTGAAAGGCTGCTCCAACGGAACTTGTTGTTTTCGGAGGAAAACACGAACACAGTGTACAGTCGAGTCTTAATAGCTTACTTACAACTGGGCTCGTCAGGCACTCTTCTTGGCTGCAGTGGTTATTATTATATTTACATGCTTCCAGCTCCCGTTTTTGCTCGATGACTGCTCGTACCTTTCCACTCTCCTTTTTCTCCCTCCTAGCGCTCACAGACACATAACGTGTATGGCAGTCCATTCTCCCAGCAGCACGGACTACACTGAACATGATGCTACATTCTTTAGAGCTATGCTTGTAGCATTCTGCCTGTTAGCTTAGCACAACAACAACAACAACGAAAAGGCGCTCTCTCACCCAGGAAACACACAGTCACAGAGAGAGAGAGCGTCGCCCTGTAACCATGGCAACCGTAACGCTGCCGCCTGGAACAAAAGAACGTAGCTGTCAAACAAAACCCAAACAGTCCTGACCCGCGACAAAATGAAACAGGAAAGTACCCCAGTGTATTCCATTTATTTCAACAAAGTAACTGTATTCTGAATACCACCTTTTTAAACGGTAACTGTAACGGAATACAGTTACTCATATTTTGTATTCTAAATACGTAACGGCGGTACATGTATTCCGTTACTCCCCAACACTGACTATTGATGACAGGTCACAGTTTAAGGTAGCCACCACAGCAGTACCATAACATTATAAATGGTCCACTTATACAAATAGCACTACACCTCGTCCTGTCCTCTGTGGTGAAGTTTCATATCGATCACAGCTTAGCAAACATTCTTTATTAATCGCAGCATGTTGACATTTTGTGCATGGTGTCACGTTTTGAAGATATATTAGATATTTAGTGATGTGATGGCAACTTCAACTAACCTGAAGGTCCAGCACACGAGTCTTGAAGTTATTTTTAGCAGATGTCTTTGTTTTTTAAAATGGATAGTGTGACATCATGTACAAAAACAAAATGTGTGTGTGTGTGTGTATGTGCGCACGTGCGCACATCTGCTTTTTAACTGTGTTTTCTCAGTTGTGATTTCGATTCTTTGTCCCAGAGAGAGATAAAAGCGGTCATCTATCTATGTTCCCTCCTCCCACATGTCCGTGAGCCGGGCTATTTTTGTTTTTGTTGTTATTTATTTCCGCTTTGCTTCAGAGAAAGAAAGAAATCTTTATTATAAGAGAATTAACCTAAATGTCTTCCAGCTCTTCATAGGGGTATATTTGAAAATCTACCCAGCACAAAATTGATTGCAGACAACATGTTATCAGCCTGTGTCATCTGGTAGCAGTGAATAAAGCCGATATCAGCCAATATATTGGTACATCCCCAATTTTATTGTGCCGCTCAGTGCCCTAATCATCATAATGGTTTGATGCAAATCTGTTCACTTAAAAAGGCTGGAGCTATAATGAATTTCCCAGCCGCCTGACACAAAGCAGCTCTGACTGATGACGCTTTACAGCATCAGCAGCCAATTTTCCGGTTACCTTCCACTCCACCTGTAACATCCGTGTAAACCATCCACATTAATCATTTTTATTTCTCACTATCAACAAACTCATCCAGTGTGCCTAAATCCCAAAAAGGAAAATATCTTATTACTGCCATAAAAACATATGGCAAAGAACAAATTGCTGAGTCACACCACTGGAGGACACAGTCTTTCCCAATTGCACCACTGATCTAAAGTACTAAAGATAGATGGCCATGTACTTCTACATGAGTAACTGTATTGTTAGGAAATTTGTTTTTTAAGTGGCATTTGGTGATATTATCAAAGTCCTTCCTGAAGCAAGTCTCACCATTTGGCAGCTATCTTTGCAATACACAGGCAGATAGTTTGGCCATTATCTAAGTGAATGGGGAGAAAGCTTTAATCCCAGTGCTCACTAGGACACGAAGAGTCACCGGTCCAAGCTGAAAAAAATGCTGCTGACATGATCAGTGGCTACTCCCACCAGACCACTGAGTAATATACTGCATCCATCACTTTATGGATACAGTAAACCAAGAAAACTCATATATACTCGCCTGCATCATTACTAGAGATGGCACGATACCACTTTTTTATGTCCGATACCGATATCATAAATTTGGATATCTGCCGATACCGATATGAATCCGATATAGTGTGTTTTAATCAACAAAACTGTTTTTTTAAATATCTTGCTGAATTTTGTATAGGTTCTCAAGTTTAAAACAACAACTACACTAAAGCTATTTTGTTATACCTGTATGCAAAAAAAAATATTTCATAGTTCAGTAATACTGATCAATCTAATAAACTTAAACCTACACCATCCTCCCTATTCTGGTATTTTAAAGAGTACTTAGCGTAAATATTAAGCAACCTAACTAATAGGGTTCCAACTCCCAGCAACAACAAAAATAAATAAAAAATAGGGAACCACCCCTCACGCTCCACCTCATGATGCTTAATCGACGTAATCAACCTTAATTTGATGCAGTGTGAAAAACAAATGCACAGAAATAAATTCTTTTTCAATATATTAAAATATTAAATAGATTCAACATCTTTCTTCAACAAAATTGCAGACTGCACAGATGGTACCTTCCCAAAGGAAAAAGTACTATAGCTTACTAGGGTATATATATATTAGACTTAATAGTCACTATATACAGTAATGGACTTCTATTCATTTTGCATCAAATTAAAACTTTGGGTGTCAGATAATTATTTATTAAAAGCTAGACATTTTAAATGAGAATAAGAAAGAAAAGTATGTCTTTGTGCCCCCTTTTCCCAGTTAATGCCCTATCGGCCCCCCTGGCTAAACTTTGCTAGATCCGCCCCTGGACAGTTACCAGCGTCAGCTACGTAGAAAAAGATCCTGGTGTAGAAAGTAATATTAAATACATTCTAACAACAGCTTATCAAGCTTAAACGTGCTGCTGTTGTTTATCTGCTGGTTTCCTCTTTCTGGTGCAAAGTGGGCCAAAAACAAACAAGAGAAACGGACTCGGGACAGAAAAGCCGATCAGCTGATCATTAAGCAGTTTCATGATTGAAGTAGCAGCAAGAAGAGGCAGTCGCTCCATATATCGTTTGTTAAGCTTAAGCAGGAATGCTTTACAAACATTCAGAGATGGACTTACACACTTGCTTTACTTCTCTCGGGGTAACTTTGTCGGAGATGAAATGCCGGGTTGCTAGCGAAGCTCCAAATGCTATCCAGAGCACCGACAGGTCCGGCATGCCACAGCGGCTCTATCACGTGATGCATACTGCTCCGACTGCTAACGTTCTGAGGTGAGTTACGGTGTGTTGCAAGTTTTGTGAGGTGCTTTCGTGATATTTAATGGATCGGATTACATTTTTTATTTTTCTCTGATATCCGATCCAGTAATTTAGGTCAATATCGGACCGATACCGATACGTAATATCGGATCGGTCCATCTCTAATCATTACTACATTAATAATGGACACGGCTTCATTGGTTAGGCAGAAAAATGCAATTTAATAATCTTACAAATCAAAAAGTTAAACAGAATACAGTGTGTACTTTCTTGGTGGATTGAGGGCACCTTGAAAATGTCACAATAAATCATTGACAGCTCTGTGAATTCTTTATTACAGAAAAACAGGTCATTGCTTCCTGGTTCCAAAAAAACATGGTTCAGGTCAGCTGATTGACTCTTTATGGTTGGGACAGTCGCCATGTGTGGAGTTTTGGAATTCTCCCTTCGGTTTCAATTTGAGCATTTGAATATCTCAGTGATTACCTGGGTGGCAGTAAGCCTGTTGGTTATGCACATAATTCTGAATATCTTCTTGCTTGATTAATTAATACATGATTTGAATTATAAAATGTAAGCGATGCTTGTTTTGGTTATCAACGACTGTACTGTATACTGCAACTCGGTGTACTGCGACTCGTTGATTAAAAATATAAGCATTCTATCTTAGCTGTTTAATGCGTAGGTGGCTATAAAAATCGTTTTTGATAAACAAGGCTTCAGTAACACAGGCCTAGAGGCCAGCTGGTGACCCCTGGCAACCTCTAGTTGCTAAGGAAAAATGTGTGTTCTCCAACAGGTTGGAGAGTGGGTGCTCCAAATTCCTGGTTGCAAAGAAAGTGCTCCATCATTAACCTTCTTGTTACTGCTTTGTTTGCTGATGTTGCCTTCAAAGATTCATTAACTAGAAGCTGGGAAGTGGTGACACCTGGAAAAATATGCTTTAGGCAAGCAGGGTAACCTGCTATCAACCAAAGCAATTTGGTGTAGCATGGTACCTTTTTTCAACCAATTATAACTAGCAACTGCCAGAAACTCTCCAACTAGTCATGGAATACACATTTTTGTCCAGCGAGCAATGGTTGCTGGAGATTCACTAAAGAGTCTCCGGAATTCTGTGAGTGGAGCCTAAATTATAATCTTCAAATTGCCAGCTGTAGTATTTTCCCAGCAATGGGTTGTGTGATCTGGAAATACAAAAGCTTATTTTGCTCATACTCAACACTGTCAAACAGGATGGAGGCTGGTGAGGGGAGCAGAGAAAGGGCTCGGTGTATAGGAGAAAATTCAAACCACCAAATAGTTTCTGTTGAAGTATGTATTTGTGGACGTGTTGCACTTTGGATTAAGAGGGTGTGCTGAGGTGATATTATGCATACATTTGTGGTGGTATATTGCCTTAAGAATGATGCATAACAAAGTTTGATTCACATGTTTTTTGCAGATGATTATCTTAATAAATGGAGATATAAAAGACCATAAAAGTCAATCAGTTTCACAGTCAGATGTTAGTTTCCATCCCCTACTGCATGAGTTGGATGAATCAATTTATGAATGACTTTCTGAGTGTGGGTGCTGGAAAAAGCCTCTTCATGTGCAAAGAAGCAATTAGCTCGAGTCGTTTATTTTGTTCATTGCCAGCCTCTATCCTCCTATTTCTCTCTAATTCTCCCGTGCCGTTTTACCACCAAACCTCTTTCAGCCCGCACTTCCTCTCTCTTCATCCTTCTTCATCTCTCTTTCTCTGCTGCTCCCCTTCATCCCTCCTCAGTGCCGCTCTCTTTCATAGCCCCCGTGGTGTTGACCATGTGTGAATGGGACTGAATGATGGGTGGGAAGGAGGCTGCATGCAGTGTAGTTTCACGCGGGCGTGCACGTGCATGCACATAGAAACACGGTCCTACACGAGAGCGCACACACAGAGTTTACTGGTGGGTGTGTTTGTGTGTCTCTGTGAGTCGGTGTGTTGAGGAGGATGAGTCACTCTCTGCATGAAACGCACACACACTCTCAGTCACACATGGACGAACCAGCATGCACTCATATAAGCAATCTAAATACACGGAGCTTTTATTTGCATGCATGATTGATAGTGTTCATGTATCATTTTAATGAGCTCGGTGCGCGTGTGTGTTCATTTGATGTCTTTACTTTAGCCGTTGTGCATTTTTGTCTTTTACATTGAAACGGTGTGCGTTTGTGTGTGCTGGGTGTGATAAGGCTTTTCATTAGTGTTTCCCATACACAGCCTGAAGGCTACAGCTCTGCCCTGCATCATCTATCATCTCTCTCTCTGCCTGTCGATATACTTTCACATCTGCTTACAGGAAGTGCACATGCTCCATCTCCCAAAATTTATATTGGATGTCAAGTCAGTCAAATAATGTGACCATTGGCAATGACATTTACGCTTTCAAGAAGAAGTGGCTAAAAATGATAGAAAGCAATTGTTGAAACCTTGTCCTAACCTTGTTCTGACCCTCACTGTATGCTCCTGCTATGCTGTTGATACCTGGTCAGCACAGGTACACCTGTGACTGATGGGAATGTGCATCAAATAGTGTGTGTGTGGATAGAATAAAGGGTCCTATTAATGTGTGTGAGAATATACAGCAAAAGATGCTTGGGATAATTTAGGTCTGACTCCTTGTAAGCCTGTAAGACTCTCAGTAGTAGGATGTGTATGAGCTGAGCAGATGGTGGTGTAGAGCTAAGCAGCATCTTCAGGGTAAGCTGCTAAGTAGTTTGTGAAATACATTTGCTGGAACACTACTAAACAGTGACATCACTCTTTTCTCTTCTAACTATACCTCTGACAACATGTGTGTGCGTACATACAATTTAGTTTCGCCTCTTTGCACCACCACAGTAGTTTTTAAGTCAAATAGTCAAGAGGTAACCTGATTTAGATGTAGTTCAAGGAGTTTTTAACATGAGCATCACATTAACTGAGCCATTTTTAAACACAGTCCCACATTTTTAAGAGGCTCAAAAGTAATTGAACAACTGGCTGACTAGAATCGTGTCCAGGTGAGGCCTGTTCTCTCATTATGCCATGACAAATGAGGCTTATAAAAGATCTGATCTTAAAAGAAAAGATCCTACCACCCTTTTTACAGAGAAACGGCAAACATTTAGAAGTGGTCAAATAAACAATCTGGTACATCCTTAAAAAGGAGCACTGAGCAGCTCAGCAACACCAAAAGACTAAAAAAAAATACGACTAAAAACCATGTTGACAGAATTATTTCCATGGTTAAAAAACAACATCTGACCAAGTCAAGAACACTTGAGGAGGTGTGTACAATCAATCAAAACTCTATAATGCCTTAATGAATCAAAAATACAGAGGGTGTACAATAAGGTGCAAGCCACTAGTTACACTTGGACTTTCACAGAAAATGTCTTTAACTTGTACTAGTAAGATTAGAAAAGTGTGGAGAAGAAGAAAAAGGGAGAAACCGCATGATCTGAACAATATCGGGGCATCTGTGGCGAATGATACACGTGGCAGGATGAATTGTATAGTGTGCAGGGCTATACTCTCTGCTTACATTCAGAAAAATGCTGCGGAACTGATCGGACAGTACCACAGAGTTGTCCGTGTATACAATGAGATACATCCGAAAATTAGTATTTATCAAACAAAACAACTTTTCATGTCTGTGTTGTTCAAAATAAACTACTACTATACTATCTAAACTGATGTGTGTTTCTTCTCCAGGAACCTTCAGAGGTGTGTGTAAGAAAATTGATCACTTCCCAGAAGATGCTGACTATGAAGCAGACGCAGCTGAATACCTCCTACGTGAGTCTGATATGAGCACACACTGCACTGTGCATTCACAACTAGGCTTTTACTGGCCAGTGTTACCATATTTAGAGTAGAACTGTCTGACTAATCACTAAACTTGTTTTTTTGTTATCTCAACCCATCGTATGTTCCCAAGCGATGTAAAGCCAATTCCATTGTTAGGTGTGTGACAACAAAGTTTCATATCGGCTTGAAAAGAGAATTATTTTGTAAAGTCTGCGTTAGAAACAGCACACAGGCATGATGTGGGTGTGAGGCAATCATGAACATTACTGTGCCCCCTCTCTAGCCCCATCTGCAGGACAAACTACAGGGGTAGTATGGTTAAGGATCACAAAGTTAGTTCCATCCACTATTTTGTAGTAGCGACTTAAGACTAATGTAGAGGAAAGAGTACAGAACAATGGATTTTTTTTTTTTAAATTAAATGTAACCAATTGAAAATCACAAAACACTGACAGTTAATCTTTCTTCTAGGAGTGGGATATTCCCACTAACCTTTTTTCTCTGGGAAAGAGAAAGCAGTAGTCAGTAAGCAGCTGAACACTGGAGGTGTTACAAATACAGTTAAAATAACACCAGTTACTTATTTTGTCATTTCTTGTATGGAGCACTGTTTAGGCGTTTAACAGCTCACCTTATGTGCACAGTACTTATGCATACTGTTTTGATTACAGTTAAAAGGCATGTGATTGAACCCCTGAAGTTTTTCCTTTGATGGTGGCCTGCTACTTTGCCTCGCCGCACAAACTTGCACTGAAATATTCCAGCTATCACATTATTGTTAGGCAATAAACCTCTAATCCTGCCTTAACCATTAAATAGGTCTCTTGAGATTACAAATCTGCTTGGCAAGACAAGGCCAAGGCCAAGAGCAGCATTCACCTTGCATGCTTTTTTGACTGCAGGAGAAACCTGAGTGTGAGCATGGAGAAAACAATCAAACTCCATGGAGCATGTCCCTTTACAGGTTTGAAACCAGTGCTCTCTTGCTGTGAGGCAAAAGTTAGCTAACAGCTGAGCCACCATGCTAGCATCAAGGTAATCCCACACTGTTTCAGTATTGTTGAGGCCTGGGCTCTGGGGAGGCCAATCCATGATTGATATGTTTTATTGTGTTTTTATCTATCCTGGTATGCTTGTACTGTCTTGGCACTGTGATTGTGATCGTGCTGGAAATTGAATCTGTTGCCAGTCTAGCAATTTACAGATGGTATTGCATGGTGGTTCAAAAGTTGACAATTCTTTCACTTTGACAAACAATAACAGGACCCACTGAAAGGCCACATCTCTGTCTCAGGTCCTGTGTCAAGTGTGGATATTTTCCATTTCTTAAGAATATGACTTTCAGATACTGTTTATTCAATTCCATTCAATTTTATTTATATAGCGCCAAATCACAACAAAAGTCACCTCAAGGTGCTTCATAGATACAGAGAAAAACCCAACAATCATATGACCCCCTATGAGCAAGCACTTTGGCAACAGTGGTGTAAGGAAGAGGACTCCCTTACTGCATTTATTTATATTGTATTGTCTGTATAGCACTTTAGAGCACACCTTTCACTTTATTAAAAGCACCTTATCAAGCACTTTATGAGCATTGCACTTTAAGCATGGATTTGCACACAAGAAGTTTAAATATTTATTGACTATTTATTGGGAATTTTAAAATCAGTTGGTGGCCTTGTTTCAGATCCTGCACAGCTGCTCCTCATCAAGGAATGTGGTGGTTGTCTGTCAGGAGAGAAGAATGGTGATTGAGATTGTGATTAAGGTTTACCAATAAGGAAAACTAAGGCAAATGTGTGTGTGAAATCTAGGGATAAAAGTGGTGCAAGTAAGTGTTTGTAAGTTAATGATTACTCACCTTTCTTGCCTGTGTCCTCTTCAAGGTGTTTGGGCAAATCTTTCCCTGGGGGTCCAGACACCATTTAAAGGTTCCGGGAGAGACCATTGGTAAAGAGAGTGTGGTGAATCTTTTTGTGCTTGGGTTTCTGGGTTTTTATAATATTGGGTTTGGTGTAACATTAAAGTGTGAAGTATTTATTAATATGTAAATGTGAAAATGTATTTATGTATTTATTTATTCTTATTGATATATTGTATACTGTGGTGGAAGGTTGGGATTTAAGAATTTACCTGAGAGTGGAATAATGGTTAAGTCTGTGACAGCTGAACATATTTAAGGCTGCCAGTTGTCATTAGAGGATGGATTTTTGTGCTGTGAAGAAGCTCGACAAGTTAATTGTTTTAAGGAGAGCCATATAGCAAATAAATACTTTGTTCCACTACACTTGCCTTGGTCTGTCTCACTGTGTTTCCAGCCGCTAAGGGCTGCCCTGTTACAAGTGGGAAGGAAAAACTCTCTTTTAACAGGAAGAAACCTCCGGCAGAACCAGGCTCAGGGAGGGGCGGGGCCATCTGCTGCGACCGGTTGGGGTGAGAGAAGGAAGACAGGATGAAAGACATGCTGTGGAAGAGAGACAGAGATTAATAACAGATATGATTCAATGCAGAGAGGTCTGTTAACACATAGTGAGTCAGAAAGGTGACTGGAAAGGAAAAACTCAATGCATCATGGGAATCCCCCAGCAGCCTTCGTCTATTGCAGCATAACTAAGGGAGGATTCAGGGTCACCTGGTCCAGCCCTAACTATATGCTTTAGCAAAAAGGAAAGTTTTAAGCCTAATCTTGAAAGTAGAGATAGTGTCTGTCTCCTGAATCCAAACTGGAAGCTGGTTCCACAGAAGAGGGGCCTGAAAACTGAAGGCTCTGCCTCCCATTCTACTTTTAAATACTCTAGGAACAACAAGTAGGCGTGCCGAGCGAGAGCGACGTGCTCTAATAGGGTGATTATATCTGGTGTAGATATTTTTGGGGGGCCTCCCACTTCTTCATTTGTCATCCACTTGTCCATTTACCTCAGATTTCAGGCCGATCTCCACACCATGCTGAAATGTGTCAGCTAATAACACTTTGGGGATCACCTTGTTGGTGCAAAAATAGTATTGTATGCCTATAAAAAAATGTAATTTGGCTTTTTTATGTTTGAATGTTTCATAGGTCACTGTCACAAGTCACAAGCAAAACATAAGGAAATATAAAGAAGAAGACTTTCACTCAGTACTCTTTATCACTCTTCTCATCCAAAGGATAATGGGAAATGGGTAGTTTCTTAAAAAAATATATATATATATTATTGTGACTGGCATTTCTATGCCAGCTGGTATAATTATGTACCCAGAACAGTGTTTATAAACAGCAGCTGGCAATATTACAATGTCTAATAGCAGGAACAACAAAACAAATTATGACCTTAATGGCGTTCCATAACACTACATAATGAAGAAACACAAACTAATGGCAAGTAGTTAAGAAACTGAACCTAAAAAAGCCTTCATAAGGTTAAAAAGGATTATAAGAAAAAAAGAGGATAAAAAGATAAAGAGAGAGTATTTAGTAGAAAACACAGAGAAGTGAGCTCTCTGTTTATTGTAGGAGTAAAGGTGGAAAACAACAACAGAAAAGAAGGGGAAGGGATTCAGCCTGTGCCTCTTTTTCATTGCTCCACTGAACACAGAGCAACATCCCCAGAGGGAGCCAATTAGATCACAGTCCTTAGAGCTGATAAGCCAATAAGGAGCAGAGACCTAGTGACCAGCATTTCATGCAGCCCAGGGTTGTGGGCCATAGGGGCGGAGTCTGTACGAGCAATATCTGCAGCTCTCGGTCACGGCGGGAATGTTTTGCCACGCAAGAAACAACAAACATAAAGAAAACAGATGGAGAAAAAAGCGACAATGATCTGCTTCGTTTACTTTTAGTCTTTTTGTGAAGACACAACCGTATATGATAAAACTCTGATGCATGGGCTCTCCTCATATATTCGGTGTCTCAAAATAGCCCGAATCTCAGTTCTGCGCAACAAGCTGTTTGCAAATATTCCTCAATATGTTATCGCATCCTGCACACATATGACAAATATTTCACTCCCACTGAAGCCTCACTTTCACATTCATTATTTTGCCTCGCATATGTCAGCGTGACTCTCCATCTGTCTTGGGTCTTGTCCATTTTTTTCCCCTTCTCCGTCCGTCTCTCGGTCTCTCTCCCTTGCTCTCTCTAGCAAATCCTCTGAATGCTTTAACATGTTCAGAATTCAGGTTCAGTCGAGCATTTAGCAGCCCGCTGCCTCGCGTGTGTAAAGTGGAAACCTTTTTTTCTTTCTTTTTTTCTTCCCCTTGCATCTCCATCCTCCATCCAGCACAGAAGTGATGCGCACCAGTGATTTTGATGACGTAATGGTGGAGCTACTGTTCTTCCAGCACAAATGATCCTTCATCAGTTTCTGATGGATCTGAAAGGCGACGTCTTTACACGGCAAAATAAAAAGTTTGCACCTGTTATGAACGCGTTTCCACTCTTTGTGTGTATGTGCAGGTGCTGTGCGTGCCTCCAGTCTTTTCCCCATCATGAGTGTGGGTCTGCTGTTTCTGGGTGGGCTCTGCGTGGCTGCCAGTGAGTTTTACCGAAGCCGACACAACGTCATCCTCAGCGCAGGAATCTTCTTCGTCTCAGCAGGTTAGTCATCACTGCGAGTGTCTCTGCGTGTCCATGTGTGTCCTCTTTCCTCTTAGGAATTTAGCTACAGTGATCGTCAGTCATCAGAACAGCGTACATGAAACCACACTTACTAATTCACAAATTCAGCACCTCATACCACATTTTTTTTCATTTAAATACAGTACCAGCCAAATGCCTTACATTCTCTGACCTGGTGAAAGGAGCTTGAGATAACAACAAGGCGGCTGTCTGTGTGAGCCACATGTGTCTGAGTGTGTGCAGCTGTGTCACTGTGGGCCGACTCTAAACGGAGGAGGCACAGCATTCAGATATTTGTTGAGGAGCCCATTGAGCATCTAAAGCACACAGAAGAGCCCATGAGAGGCACCAAAGTGTGGATATGGGACACAGTAGCTGATTAATCAATCAACAAGAATGCCATGATGCCACTGTGATGCACTGTGAGGGTGTGAGAGTGCAAACACACACACCTATAGAGTCTTTCATTGGGACGCAGCAAAGCATCTTTGCACACACCCTTGTACTTACGTATCCGTACTGTAATGATCCTGGTGATGTTCCCGGGGTCTCGCAAGGTGATTATTATTGGTCGGTTTTGTAATCGGAATTATTAAAAACACTCATTAACCTTTACTGATGCATTTATTGAACCCTTGTCTTTTTTAACAATGGATTTCCTTAAACGTTGAATAGGAGTTTAAAAAAATCAATTTAAAGCAAATTAAAGTAAAGGCACTGCTGTAAACAACATTGGTTGAATTTATTATGTAGCGCAATATAAAACGGGGGCATTGTTGCAAAACAGAACGCAGATAATCGTCTTATCTCGATTGTCTCGCCGGTAGCCAGAATTGTAATTAAAGACCTGAGATGCGCGGAAAAAAAACAAAACCGCTAAATCTTTACAACATTATTAGTTTTAACTAAGCATTTTTTTATCTGACTCACATGTTAAGGTTTAGTATGTTCACTTTAATTGCACTGAAAAGGTTATTAGTCACAGAAAAATTGTATTTTCATTAGTTTTTAACAAATGCGACTGTCTTTTGCAGAAAAATGCACCATGTCCACCAGACAGGACTAAAGATGCAGCTGGAAACATTACAAATGAAATCGCTGAACAAACTGGTCAGCAATAACACAGTACAGGCTCATGCAGTGGCACAAAATGACAACACAATAGCCAACAAAAACATTACAAATAAGAGATATCCCACAGTAGCTTCACCACACACCTTGCTTTAATAAATGAAGGTTAACAGACAAAAATCACTATTAAAAAAAAGGGTGTGGTGTTGTAAGTTAGGATACTAAATTGCTCATGTTGTTTACAACGTTCATGCACTAACAGATAAATGGAACTGGACCTGTTTGAGTGTCTACATGATCTGATTCGTTTCCTCTGATTGGCGGTGCTGTAAAGGATAAAGGGAAGGGACATTTTAGAGTTGGGGTTTTTTAAGCCAACAAACCGTGTTTTAGAAGAGCCTCAGTTACTGAGGTTTTGAAATTAAAGTATTCAATTACTGCACACTGCTCACTAGAGCCTGACCAATCGATGGGCTGAAACTATCGGCCGATCAGCTATTTGTTATTCTAGCGGTATCGGTTATTTACACTGGCTGATGTGGCACAGTTTGTCCACCCGAGGGCAACTTCCCTTTTGACCACATGTGTTGGAACGCCACCAACACAAAAAAGCTTATCTGAGCAGAGGGTAAACAAGTAAATAAATAACTATACATATCAAAATTGTGAAATCTGATTATGTTGTGTGCCTGAAAGAAAAAAAATACATTAGATGATATATCAGGCGGCAGGTAGGTTTTGAACCCAATATTTCTAGAACTCATAGGATCAAAATACCAAAACACAAAACTCAGGAAAGGCAAAAGCCAGGGACTTACAAACTAGGAACTATAGAAGAAACACAGGACACACAACACAAGGGAGGACACAATAAAGAAGCAAGCAAACTGAGGGTTTAAGAGGAGACGAGGGCAGATTGGAGAAAAACACACAGCTGAACTGAATCTAACCAATTAGACAAGTGGAAGGGAAACTGAATTTAACACACACAGGACAAGAGTCTGTCAAAATAAAACGAATAGGAACAGAAATGCAGAGTTTACACAACGAGAGAAAAGTGAACAAACACGGAGAAAGGACAGACTTCACAAAGGAAACGCTGAGACGAGGACAGGCTGGACAGGAAAGGGAACCAACCTCATCAACCAAGAAAGCAAGAACTAGAAACAAAGACAAAATCTAATAATATATTCAAATGACTAAATAAGTTAACATAAATCAGGTCACAAACCCAGAAATAATCATGAATGCTCTAAACCTTGGGTCCAATACACAGGTACCATGACCGTCTCTTAGTATACTGTAGTTGTGTTATTTTTGTTAGTTTGTGGCTCTCACAGTTTCTCTTTCTTTATGTCTGTCCAGGCCTCAGTAACATCATTGGAATTATTGTCTATATCTCAGCCAACTCTGGCGACCCAGGCCAGAGTGACAGCAAGAAGTCCTACTCCTATGGCTGGTCTTTTTACTTCGGGGCCCTCTCCTTCATTATGGCGGAAATGGTGGGTGTGCTGGCTGTGCACATGTTCATTGAGAAGCACCGCAAGCTCCGGGCCAAGTCCCGCACTGAGCTCATCAAGAAGTCCGCCTTTAGCCGCATCCCCTCCTATCGCTACCGTTTCCGGCGCCGCTCCAGCGTTCGCTCTTCAGAGGCTCCCAGCCGCGATGCCTCGCCACTGGGGAAAGGTGGCTACACAGGGCCCGCCGCCTCCGAGATGCCCATGTACACGCTGAACCCACGAGAGGCCGGCAATGCCGGCAGCAAACCTGTTGGCGGCTTAGGCGGGCTGCTTAACTCGGAGAGGGATTTCCTCCAGAGCAGCACGCTCACTAAAGACTACAGCAAGGACCCCAACCGCAGAACCACACCTGTCTGAGAGGTGCTGGCTACAGATATCGCCCCAATCAGAGTATCAAAGAGGAGGAGGATGAGAAATGTGGGGGGGGGAGTGCAAGCAAAAGCAGGGGACACACAGGGTTATGGGGTGGGAAGGGGGGGGGGTTGCTAAACTTTGACTGTGAACTGTGAACTTTTAGCCTTCGAACTGTGAATCCTGAGCCCTGTGAGAGTGTGTGCAGCAGGGTTGGTTTTAATAGAGAAGTTGTTCCCAGCCCCAGCACATATCACTGTAGTAATACTTGTAACTCCTTATATATCAAGGCACATTCGGTTTATGTTCATGAGTTTTATGTTCATAAATTGATTTTCAGGCTTTTTCCTCACAGGAGAAATGGGAATTAGTGGAAATGTAAAATATATTAAGTGTTTTTTCTGTTTGGGGCAACTTCTCTTTAAAAAAAAACAACAAAAAAAAAACAAAAGCGCCACAAAAAAACTACAATGTGAATTTGAGGAGAAGGGGTGACAGACTTTGTGTGAACCTCTGTCCTCCTGACCTTTTGGATAGCAGCAGAGTCGGGTCAGGGAAGGGGACCGGCCTTAGAGCTCCCAGCTGACCCTCTGATTACAGTAAACGTGAAGACGTCAGCACCTTGTCGTGGGCTCTGATTCCTTTTCAGTTCAGCTAGATTCAAATTATAAACTGAAGATCGGTTTGCCCATTTAAACCAGTGCATTTGTGGAAGCAGTTATCATTTTCTATACATTTTGTATATAAACTTTCATACTGATCGATCGGAAAGCTCGCTTCACGACTGAACTGAAAATGAATTGAGCTCTTCCCTGGTCACATTTTCCCCTCATCGCTCTGATTCCAGGTCAGTGGTTAAACCTACCTGGCGGTTTCAATGAGTAAAGAAGAAACCGTGGATTAGCTGTTGCAGGCTGGGTAGAAAAGGTCTGACTCAACAACCTAAAGAATCTCTTATAGATGGTAACGTAAGATCCATTGGTGCTTCCTTCTGTTTTTTCTGCCACCTCTTGATTTATTTATTTTTTCACCTAAAACCTAAAAAGAGGTGGTCTGTCTGCCAAGCTGTCTGTCTGCGTCCATGTGTCACCTCTCACCTTTTTCTGTGTAGCCACACCTCCACACCTCCTCTCATCCTTCCCATCCTCTCCATTAGATTTAGCTCCTGTCTTCCATTGGTGGCGTTTTTGGAGACTAGTTAGGTTTTCTGGAGGTTGTTGGTTCAGGGTACTGTGGAGGGGAGACCACTGAGCTGTGAATAGGCTTTAAAGCAGCACCGTTTGTTTGCCCACTACCTCTTGGTGAACACATTTCTGATTTAATATTAAAACCTGTCAGATTTACAGTCGCAGGAGTAAACACAAGCTAAAGTAGACGTCTCCAATAGGAGGAAACTGTTCGTATGTAGCACACAAATTAAGCAGCGGGAGATGGAATTGGAGGATAGTCCAATTGTATTATTTATTTAAGTCACTCACAGCCTCCTCATTGCTCTTCATCTCCACTGCTCACACACTGGCTGACAAACTAGTTACTTACTCCACTGCCACCTCTCCAGCCTTAAGAGGACCAGTGTCAAATACTGCTGCGATCCACGCATCGAGGCACCGGAGAACACTGTGTGCATCTGACTGAGCAGCAGTGTTTGGACGCCTTTCAGACTAATGGCCTTTACACACCGGACATGTAAAATTTGCACCAATATTTTGTTTGTTAAAAATACTCGCCTATTCTCAATGCAGGCGTTCACAGCTACCGCATAATTTTGCAAGACGAATTTGGATTTCATTTATGGAATCAAGCACAGTTTTTTCAGATTTTTTTGCATTCAAATTAACAGATCTGACCAATCAGACCACTGCGTGTGGCTACAAGTGCGCTTGTAGCTCAAAACGCACTTACTGAACATACTGAAACGCAACAGTACTGTTTCTTTTCAGACATACAGCTAGATGGTGCTCCAGGTCAGTCAACTCTGAAATAATTTCCCTGCCTCCTCAGATGTGGGAAGAGCTCAGACTGCCCTGCTGACATCCTGAAATATGTACGACAGCAGTCGTGATAAAGATTCAACTCCTGGATCAAACCATGAAATTCTCCATGCTGCTGCCTTCTCGTGAGAATTGAATGAACCCAGAATCTCTGCTTCTTTCCTTTTGTTGTTTAGAAACATCAGGACCAGTTCATTGTGGCTTGATGCGTCTTTTTTGAGGACGTTTTTTGCAAAAATGCGGCTTTTGCAAAAATGCGGAATATACCTAACACGACAAATTCGCATCTGAAAGATCTAGAATTTCATTTTGGGTTTTTTGCCACATGCTCGGTGTGTAATGGCCTTACTTTTCTGCAGGAAGAGCAGCACAAAAAACTACTGTGATAAAGCCCCTGATCTACTACTATATGCCTAATATTTACACAGTCAGTCCACTTGGTTTCCCAACAATCTAATGCTGCATCTGTGCATTTGTAAGCAGTGGCAACTACTGTAATTCTGAAGTATTCCAGCCTTTTAGTAAAAGGAGGCATATTCTAAAACATTAAGAAAACAAGCTGAATTATTCACTTTACTCAGTAATCTTCTATCTCACGACACGAGGCGACAGAATTTGACACTGTGAGGAAAAAAGGCAACACAGCCATAAAATCTACAGAGAGGAGACAGGGAGGGTTGTGAAACCTGAGCATGAGTATCTAGTCACACCATTTTTCTCAACCTGTTTCTGGGACTGTGAGTAACAAGTAAGTGTGAAACTCAAAAGAGGAAAAAAAAATGCTTTTTTTATTTTTTCAGTTATTGTTCTTTTACCTTCCCATAAACAGCCATTGCACTGTTTTGTATAAAGTCGACATGAAACAACACCAACCCGACACTGTCAAGCTACTACTCTGACAGTCATTACTCTGATAATAAAATATGTTTTAAACCTCGCACACACTGTTTAATTTATGATGCTGCTGTTTTATCTCCTGTCTCCGACGCCATAAAGGGAGCTTAAAGGGACAAACGTGCATTGCTACTGTCCTCTACATGTAAATATTAATTTTGCAACTGCAACTAGGGGCATCAGCTTTTGTCATGGGCTGTGAAAGGGGAAAAAAAACCCTACTTTTCTCCAAGCAAGGGCTTTTAATTTTTAAAGGACAGGAGCACACAAGGGCTTTTTATGCTCAGCACTGCAGCAATTTCATTTTAAGGGTGTAACGTGGGAGGGAGGGGGAGAAAAAGCAAAGTACATTTGCACAGAAACAATCGTTGTTGAACAAGCTAACCGCTAATACAGCACGCTTTGTGTAAAAGAGTAGCTGAAGTAGAGGAAAATCAGACTACGCTTTTCTACTCTGCTACTTTTTTTTGACTTAACTTTAGGTTAGATGAGTAATTTTGTGACGTAATTAGAGATGAAGACTATTGCCTTAAGCAAAGGTAGCATATTTAAGAGTTATTTCAGTTGCTTAAGATTCAAACATAAATTAGCAAAATATGCCTGGTGCCAAATATTACTCCAGATGTTTTCTATGTATCACGACCTCCAGGTTAGCTTTAGGTTTGCAGTTGTAAGTACTCTAATCCGCGTAGGATTTACTGACTCAACAGTAGCGGTAGCTTCGTAGCTCTCATCGGCTCAGACCTCGAGGGGTCTGCTTAGGGTCGAAGTTCAGAACTGCCATCCATGAGCCATGTCAGCGTTGACCATTCAAACCATGCATGCCATATCCATTTGCTTCCAGTGCTTACATTTGCTTTAGTCTCAAATGGCACCCTAATCTCTATACTCTGTAGGGATACTCGACTGCTACACAAAAGACGCCTTACAAGGGCACGCGGGCCCATTAGCCCGCGCTGTAATGATGTTTACTTCAGTAGAGCACAGGGTGCTTTTTGAGACTAGGCCACTGTCTATCTCTTCTTCATAAAGCTTTGATACTCTGATATATTATTAGTAAAAAAAAATTATTCTATTCTATTCTAAAGGTGCCACTGTGCAGAGGATGATAAACTCTGTCACATATTATAGTAATCTATTCATTGGGGCGGGGGCTGGGGAGGGTTGATCGCAGGGGGGCGGAGTTGGGAAGCAGGGGTTGTAGTCTTTCTAATATTCTATTATTCTAGTTTCATTTTCTACTTTGATGTGATTGTGAGGTTGTGTTGTTTTAATCACATCTGAAGTTTCTGACAGGAGGGACATTAGGAGTGGAGCACTCGGACGATCGCTCATGGACATAAACCTCACCTCACCGGTGCCAGAGGTCACTTTACAATTTGCCAGCAGGACACTCAGCACTGCAGCGCACACACACGCACACACACCACACGGACACATGCATTCCAAGTAGCTATACATACAAATTCCTCTACTTTTGAGGACTTTTACCCAAAGCTTCAATGCTAGTTTTTGTTGTTTGCACTTGCACAGGAGAAGACTGCCTCAGATAGCAGGCTACAAGCATCAGTAAACCCTCCAGTTTCACGAGTTTGGAAGACTTAATGACTGTTAATTAAAGAATAAAAACAGGGTTAAGAACTGTCCGATGCATTATTTAAAACCTGAAACAATGATGCATCGACTTCCAGGAAAAATATGGTCGGAAAACCCCCCAGAATGGTTGTTATCCAATCGTAGAACTCACGGCTATGTTAATAGCAAAAGTAAGGGTATTTAAACACGCACAAGAGAACTAAACAGCTGTGAAAAGCATGTATTAGTGAGGCTAGTTAGTGAATAAAAGGTTTCAGTTTGCTCAGAAGCATATAGATCAGACTCTGGAGGAATGGAAAAAGGTCATGTGGTCTGATGAGTCCAGATTTACCGTGTTACAGAGTGATTTATGCATCAGGGTAAGATAGATCCAGCCTTTACTTTACATCTGGGGTTTCTTCAGTTGGTCTGATATAGGTTCAGCAACCTTATGTGCCCCTCCAAGAAATGGGGGTCAGTTGATGACGTGATTAAAATGAATGACCAACAATGATTCCTTTCTTTTCTCACAGCACAAGCATGATGATCCAAGATAATTGACAATCTTTAGGATGTGCTGCAGAATCAAAAACAAAACTGGACAGAAATAAACATCCGCATCATGTAAGCTCATCAAAATAATGCCATCATCATCAAAGGTAATCAGCTGATATCAGTTGTGACCGAACAGCGTAATCAAACTTTTGCACACTTAAACTTTAACTTGAAATAGAATTCGAAGCTTTGGGATTATTGGTCCTCATGAGTATAGGAGCACAAGAACACAGCACACAACGATGTAGTCTCGTTAATGATCACACACACACACACATACATGCTCACAGCTTCAGCTTTGCCCGGTGTGGCGCAGAGAGAAATGTTCTGTTCTGGGTTAAAAAAAACAAAAACAACTATCACTGTGTCATGTTTGGTGTTTCTTTGGAAGAAAATGACAAACTGTTACCACTGCGTCGCTGTTGTGTCGCTCCTTGATGGGACTTCAGTACACTGAGCCAGCTAATCAACCACGGACGACCAGAAAAAAACTGTTTTGAAGGAATAGTTCAGAGACAAACACTTGCTATAAGCACTCTACACTTTGCACTCGCAACACACACACCAAGACACACTAACGCATTTAAGGTCACTGTGTGAGGAGGGCTTACAGGTGGAGTTATGTGCCTGCATGTTTGTGTGTGTTAATATTTACATTGTGCGTGTTTGTGTGCGTGTGTGCAGTTAGCCTCTCCTCACCCATGCACCCAGTGCCTGCCTGTCCTGCCTTCAGACAGCTCCAAGATCAGCCATGGGGCGTCCAGTATAACCTCCTCTGCATCCTCGCGACCTTTAATGGTTGGACCGGGATCAGTTTTAGAGCTAACTGCCCCGATCATTCCTCAGCAGACGCAGCCATACAAGCTAATAGGACTGTTCTGGATTCAGTCGGCTCTGGCGGAAACATTTTTTATTATACTTTTTAATTTGGATCTTGTTTTTCTTACATTGCCGTCTCTGTCTGTGCAGCTGGTTTAGGATCAGCAGAGGGGGCTTGGGGATAGACTATGATCTATTGAGTCCCTAGTGACACCTGGTCCTGAATCAGCACAAGCTGATTTTGCCTGCTGTTCCTCGTGTTCCCAAATGTCCCATAAATTTGGGAAAACAAACTGTGCTTGCTCTGAAAGACTTACTTGTAAAATTGTTAGGCTTTTTAAAATGTGTCCTTTAGGAAGTTTCACTCACCAGATTCCCTCCCCCAAATGATTTCACTTTAACTTCAAGCATTGTTGACGGCGGTGGCAGTTTATGGATTGCGGACATGGTAGTTGTTGTTTTAAGTTTTCTAAACATAATCTATTGATAGATAAAGAATAGCAACCATTATTACAAGAATTATTCCAGTCTTGGTGGCTATTGGGCCTGTTTCCCTGTTTTATTTTTTTTTTGGGGGGGGGGGGTTGTGCCAACCTTTAGCCTTTTAGGAAGAGAGATTTTGTACCTGTCCTATATTTCACATGAATTATTTTGACAGGGAATACAGAGCGATTAAAATGTGCTTTTAACGGTTTTGCCTCAAGCCCTGCATTCAGACAGTGCTGTTTACGTAGTTTACAGAATATATTTGTGGCTGGCACGGTTGACTGACCAAGGATGAAAGGCCCAAAACGGTATCGTGTTTTACCAAGCTTGGAGAGTTTCGCTCTGCATCAGGAATATTCAGGCTCCTTCTTGCTTAAATTTCTTTTGAAAGTAGCAACAAAACATGTTTTTTCTCTTCCTGAACAAGTGAAATCAGACTGTGCCCTTAAACGAAAAGATCGTGACTGTTTTTACTGAGATTTACAGAAGACTCGCAGGGAAATATCTACAACACTTAATGTGACATACTTGTATTGGATTACTACACAGGTTTCTCTATGAGAAAGCCACGCACCATAGAGTCTAAATTGCCCTTGAGTTTTTACTGAGCCATGTTGTAATGGGTAGAGTCAGGCTACTCAGTGTATGAAACCAGTGTGACAGTGCACTGGCTGTGGGCTTTTTGCCACGTTTGCTGCATAACTCTGTGATTGGCAAAGCTAGTTAGCACTACTTTATTTCAGACTGTAAAAAACATTAAATCAACAGTTGCTATGATATTTGCTTCATCTTTCAAGATTAAGTAAGTTATTTGTTACACAAGTAAAATACCCAGCAAACCATATACAGGACGTAAAATAGAGGTGAAGTAAAAATAGTATTTCAATGCACATGTCTTCTCCTTGTCCACAGACTAGTATAACCGTAACCTTTTAAAAAGCCATTTGTACATCTAAAATCTGCCTCCTTTGCTGCACCCTGGACTTAATGCGTCAGGTTGTTACAGCCATCACCTCTCTGTCCCTCTCTGTCCCTGTCATTACCCAGAGATCAGACCACTTCAGTGTCACATGAAAGTCTTACAAGAATGTAAAGAAATACTCAAGCAGACATAGTTAGCATCTCCAAGATGTCAACAAAAACCCCGCAGAAAGTGGCTAGCATAGCCGTAAACTGTTGCGCTGTGCCTCAAATTACATATTTCTGTACACCTACAGTTTAAATTAAGCAAAACATTTTTGTGGAAACGTGTCCAGTAGCGGTCGTGATGCTGGTTAGCCTGCTTCACACAAAGACCCATAATTCTTTTAAGCTAATGTGAGAAAGCTATGTCCTGTGTACTTAGCACACACACCAGTATTAATTAACAGATATTGCACTTGTTGTGGCATGTTTTAGTGTTTTGTTAACTTCTTGAATTCTGTAGAAGAATCTGAAGAATTTATTATTACAGAAAGACAGAGACTAAAAAAGCAGCAGCTAGCGATCCAGTATTTTTGATACAACTCTAAAAAGAAGAAGTTACTTTCAGCTGCTCTTTTATTCACAGGGGTCGCCCACAGTGGGTAGATTTTTATTTTTATGCCAGCTCCCTTAACTAATCAAACCCCATAAGGGACATGTGTCTCCTCCCGGAATCAAACCAGGGATTAAACCACTAGCAACACTAGCATCCTCACATTACGCTGGTAAGCAGATGGAAGTGTCTGAACTGAGATACACCGACAGTTTTTGGTGGTAAATAAATGTAACCTGACTTTATCCATTTCAAACTGACCCAAGGACTGTTAGAAAAAAATGCCAGAGCACAAACTCAGGATTAGAGTCTGATATTTTATTTTATTTCTTATGGATTTGTCAGTTAGTTTATTAATTTCTGAACAGAGCAACAAAATTTGCCACAAAGACAGAGCAAACAATCCAGAAATATTGTCTGTTCATATGTATATTGTGAGTACAGCAGTGGCCAGCATAAAGTTGTTTTCAGGGAGTGTATCTTAGAGGCATTGTAGCATTTTGCTTCAAGATGAAGCAGTTGATAACTATAAGGAGGACTAGTAACAATCAGCTGTTACTCTGTGTGTCTTTAGGGTTAACACTGGAGATTTTGGGTGTTTTCTTGCAGCAGTCATGAAAGTATAAAGTCAAATGTACAGCTGAAACTTCAAGTAGCATAAAAAGTAACACTAAAAGCATGATGGTAATAGGTTTAAGTGTTAAAGATTGTGTAAATCAGTGTCAGCGGGCAGCTTTTTATCTTGCTCCATACCTCTGAGCCCTATCATGAGATAATTAGTCCTCTACAAACAAATATACACACACACATGCATGCAGAAACATGCTGGCACTCACATTTGTCTTTCTATACACAGGAACACTGACTGCATCATTCTCACACACACACACACACACACACACACACACACACGCACACACACACACACACACACATGCCAACAAACACACACACATACACACAGATGCCAGCCATTTTCACTGTATACTTTATAATGTAAACCTCCAACTAACAGCAGTCTGACACGGACACATGCTGTGATTAAAAGCACACTTTTACTTACGTGGTATAAATATGATTACCTATATGAAGGATATTATATACATCATAATATTAGAAAATAAAGAGTCACCTTTTCAAAGTGCCTGTGGTGAGTTCATTTTGTTTTCGACTGTGTACCATGTGACTGTGATTTGCTGCTACATCCTGTTCTTTCTCCCCCACACGGACACTAATGTGGTTTTTACAGAAAGGAAGCCGATAATGTTTAAAACACCAACAAAACAAATTGGATCAGCTTCAAAAACACTGTTTCATGCTGCTTGTCTTTTATTGTGTTATATATGCTGACAGCGTCCTGCATCGTGCAGTCAGCATAGACGTCTTTACGTCTCTCCACTACACCCTGGATAAGGAATTGTGAAACGTTATTACTTTTAGAAACTTGCAGATGTTTAAGGCTATACTCTGTTTAATCCACAGTGATTTTAAAAGTCAGATGTTTATAGGCTGGCTATCCTGTGTCATAAACCTTCTACACCCCCACCCAAACAAATAGCTTTTCTATGAGCTCAGAACAACCCAGCTACACCATTTGGTTAGCTAGTTTCTGATACACGCTAATGTGGAGATACTGGTAGAGTCTGCAAACCGCCCATTTTATCAAACACAGAATCATAGGAGTTATGTCCTCAGTCCATCACCTGAATCTCTTTTTAGTCAAATTAGTTAAGTTTTTATGAATAATAAGCTCTGACTCGTCTTGGCTAACACGTGTTGCCCAAAGCACGTGATATCAAACTAGTCTCATGTCCAAGGCAACAGGCTTATCCACAATGCTTGAACCGAGCCACTCAGCTTGGCAAGATCCAACCTGTGTCCATGGGTCACACCCACTAAAATGACAGAAGCTATGTATTCCGGTGGCTCCAAGTTAAGCTAGCTTCTACTGACAGAAGCTAATTGCAGTCACAAGATGGCAGTAATTTACTGAATGGATGTAAACTGGCAATTCAATTTTCTCATGTGCTACAGTCACTGGTTGCTTGAGAAACAAGTACTGCCCAGGTGGCTGGCAGTAGTTTGTGTAGGTTGCTGGCTCTCACTGGATGAAGAAAGAGCTGTAATTGCTTTGATTGCTAGCACACTGCCATGGTTGCCAGTCATTTTTCATGTTAGTCTGCAAATATCCTCTACATACTAGCCGTAGTACAACTTGATAAAGTGTTACACAAACTGAAACTGGAGGAGATTCACCTACAAAGGTTTTGAAGGAAAACAGTCTCACACTTTACACTGTTTCACTAAAGCTCAGAGAGTAACTGGACGCTGTTGTAGACAAGTCTGTCAGTTCCATTCAAACTAGGACCGCAGCAGTATGCTAGTAATCATAAGAAGGTTTTTGCCTATCATTTGGGGAATACAGATTTTTCCCTAACAACAGGTATTTGACTGGGGGCCTTATTCACTTATTCTACACTGTCCCCGTGTTTGTCACATGTCCAAAATGACTGACTAGTTAATGCCATGTGGTTAGTGGTCACATGTCTACAAAGGCTCAATAAGAAAACGTTTACTGGGCTGGTATTTTTTAATTGTTGTCTCTTTTTATATTTCAAACTGCCTTAATTGTTAATGTAAGCCAGTTTGATCAGTTCTGTAACACACTCCCCTCTGAACGCGCACACATACACACACAGGACACATGAGATGTGTATCAGATGTGCTGTGTCAACCATTCTGAATTGGCTTTCTGACAGATAAAGTCTCTGCTTATCTCTACAGCCACCCCCACAGATGCCTGAATGATGGTGAGAAAGAGGAAGGGTGGGAGGAAGATGAGAGTTGAGAGGGGAAATGGGAGAGAGAAAGTTAATTAGGTGACTGGAGGATTTTTAGAGTTTGGGGTGACTGAAGGTGAAAAAGAGAGAAATTCCTCTAGGACTGCATGAATACATGTGTGTGTATATCTATGGGAGGATAATAGCCAAGCAAGACCTGAAGGTCCTTGCTGACAGTCCAGTGAGGAAACTGGCTGAGATCCTGGAACCTGAACATCTTGGCAAATCATTTTCTACCTCCAAGTTGAGGAGTGCTCAGTGTGAGGAGATCATCTCCTCACACTGAGCACTGGAAATGCAGTCAGTGTCTTTAGTTAACTGATTGTAGTTTTCTAAGTTCACTTATTTTTTAAATGGCTAAAGTTTCAAGAGAAAAGTTTGTCCGTTAGTCCTGTGTGATACTGCAAATTTTAGTATAAATCCAACACCTAGTAAATATGCACTGCACTTGAATGGTTTAGATCTTATTTAACTGACAGAAGTGTTTCTGCCAGGTTTGGTGGCTCTTCATCCACATCCACCCCGCTTGCATGTCCCTCAAGGATCTATCCTTGGCCCAGTACTTTTTTTCCCTTTACATGCTCCCATTAGGTTCTGTTTTCAGAAAATATGGAATCTCATTTCACTGTTATGTCGATGATTCTCAAATCTACTTTCCTCTTAAAAATAATTCTATAGGCTCTTTAAAAGTTTTGCTAGACCTGTCACAACGGGACTGAACGGACTCACGCGCAGGCTCTGAGTAGGGAACAATAAAGGTTTTTATTTACAGAAGCACCAGGTGATCTATTTACACAGTGGGGAAAAGACGGGTTCCAGGAATCCACACACGAACAGGGGGGGGGGAAAGACACTTGCAGTCCACACACGCTCCAAAGTCCTCACTCCATCCACGCTCCACGCTCCTCTTCACACTCCACAAGAAACACAAAAGCTCGCTCCAATCCTCACACACTTGATCGCTCAGGTAACACAGGGGTAGGTCCAGGGAAATGAGAGTCGGCAACGGTCCAGCGACGAGAAACACAGGGCTGCCGTCTTATGAAGGAGCTGGATCACTCGTAATGAGCCACAGGTGCGTGGGCCAAGGGCAGGAGCCCGCAGGTAAGCTCCGCCCAGGCAGAGGGAGGAGGGAAAGAGGGGAGAGGAGAGAGCAGGGAAAAAATAAAAAAGGAATACAAAACATATGTAGCCGTACTGAGCCGACCGGGTAGGCACAGGGACCCTGACAGTACCCCCCCCTCAACGGGAGCCACCCGGCGACCCACCGGGCTTACCAGGGTGCCGGCGATGGAAGTCACGGAGCAGGCGCTGACACAAAACAGCCGAGCGAGGCACCCAGGAGCGCTCCTCCGGCCCGTAGCCCTCCCAATCGACCAAATACTGGACCCCCCGCCCCCGGCGCCGGGAGTCCATAATGCGGGAGACCCCATACGCCGGCAGCCCATCAATGATCCGGGCGGGAGGCGGGGGCCTGGAAGGAGGGCACAAAGGACTGGAGAGCACGGGCTTAATCTGGGAGACATGGAAAACGTCGTGGACACGCATGTTGCGCGGAAGGTTCAACCGAACAGACACAGGGTTCACAAGCGCACCGATTTCGAATGGCCCAATAAAAGTTGGAGACAGCTTCTTGGACTCCGCCCGGAGGGGCACATAGCGGGTGGACAGCCATACCTTTTGTCCGACCGCATACTCAGGAGCCGGTGTCCGATGGCGGTCCGCGAGCTGTTTGTTACGTGCCGTCGTCCGGAGGAGGGCAGCTCGGGTGGCTCTCCACACCCGGCGACATCTACGCAGGTGGTGTTGGACGGATGGCACAGAGAGGTCACCCTCAACGGCCGGAAAGAGCGGAGGCTGAAATCCTAATGACGCCTCAAAAGGTGAAACTCCAGTGGCTGAGGAAGTCAGGCAATTGTGGGCGTACTCAATCCATGGCAGCTGGTCACTCCAAGTCGTTTGATTTGTGGACACCACACACCGCAGAGCAGCCTCCAGGTCTTGGTTCGCCCGCTCAGCCTGTCCGTTGGTCTGAGGGTGGAAGCCAGAGGACAGACTAACCTTAGCGCCGAGGGCGGAGCAAAACTCCCTCCAGACCCGTGAAGTGAACTGGGGGCCACGGTCTGACACAATGTCCTCCGGAATTCCATGGAGGCGGAATACATGTGTGGTGAGGAGGTGAGCGGTTTCCAGGGCCGTAGGCAGCTTGGGCAAGGCAACAAAATGGACAGCTTTAGAAAACCTGTCCACAACGGTTAGAATGACTGTGTTACCTTTTGAGGCCGGTAATCCGGTGACGAAATCCAAGGCTATGTGGGACCAAGGCCGTCCCGGAGTGGGCAGCGGTTGTAGCAAACCGGAGGGAGGTTGGTTGGACGACTTGTTACGGGCGCAGGTCGTGCAGGCGGCGACGTATTCCCGTGCATCCCGAGCCAAAGTGGGCCACCAGAAGTAACGCTGGAGGAATCGTATGGTGCGGTGTACTCCCGGGTGACAGGTGAGCCGGGCGGCGTGTGCCCATTGCAGTACCTGAGAACGAACAGAGGAGGGCACAAACAACTGACCTGGGGGCCCGGTCCCGGGATCTGGTTCTGTTTTCTGAGCTTCTTTAATCTGAGATTCGATTTCCCAGGTCACCGTGCCGATGGAGCAGGAGGCAGGAAGAATCGGACCTGGCTCGGGTTCCGCTTCAGAGGAGTCATACAGTCGGGAGAGGGCGTCTGGCTTCACATTGCGGCTCCCGGGCCTGTACGTAATTGAAAAGTTGAATCTCGTGAAAAAGAGAGCCCACCTCGCTTGCCGGGGATTGAGTCGCTTTGCGGCTCGGAGATACTCAAGGTTTCTGTGGTCTGTCCACACGATGAATGGTTGAGTGGCTCCCTCTAGCCAATGTCTCCATTCCTCCAGTGCTAACTTGATAGCCAGAAGTTCCCGGTCTCCAACGTCATAATTGCGCTCTGCTGGGGAGAGACGGTGAGAGAAAAAGGCACATGGGTGGAGCTTACCCTCCCTCCGTTGGGACAACACCGCCCCGACCCCGGAATCCGATGCGTCCACTTCAACGACGAACTGTTGCTGGAGGTCGGGTTGGCAGAGGATAGGTGCTGTAGCGAACCGTTCTTTGAGACGTAGGAAGGCCTCCTGCGCGGACTGGTCCCACTGAAAAGACACTTTAGGAGAAGTGAGTCTGGTTAAAGGCAGAGCGAGTTTACTGAAATCTCGGATGAAGCGGCGGTAGAAGTTGGCAAAGCCTAAAAAGCGCTGGAGCTGTCGACGGTTTGGGGGTTCGGGCCAGGTAAGCACTGTTTGGACCTTCGCCGGGTCGGGTTTCAGATCACCCCGCTCTATTATGTATCCGAGAAAGGCCACGGAGTCCACGTGAAAGTCACACTTTTCGCTTTTCACAAACAGTCTGTTTTCCAGCAAACGCTGCAGAATCTGTCTGACGTGTGTCTCGTGCTCCGCCACTGTTTTAGAGAAGATAAGGATATCATCCAAGTAGACAAATGCGCACCGATTGATAAAGTCCCGGAGGACGTCATTCACGAGGGCCTGGAAAACTGCTGGGGCGTTAGTCAGCCCAAAGGGCATCACCAGGTACTCAAAATGCCCCAGATGGGTGTTAAAAGCTGTTTTCCATTCGTCGCCCTCCCTGATCCGAACTAGATGGTAGGCATTGCGGAGGTCTAATTTACTGAAGATCGTTGTCTCGTGCAGAAGTTCAAAAGCCGAGGAAAGGAGCGGTAGGGGGTATTTGTTCTTAACCGTAATGTTATTAAGGCCGCGGTAATCAATGCAAGGCCGGAGGGACTTGTCCTTCTTTTCTACAAAGAAGAAGCCGGCTGCCACAGGGGAAGAGGACGGCCGGATTATGCCTGCTGCCAGTGAGTCCGTGATGTATTTCTCCATAGACGCTCTCTCAGGTTGGGAGAGACTATAAAGGCGACAGGTGGGGAGTGTGGTGCCTGGGAGAAGATCAATGGCGCAGTCATACGGCCGATGAGGTGGTAACGATTGTGCATGGTCTTTACGAAAAACTTCAGCCAAGTCGTGATACACAGGTGGAACAGAGGTGAGATCCGGAGGCTCAGACAGGTTATTTGGAGGAGACGCGGAGGGCGGAGTTGCAGCCCGGAGGCAGTTCATATGACAATCCACTCCCCAGCCTACCACGCATTCAGATTTCCAATCGATATGAGGGTTATGCTGTCGCAACCAGGGGTGACCTAAGACAAGCGGTGTTTGAGGAGCTTTAAACACGAATAGGCTTAGAACCTCGGTGTGGTTGCCGGAGAGTGTGAGTGACACGGGCTCTGAGACATGGGTTATATCAGGCAGCCGCTGCCCAGATAAGGCGGTGACATGTAAACGATGAGGTAGAAGGTCAGACCCAACCCCTAATTTTTCCGCGAGGGCTGAATCGATAAAGCTCTGTTCCGCGCCAGAGTCAATTAACGCCATCACAGAATGGGTTTTTGTGTGAACTGTTAACTTGGCCGGTAACGTTAAGCGTGGAAGGGAGCTTTTACTAGATAGGTCGCCCACCAGTACTCCCTTAACTACGGGCGGGCGCCCCCTTTTGGTCGAGATGGACAGGTGGCAATGAAGTGGCCCTTACGGCCGCAGTACAGGCACTCACCAGAGACCATGCGTTGCTGACGTTCCGCGGGTGTTAGCCGTGAGCGACCCAGCTGCATGGGCTGCTCGCCTTCCTCGCTTAGCTCGCCACTGTGGGCAGCACTGGGTTGGGCCCTCCATTCCCCCGCTGGTGGGCCCAAGAGCGCCCGTGGCTCCTGAAAGGCCCGCCCCCGGAGGTTTCTGCGAGCCTGAAGGCGATCATCTAACTTAATGCACAGAGTCATTAGAGAGTCAAGAGAGGCAGGCAGGTCATGCATTATTAGTTCGCCTTTTAATTCATCACAGATGTTATTAAGCAAGGCACTCTTTAGCGCCTCCTGCCCCCACCCCGTTTGCTCAGCCAAAACCCAGAAATCGACAGAATAATCCGACATCCTGCGTCTACCTTGTTTAAGATTTAACAGGCGTTGAGCGGCGGCGGCAGCCTCGGATCCTTTGTCAAAAACGCACTTAAACTTAGACAAAAACTCGGGGTAGGAGATGTCGGGGTGGGATCGTAGCACTGCCTGGGCCCACTGTAGAGCGCGATCACGTAACAGTTGCACAAAGAAGGAAATCTTATCTCCATCGCCAGGGTACCAGTGAATTTGCTGACGAAAAAAATAAGTGAGTTGTGTGAGAAATCCTGCACACTTATCCAACTCACCATGAAACAGTTCAGGAGAGGGAGGCTGCTGCCCGACGACCACAGGTGTAGTTTGGGCCGCGCTTGCGGGCTGAGACGCGCTCGCGGGCTGAGACGCGCTCGCGCCCGGGATGGGTTCGTCTGCCGGAGGGGCTGGCGGGGGCGGAGAGTCAGTCAACGGGGTCCGCTGGGCGAGAGCCAGGGACAAAGCGGCAACGTCTTCACTGAGCCGCATCAACATATGCTCGTGTCGCTGCAACAGCTCATCCAACGAGACCGGGGCTGGGGCGGGTGACGCCGAGCCTGCTGAGTCCATCGTGGCTGGACCGTTCTGTCACAACGGGACTGAACGGACTCACGCGCAGGCTCTGAGTAGGGAACAATAAAGGTTTTTATTTACAGAAGCACCAGGTGATCTATTTACACAGTGGGGAAAAGACGGGTTCCAGGAATCCACACACGAACAGGGGGGGGGAAAGACACTTGCAGTCCACACACGCTCCAAAGTCCTCACTCCATCCACGCTCCACGCTCCTCTTCACACTCCACAAGAAACACAAAAGCTCGCTCCAATCCTCACACACTTGATCGCTCAGGTAACACAGGGGTAGGTCCAGGGAAATGAGAGTCGGCAACGGTCCAGCGACGAGAAACACAGGGCTGCCGTCTTATGAAGGAGCTGGATCACTCGTAATGAGCCACAGGTGCGTGGGCCAAGGGCAGGAGCCCGCAGGTAAGCTCCGCCCAGGCAGAGGGAGGAGGGAAAGAGGGGAGAGGAGAGAGCAGGGAAAAAATAAAAAAGGAATACAAAACATATGTAGCCGTACTGAGCCGACCGGGTAGGCACAGGGACCCTGACAGTACCGCCTCTATGACATTATTAAATCATGGTTAGCATTAAATTTCTTGTACCTTAATGCTAAACAGAGATTGTACTATATAGACCTTCTGACCCTCGTTTTTCTCTTAAGGGTGATCTGGAATCTGGAAAAGTCCAGAACTCCCTTTGCCAAAAATGATGGCACTTTTTCATTTGAGAATTAAGAACATTTAATCATCCGTTGACTTCGAGGAAGTGATTCATCCATTTATTTCATCCAGGCTTGATTACTGTAATAGTCTTTATTTTGGTATCAGCCAGGCTCCGCTCCTTGTTCAGAATGCTGCAGCCCAACTCTTGACAGGTGACCATCACCCTATTTCCCCATTCTTGGCTCGTTTACACTGGCTTCCAGTACGCTCTAGAATTGATTTTAAGATTTTATTGCTTGTTTTTAAGTCTCTGAATGGATTAGCTCCTTCGTACCTCTCTGATCTTTTAACAAAAAGTACTCCAAGTAGAACTCTTCAGTCAGCTGATAAGTTGCTTCTGATTGTTCCTAGAGGCAGACGAAAACACAGAGGAGACCAGATCTTAAACTAAACTTTAATACAGTCTGCCTCTTCAAACTAGGATCTCTCCAACACTCGACATTTTTAAATCTCGTCTCAAAACACATCTTTACTCCCTAGCTTTTAATTGTGACTGAGTGTTTGTTTTGTTCTCTTTGTCATGGCTGTGTACCGGCAGGCAAGGAGGAAGGACCCAAAATGCAGGATTCAGTGAGGCGAAGTTGAACTCAAAGTAAACAGCTTTATTTGCAGGTTGCAGATGAACAGCAGAGGAGAAATCACTGGGAGAAATCACAGCTGACGATACGGGAAACGTAACCGGAACACACTGACACCAGACACGAACCTCCAAAGTAAAACAGGAAACAAGAAACAATTTACAAGGAGGCAGACAGACACTGAACTTAATCTAGAATAATAATCAATACTGTAGAAATATACCAAAATATAAAAAACTGAAAGAACTGGGTCAAAATGATCCAGAACCGTGACAGTGTTTGTTTTATTTTTTACTTTGTACAGCACTTTGGTCAACCTGTGTCGTTTTTAAATGTGCTTATAAATGACCTATAATGTGCCCGTGTTTAAAGCACTTTGGGTTATCTTATGTTGTTTAACTGTGCTATAGGCTATAAAAAACAGACGTGACAGTCAACACAAAAAGGTTAAGACATTTGTTTATTGTGCATGTTAAAAGTATGCTTTTTCATTACCCAAAAATGATTATTATTATTATTTATTTAACACTATTCAATGAGCTACATCAGGGGTAGGAAACTCCAGGCCTCAAGGGCCGGGTGTCCTGCAGGTTTTAGATGCGTCCTTGATCCAACACAGTTGATTCAAATGGCTAAATGTCCTCTCTATAGTCCATACTTTTCCTAACCATGTACCTTGTGGGGTCACTGGAGGCCAGGAGCCTCAGCACAAGCAAGACATTAAGAATTAACATTAAGAAGTTCTTATTTACATTGATCGGCTGGTATTTGCGAGTTATTTTGAAGTCAAGTTATACAAAGTGTATTTCTTATAAAATTAAGTAGAGCTCGCTTTTATAGCACTGCACGTTGAAGGGGGCCAGGTTTTTGGTAATTTGTCTGTCATATTTTCTGGTCAAACTCTCAGATTAATAAGTTCAGTGTTTGTGCAAGTAAAAGTGAAAATGCTACTCTGTTTATACCCTCTCCTCCTCTGTGGCACTAGCTAGATTGCGAACTACCACAACCACAACTTTACCTCTGCACCATGAACGTATTACACGGAAGAGAAGGAAAGAGGGGAATGCTGAAAGTGGGATCTCATTATCGTCTTATTTTTACTAAGCAAGTGCTTCCTTTTTGTACCACACAAAAAAAAAACCTCATTTAGTAATGAAATTCATTACCCTCCCTATCAGATTAATAACTCATTAACTGAGCACACACAAGAGCACAGTTCCAGATATTTCCATCCCTCTTTAACCCTGAATATACCTAAAATAGTTGTCTCAGGCACATTTGCTGAGAACACAGAAGTCCCACCCATCTTCTGTTTAGACCTTCTGTTTGTGAAGAGCAGTCAATCAGAAGATAGCTAGCTTAAACAAAGAAGAGCTAAAACAAAGATTACATAAAGATCATATATGAATTCTGGAAAATGGATTCTACTGTAAAAGAATTCAATTATGGAGCTGGAAATTAACATAAAAGCTCCCTTTTAAGTTTATGTGGCTTATGCTTGTTTCTTCCTTGTGTCTTCAATGTGACTGACAACTGTGAAACGATATAGTGCTTTACTTACAGCGCATGCTGTGTATTTACCCTAGTTTCTGATAGATGTCATATTATATAGCATCTAAATATAACTTGAAAGGAGGGCAGTAAGTATGTATATAATACGTGGAGGAAGGCTTTAGCACAGAGTTTGGATTCACCACATAAATATTCATGACTCTGACGTCAAGAGATGGCGCTGCACGTCTTGGTTTTATCGATTCAAATGGATGACGGGATTACGAGAGTCTCCGTGCCACACTACGATTGAATGCCACTCTGCTTTTGTTCCTCCAAACTGCCTCCATATGAGCCTTTTTGTCAGCCTGTCACGCTGCTCATCTCCTCTGTTTCAAAGAGATTTTATGACCGTCACCTATGTTTCATTATTGCATTTTCTTTTTTCCTGTTTTCATCTTGGCACAGTGTTTTTTTCCTCCTTCGTGATCCTCTCAGCTATTTTACCCCACTGCCACATTGTTCCGTTTTAAAACCCCACCCTCCCACTGAGCACAATGCTACTATCGTAATTGCTTTCTTCAGCTCCAGTAGCCCAATAACAGAAAATGCCCCCGTTATGCTAATAGTCCATAAAGACACTGAGCATTTGCCAGCAGGAGCCCCACATCAGATTATTTCATAGCGCAGTGGCAGTCAGTAGTGTCTTTCCTCCTAAAAATAAAACAGAAATTTGTGACAAATATATATTTTTGTCTGAACACTGAAGGTTTCTGTACCAAGTTTTTGTTTTGTAATGTTCCAGGCAAGTGCCGAACATCACACACAAGTACGAGTGTTTGTGAGTGAATGTTTGTGTCCCACTTGGGCACCCCTATAACAGCTGTTTGTGACTGAATGAGGCTCTGAGGGAGAATAGCTGCCAGCTTTGATGTCCTAATTATTTATCTCTCTGTCTGTTTGGTTGCCTGTTTGTCTGTCTCGATACATGTATCCAGTGACAGAGTGAGTGTTAATTCACTCATGGACGAGTATTTAACTAACCTAACCCACACTGTTAAACTTGTTATTTGAGCTCATATTTTCTATCCTGTGTTTTATACGGCACACCGGGAGCAACACCGGGCCACTTGAGTACAGTGAACTCATTGTCATGTTCAAGAAACCAATTTGAGATGATTTGAGTTTTGTGACATGGTGTGTTATCCTATTGACAACCAACATCATAAATTGGGTACACTGGTTATAAAGGGATGGACATGCTCAGTTGGTACTAAGGGCCCAAACTGTGAAGAAGAAACAAAGACACAACCATGTCACATTCAAAGTCACTTAAATCACCTTTCTTCCACATTCTGATGGTTGCTTTGAACGTCAGCAGGTCGCCCTGGCTGACATGCCTGGATACACTGAGTTCCTGCCATGTAATTGGCTGATTAGATATTTGTGCTAACAAGCAGTTGGACAGGTGTAGGTATAGTAATGTGTTCCATGTTCCAAATGTTACTCTGGAACTCAAAAATATCAATTATATGCCCATAATAAGAGTCGGCAAGCAGCTTTGTAGAGGATTTACCTATGACATTATCTTTGTATTTAAAGATTAGCTTTGCAAACACTTGATTTGAAATCAAAAATATTGATTAAATTGACATTTTGACAGTGATTAAGTCAAAAGATTATCTTGAAAGGTTGTTTTACAGTATTTCCCAAATGAAATTACAAGTTTCAGCCTGGTGGCTCGAGGAAATATGTCAGGGGATCATCACAAAGATGCATGCCTGCAACAAAGGTTGTTGTAACTCCTCCAGTAAATGCTGAGATAGTTCAGTTTGGTGTAAAGCATCAGAGTCCTGACACTAGCATCCCAAGAGCCATGTGGCTATAATGGCTACCAATCCACTGAAATGCTTTTCTCAGTCATGTAATGTCAGTCCAGTGTTCGTAGACTGGCATCCAGCTTTAACTCGCGCTCAGCTGCAGACTGAGTGGGTAAATGTTGAGTTCGAGAGAGAGACGATTCAGCTTTCAGAGAAGGTCAAGCTGTGAGTGAGGAGCACTCAGAGTCATTGTCACTGACAAAGAGTGCAGCCTCATATGTTCACGTGTGTGTGTGTGTGTGTGTGTGTGTGTGTGTGTGTGTGTGTGTGTGTGTGTGTGTGTGTGTGTGTGTGTGTGTGTGTGCTGCTTGAGTGTAGTAACACTATGGCCATCTGAAGCGTGAAAAAAGGCTCAGAGCTGTGAGTTGTGCTCAAGCAGAAAGACAAGAGGGCGAGAGGAGGAGGGGAGGAGGGGAGGAACGCATCAACGGTTGAAGATATCGGTGGAGGGACGATTAGGAGAATCAATGATACCAAGGAACGAAAGAGGATGGCAAAAAAAGAAGAAACTGGTGCTTTTTTTGCACTTTGGTCCAAAGAGTATGCTTTCTCTCCATTTGCAATAAGGCACAAAGCATGGGCCTCTTTTATAGTGAGGATACAGAAAACAGATGAGTAACAAGGGATTCACTCCATGGAAACAATCAGAAATTCACCAATGCAAATAATTGCTGCTTTTTTCCTGATTTAGTAAAGAGAATTAGAAATCTTTAGGTTCTGGACTGTTCACCAGCTAAAGCTGAACAATTTAGAGACTCCTCATTGGGCTTATCCCCCGAAATAAAAAATGACAGATAGCTTAGAAAGACTCATACCTTCCTATGTAAACAAGTAATTTGCAGTTTTTCATCACATCCATTAATTTTAACAATGCAGTGTTTTTGTCATGAAACCCGAGCTTAGTTTAGACTTGTGCGTTGCGTTTATTAGCCCAGGTGAGTGGCCAACTCCATGCAACAGTCGTTGTTGGGTTGAGGTAAAGGCATTTCCAGTTTCAAGACAACTTATACTATCAAAAAAGGATTCTTCATCCTCAGACCCTTTTATTTTATTAAACTCATCAAACCCTCTACACCAATAAACATGGAGCATTAGTTTGAATACAATCCAACTGCAATATATAAGATAAAAGGTTTATTTATTCAAATAATTAACCAATGAGGAAAATACGCTTGGTATAAACTGAATGTGTACTATAAATATACGAATTTCATTTGACCACATTTTATTAAATGTAACATTTTACATTGTACTTTTGCAGCAAAATGACATGGACAGTTTACATGTAATTACATTTATTTGGACTGTAGACAAAAGAGGCAAGTTGGGCATCACAAAAACCAGTGTTATTCATTTTAATACATTTGAACCAAAGAAAATCTAGCCTTCGCTTGGCTTTGATTAGTATCAACAAGGCATTTGATACCCCTACCTGAGGTATCTCCTGTATTTATTGTTTAAGGGGTTTCAGCCAGATATCTCTTTTGGAAATCTACCACAGTTTTCCATAAAGGAAAAGCTGGAAGCAACAACAAACAGCTTTCCTGGCTCAAACCAGTGGGATCTTCTAAGGCAGGGATGTCAAACTCATTTTACATCAGGGGCCACACAGAGCTCACATTGATCTTACGTTGGATGGACCAGTGAAACTTCATTACTTTAGTGTAGTATGGGGGGAAATCATTATTGATAGGAAAAGCTGTAAAGCTTATGAAAGGTTAAAATCTATATGCGCTCATTCACATTTTCCAAAGCTGTCTGGTGGGTCTTTGCAGGGCCGATTCTGACCTTGTGTTTGACACCACTGCTCTAAGGCTTTAACTTAAACAACCAGGCCAGAAAGGAATAATCTGAAATAATACAATGAGATGACGGTACTTTTCAAATTCGCAGAAGTGGTGTTTAAACTGTCAACAAGGGCTGGTGGCACACTCAGTCTCATTAGTGCTCACTTATCCACCAATCAGCTTTTCATCTCAGCCTATAAACAGACCGGCCATATGGTTACTATAGACCAGACGCATAATTATACATGTGACAAGAACCTATATAATGTATGTCAGACAGAAAAATTAGAACCTGCTGGCGTTCCAGCAACAATAAAAGTACTGATTGTGATACTTTGATGATTCACTGTATCTAACTATAATTTTGTGTCGTGGCGCAGATGATTGCATCTAATGCTTCCTTTTCTTCTAGTTGAAATAGATTTCCGTACACAGACACTATAAACAAATTCATATTTAAATAAAACATATGCCTACAATTTAAATATGCATAATCACACACGCACATAAAGCAGAGGATATAATTGTTTCCAAGCAGCTCTTTGATGGCTGAGTCACTGAACATATCCTGTATTATATCACGATAAGAAGAACATCAGTTTAAAGGCAGCAGCTGTTTCCCTTTCATCCTCTCCCCCTCTTTTTTCTTTCTGCATCTCTCCATCCTCCCACTGCTTTCACAATGGTATGCTAAGCCAGGGAAGATAGGGCAAATCCCTCCTCTGAGCAGAGCAGGCTGGAGAGAAAGGAACAGAGCGAGAGGCTGAAGGAAGAAAGAGGACCGAGTGCAGAAGCACTCCTCTCTCATCTCTCCTTTCTCTGCCTTCATTTATCTGAGTCCAACCAATCAGCTTGCATGCAGTCCAGCACGGCTGTCCCCTGCCACCAACCTGTGGCGATGATGTCACAGGCCCTGCTTCCTAAGCCATACTTGTTTCCTCAGTTCTTGGTTCCTCACCTCCTTCCTATTTACATCATTGCTGTTAGTGCTGCAGAACTAGTTTCGATTTTTCTTTAAAGATTAGCTGAACCCTAAACATGAAACTGCAGTCACCAGCCAGTGAGCCTGTACATCCACACATTTTCTTAACAGCTTTTCCAATTCAGGAAAAGCTGTCACAGGCCCAGAGGCAGGAAACACCCTGCTCACCGGTATATCACAGAGCTAATACAGGGAATCCTGGCGAACCGAGGACCATGCAAACACAGGGAAAGGAGGGGAAGGACAGGGCAATGGACTTTTTCACCAGAATGGAATTTCTAAGACAATCCTGGGCATTTAGAGGATGTCTGAGGAATGAAGGTGTACTGGTACTCATATTCAAAAAGAAGGGTGACGTGCAGAGTTGTACAGAGGGCTAAAGCTAATGAGCTTCATGGGAAAGAGTTTTTGAAACTAGATTTAGATGATGGGTCACGATCAATGAACAGAAATGTGGCTTCAGGCTGAAAAAGAGCACTACAGATGTGATGCTTTCTGTAACAGTGTTGATAGAGAAGAAGGAGCTGCACTATGGGAGACAGAGGGACATCGCAGGGTGAGCGGTTTGGAGTTAAAGAGTGCAAAGAGGATAGTGGATGCACTGAAGAAGGGATATTGAATATGGAGCTGTCAGGCCAAAAACACCTTAAAATTTACATCTACTAACCATCTACTAAGAACAGCCGGAAACTCAAAAGTCACTAATTACAGAAATTAGACTAACTGAAATAGGAGACTTATACAAATAAAACGAGGCAAAAAAGAAGCATGTTTTACTTTGACTGTTGCTCCAAATGAGTCAAAATCTGAACCTTTTAGACTGACTTCATACTGCACCATACTAAAATTCAGCCAACAGGAAAGCATCATAAATGGTGCTTTGAGTCCCTCTAGTGGATTATTACTGTACACTAACCCAATGGTGCCTGATGTGTAGTCTTACTTGATATAAATAATGTGATTTTATTCCATCCTCTGTGTTACTTCCTTGTTGTTGTTTTTTGCTGTTTGTTTATTTCTTTGTTTTTCTTTAATGGAGATATTGGTTATGTTGAAAGGGGACCTAGTTTACAGAAAAGAAGAAGAAGACGGAAGAAAGGAAAAAGAACTAAAAAGAAGGAAGGAAAAAAAGAATTGGACAAGTGATCGTGCAATTTTCAAAGGAATTCGAGTCTGCCTTTGACACTCCCTTAGGCCAAAAACAGGTGAACTACTGTAAGGAAGCAAATGCTGCCTTCAAGTGACAAGGCAAAAACAGCCCTTCAACGCTAAGAAACAACAAGAACACGGACTCACCCTTTAATGTATGGACGCTTGTTCCTGCCACAATTTTATCTCAAATTTCAGAAAAAATAACTAGAAATTAAGAAAATAACTCGAGATTTTAAGTTATCAAATCAAATATTTTGGATGGCAAAACTAGTTGAGAAAGACACGACAGACCCAAATGAATGACAAGTGCTCATAGGAGCGGGTTTTTTTTTTTTAAGTTTTTTTTTTTAAAAAGACAAATCTTAAATTCTAACCTCAAGACACTGTCTCACTTAGCCTACTATTATTTTATTAAATTACAACGTTATGGTATAACCAATCTTCATCAGCTACAAAACATAGTTATGATTAGACATGATGTAGCAGGCTTAAATTCTCGCTGTCCTCACTAAGAATTGTGCCAGGATATCTCACGGCAAAGATTTTACAGATAATATTATAATTAAAGAAATGTTTAATTATTTAACAACAAAACATGGCATTGGTGAAATTACATATGCACTGGTTAGAATAACTACATTCGGCAAAGAGTGATTTGATGTTTTTTTTTTCGTTTTTTTTTTAAAAAAATGCCTTTCTTAACGATTTAACGGACGAAACGAAGAGTTTGCTGCACTATTCCTCCCCTCGTTGCTATCTGCGCAATACTCACTTTGGTATTGCGCAATTAGAAGCGTTTTATTTGGATGCGTTGAAAGCGTTAGGAAAATGTGCGATTTGTTAGCTCTATAATCACCACGCACGGCTGAGTGAGCTGGCGTAAAGTTGGAGGCTCGGAAGTTGCGGGGTGTCACGTGAACGCGCCATCAGCTGGAGCGTGCCCTGTGCTGACGAGCCGTTGCTGGTGGAAACAGCTGGTGGTTTCTGTCAGCGAACTCCTCGAGATCGAGAGCAACGTTATTGCGAATAAAAGTTCAAAATAGACTCGAAACCGACTGAAGGCGCTTTTATTTGAATTTCTGTGGCTGTCGGAGCAGACGTCGGGTCATGTCATCCCGTAAAAGCCACTTTTCGTGAGGCACTTGTTAATTGACGCTTCAGCCTGTTAGCACTGAACCGCTATCGCTCGGTGCACCGGCTGCTAACGTCAGCTAGCTAACTTTGTAGTCCCATAGCAACTGGCACAGTGCAGGTTTCCTGGCATCGCAGAAAAGCTGTCAGCTGTCGGATTTTAGTCAACTTTGGACTGAGGGAGGTTTTTTTCTCATCATGGCTCACATTCATTATAAATTCTCCTCCAGACTCAGCTACGACACGGTGGTTTTTGATGGCGTGCACATCACGCTGAATGAGCTGAAGAGGCAGATCATGGGCAGGGAGAAGCTCCGAGCCGGGGACTGCGACCTGCAGATCACAAACGCGCAGACCAAAGAAGGTAATAAAACATGTGTGCACTGATAACGAGCTTGTTTAAACTGAAGTCAACGTCTTCAACTTTGTCGGAAAGCGCGTGGTCCTGCTATCACAGCTGTTTGGAGACAGAGGTAAGCGTTGCGTCACCTCTTTCAGGTTAAACAGTGCAGGGAGGGGGGGGGGGGGTCCAGAAAAGTCAAGCTAGGACAAAAGGGCCTAATGAATGGGCTACATTCCTGCCGCTTTTACGCCTCGTGCTTTTAATCGTGAGGCCTGATGGTGGTGGTGGGTGAGCCCTGTCAGTGCATGTGCAAGTCTCAGGGGAAGCCTGAGTTAAAAATAGCAAAGGTGGAACAGGAGCACCTCTTTATTCATTACCATATGCTTAAGAGCTCCCAGATGCACATGCACATGAATGAGCTATTAGAGTATTTGCTGTCATATACTGTGGCATGAACAAAAAAGTAAACATGGCCAAAAAATAGATTAAATATGTAATGAACTTTGTAAGAGGATGGGGGTGGATCAAATAAGTGTAATGGAGCAGGTTTGTTGTGAATATTGCACATGAGGGTGATACAAGTTCATTGGGATGTTTGGCTATTGTGGGGCGGCTGTGGCTCAGGTAACAGAGCATGTCATCAAGCAATCAGAAGCTTTTCATGAAGTTATGAGGGCTCAATGCTGGAAAAGAACAGAAAATTAAAATGTGTTTAATAAATTATTTTTAATTTATATCAACGTCTTGGGTGGACTTTGTCTTTGTCACAACACCTCAAGCCAGTTTGTATGGGATACTGACCCAGGACCGTATTCTCCAGTTCACCTGCTCCTGGTGGGTGGAGGCGTTTGGAATTATGGGTAGTTTGTTTAGTTTTGTTTGTCTTTGTTTTTTTTTTTTAAAGGGTATCTTTTGTGGTAGTGTGGTGGTAGTATGATAAATGAAAATCTTTGGATTATGGTGTTTTGGTCAGACAAAATGTCACCTGGGGAAGCTGACTGCTGTGACAGACATTTTTCACAAATGGATAAGTCTATCTTTGTTGCAATCCCAGCACTTTACATTAGACTTTACATTATTACCTATTGGGCTTGTCAGTCAAGTTGAGACCTAATCTTATGCTCTTTATCTTCTTTCGTTTTGTAAGATTCCAGTTAAGATTCTTTCTGGTGAGCTAATCATTACCCTTAAAGCCTCGCTATCTTCATCTCTCCCTCTCAGAGTACACTGACAGTGACAGTCTGATCCCCAAAGGTTCATCTGTCATCGTCAGACGGATCCCCAGCTCGAGCAGCAAGACCCACAACAAGTGAGTCTATATTTTTGGAGTTGCCATCTGATTTCCTGCACTGTTATTAGTCCCTGCCATAGCAAAGGCTCCACCCTGCCTCAGCAAGCTACAACCTGGAATCCAAAGCTTTACCTACAGTTTTGAGATTTCACTGCAAGAGGACTTATCAAGAGCCAGGGGTAGCAGTGGATACTAGCTAAAGATTCAGTTAAGCTAATAAGAGTCTACCTTGACCCCAAAAAACATAATTTTAATAAGAAAAATTATCTTAATTTGCTGTATTTTGTCATTGACTGTAAAGCTTTTGCTGTGGTTCATGAAAAGCACTGGTTTGCTGGTAGAGGCCATTTCAGTTTTGAGGATTTTGCATGACATGACCATGAGAAAATACTCTGAGGAAACTAAATGATGACAAACTCAGTGGTTACCCAAATCACTGGTCAGGCTTACGCAGTAGAACCAGCAGTGTTGTGGGTTTTATGCTTGGAAAGCAGGACCTCGCTGGAACAGACTGGCGGTCATGTGACTAGCCGTGTCAGCACCCTACAGACTGGTGAGAGGAATTAGGGCTAATTGGTGGTGTAACACTGCCAACAAGATTAAAAGCAGAAAATGAGCTCTCCACCTGCATGAGGGGACTTGTTTATCCTCAAAGCAATAACACACGAACAAAAAACAACAATAAATCACAATCATTCTTAATTATGTTTCTAAAAAGAGCTTGGACACTTTTTAAAATGTAAATAAAAACAGACTGCAGTGATCATTCATACCTTGTTTTTATTCAACATTGTCCAAACAAATATCAAGTGTATCTAATTTAGAAAATATTCTGTAATGAAAGGCGTGCTATGCTTTGGCCAATAGTGTTCTCAACAGTATTTCTCAACATAAGATGTACAAAAAAATTTAGGATTTTGTCACCTTCTGTAATTAATGTAATTAAAAGATTTTTGTAATCTAGCAAAATCTCTAGACGAGGGAGTGGAACTGACTGCATGTGCTCAAGAAAACTATTGTTGAGCATGTGGTTCATTGCTGCGTGTACAAATGCAGGTTAATATTTCCCAGAGACTTAAAAAATGTCCCAGTTCTAACTTTGTGTAAACATTTTGTTGTTAATTCAATATGAGGATATTTTCAAATGAAATAATTGTCAATGTTGACATCTTTCAATTAAATTTCAATTTGATTTTATTTATATAGCGCCATATCACAACAGTTGCCTCAAGACGCTTATTCATTTCATATAACACTTTCCCAAATCTTGTCATTTCTGTATATTTTACTTCCCAGGAGCCAGACTTTTATTTATTTATTTAATTTAAAGTGGTGTTCAGCAATAATTCAAGGCTTTCTGAAAGTCTTTCACTGCTTTTCCTTGGACATTGGCTGCTTTTTTTTACTCATTTTCAGTCCAGTCCTCATCCTTGATCATTCTTAGAGGCGTGGTTTTGCTTTGGTAAGCCCCTTAATGCTGACCTATGAATCATTCAAGCTCTGACTTGATTCACTGTTTTCTGTTCCATCAGATCTAAACAACACAAGAACTGAACTTCAGCCTCTATGTACCTTTGTATTAGCTCTTCTGATGCACTCTTCTGAGTGTGTTAACGCTCCCAATGTGTCTCTCAGAGACAGAAAATATTCAGCCTTTTCAGTTTTGCTAGTTGTTCACAGGTGCCCATGTGCTTTGCTGGCATTTCAGAAATTGCCCTTTGCGTTGAGTGGACATCAAGAACTGCCTTCCTGGGGTATTTCCAATGTAATCACAGGGGACAAACTCTGCATTCCTGTTCTGTTTGTTTTTAGGCCAATGTGGAGCTTCAGCAGTGTGAGTAGGCAAATCAAGTAGGCAGCTTTCAGGATTGTTGTTCTTGATATATAAAATTATGTCTGTGTGCTACTGTCCCTGCTGTGCACCTCGGCAGGTAATGCTCTGTATGGAAAAACACAGAAATCTTATTTTAAGGTCACTGCAGGAAGATATCTTCTTGATTTGTTTAATGCACACTGCTGTAACCTGATTTGCCTGCTTTGTCTGCACTTTTCTGAACAAAAGAAAGCACTCCGTTGTAGATTTCATTATCCATCACTTTCACTGAAGCAGCTTTTAAAAGTGCTCTTTAATTCACATCAAAGACTGTTTGGATATGGACAACTGACTTCTGTCAGGGGGAAAAAAATCTGTGCCTCACACCGTCGTAGAGGAGGTTTAAAAATGTTTTTTTGTTGTTTTTCAGTGAGCGATCAGAGGTCCAGCTTCACCACGCCTTTGGAGCCAGCAGAGCAGTATGTAGCCAAACCACATCCCACAGCACTTTGCCTTCAGCTCCACAAAACACGCACTTTTTTTTTTAAGGCTGTGTCTTTTAAAAATGGCATGCTGCATTTTATAACAAAGAATAATAATACATAGAATACATGTGACATGCATCGTTTTCTTTAATTAAGCAGACTAAATGGATCAAAGCTGATGGGAATCATGTATTTTACAATCGCAGTATAACAATTTAAGTGCTTGAAGATAACTGACTAAAAAAAGTTTTTTAAAAAAAACATTTAAAAAGAAAAAAGTTTACAATTAAACAGGTCGTATGTGCTCACTTTTATTAAATAAATATTCTCAACTGTTATGTTATCAAGCTGCTGTGTCACCAGTCAGCGTCTATTGTTGAAGATTGTTCAGTATCTGTCTGTGGGAGGTGGAGCTGCGCGGGTGGGTCAAACATTATCATGCAGGCCAGCTATTCACAGCTGATAAACCCAACTGTTTAATGATGCTGGCACTGCCCAGTTGTGCCTCATCCAGAAGCCACTTTTGCACTTTTTATGGTCTAAATTCTATCAATTCTGGGCAAATACTGCATAACTTTAATTTATCAGGCTGCTGTAAAGTTTCAAATTCTTACTGAGTATTTATAATGTGATTCATTTAGAACCACCATAATTGAAATCACTCCCTTGGTGTAATGGACAGCGTTATTAGAAGACACCCTTTAAGTGAAGAAATATGCAGATTTAGAGTTGTATAGCCATGTCATGTTACACGCCTTTAAGTAATAAATGCCATCGACTGCTAAAGCAACAGCTAAAAAGGCTTAGTCTCTGATCTATAACAAGAACAAAAGAAGCTCATTCCTCAGGGACCAAGCTGTGCATTGTAAGTATTTCATTCTAAAACACTATAGTGCGGTCTTGTGTGTAATTCAGTTAAAGATGGTAAAGTCAAGCTTTCACTTGCTGCAGTCTTAACTGGTGTGCACTGACCTGATTTCTCTCTTTGGTTTCTCAGTAGGAGAAGTGTCTGCCACTCTTCTTAGTCTTTTGAGTCTGTTGGACTGACTTGGACAGACTTTTTAATTTTGTGTTGTTGTTTTTTTTTTGTTTTTGTTTTTTTCTACCAATAAAGTTATTTATATCAAGCTGTGTTATGTACTGAGTATGTGTTTCTTCACTGTGAAGAGTGACGCTAATACACACTTCTACACAGAGAAAAGACAATGGAATCACTGGCCGTTTAACAAGCTTATAGGGCCACTCCACCCATTTTATACTGGATTCCTCGTGCTGGGCGGCTTGCACAATACTGGTATTGGGAATCAAAGCTGTAGAGACAGAGAGCTGCAGACCAAAAAGACATCACCTGAAATTCACATTAACAATATCATGTAGTTCAGTCAGGAGGTGTTTCTTTTTAACTTGCATGCTGCATTTTAAATGTGTCATTAACTTTAAGGTTTAAGTGGCGGCTTTAGCTATAAATTACATTGTAAGTGGTGTAAGTGTGAATTTGGACTTTTTAGATGTTTACAAAAATGTGTTACATTAACAAAGAATTGTAGCCACAACACTTCTTAATGTGTATGTGTTAGTCCCCATAGGGAAATAGTTCCTCTGCATTTAACCCATTCACCCAGTGAAGCAGTGGGCAGCCACCAATGCAGCGCCCAGGGAGCAGTGTGTAGGGACGGTACCTTGCTCAGGGGTACCTCAGGGTAGCCGTTCAGTTGAGTCGAACCCCCGACCTTCCGATCATGGGGCCACCACTCTACCTACTGAGCTACCCCCCCTTCACATCAGCAGCTCCTGTATAACATAACTTGGGTATAAATTATTACAGCTGACGTGCTTAAATGATGATATCAGAGCGAAACGGATGTTTCAGAGTACCATCTTTTGACCTTCATAATGTTGAACATTGAGTCATATGTGTACTGTATGTGCCTTTTTTTGGGGGGGGGGGGGGAAATGTTGCATATCTTTTTGAAGTAATGAGTATACTCCCATGCTGGTGTATTTAATTTCTCTTTATATTAGGAGCTTCAGCTAAAGGCTCACTTCAGGGATGTTTTATCTTTATCTTAGTTTAATATACCTATTTGGCATGCTTTCTGGCCTATCAGCCAAATATTTGTACAAATCAAACTACTGATCTACATGAGGCTAAAGATTCATTAAAGCAGTTACAGCTCTGAAAGCTGCAAAAAAAACTTTCACAACAGTCCAACAGAGACATTCTGGTCTTAGCAAAAAGTCTCCGTTTCAAGCTGGTAAAGCTCACAGGATTAATCCTCTTGGGGCCATGCGCGTTTCTGCATGCGCGTTTCTACAGTGTTTCCATTTAAAGGCTACTAAACCAGAACCTGTTAAACAGGTTTTTCCTGTCCAACAATTCACGGCCTCTATCACACACACAGTTTGGATTTCTTTCTTTGCTCCTCTGTTCCAGCACAGTAGAGGAGGATAACATAAATAGATGCTTAGACAGAAAAACGCTGGCTGGACAAGTGTACATTCCCAGGATGCTTTGTAAAGTTTTCTTTACATTTTAAATTCAAGAGTTTGGAGAAATGCAGTGTGAGCTGTGTGGACAGTGATCAGTCACACTGAAAATCACAGATGGATGCTGATGCAAATTTTATGTTCATTTAAATGACACTTGTGATTTCGTAAAACAAACTGAAAGTAACAACTAAAACTTTGAATTGTGGTTTAGCCCAGTTTGGGGTAAAGGTTTGTAGCTCAAATGTCTTGTTTTGTGTATGCTTGTATGTCAAACCTCAAACTTTATTTTCAGACATTTTTGGATAAACAATTTTAATGTATTTCCACAAGCTGGGTAACCGGGGGCGGCCGTCATGATTACTTTTATGAAACTTTTTTGTGTTTAATTCTAACAGATGGATGATCACAGTTCGACAAGAGCCCTGTCCTTTTTCTCCAAGGTAATGCTATTTTCTATTTCTGTTATGCAAGTTTATCTTGGTTTACATGCTTCAGTCCAAGCTGAACACTGATCCTCAAACGACGTCTTTGTGTATGCTGCACATCATGCATTTAGATGCAGATGGCTAACCTGGTTGATGTGGATGCATCAGAGGAGGATAAGATCAAAGTTATGATAAATCAGTCCATCTATGACCCCATGAAGTGAGTCATGTATCCTCACACTGTCGAGTTTCCATCTCTTAAACTCCTCTCATGTTCTCATATCTCTCTTTACGTCTTCCTTCTTTATTGGTTGATGTCCTTTTTTACATTACACATTCTCACTCGGCTCTTCCTATTATTCTCCAGTTTAAACACAAAACCCAGCAATGTCCTTTCTGCGAATTACACCTGTTATCGCTGTGGAAATCCAGGACACCACATCAGGAACTGTCCTTCCAGCGGGGTAAGGCCATAATGTATCTGTTAAGTGACTTAGCTACTTGTACAAATCGTGAATTGAAAAATAAACCTGGGTGAGTAAAGAATGTAGAAATGTATAATTTCTTTGAGTGCTGATAGTGTTTGCGTATTCACGTGTACTTCAGATATCTGTAATGCTTTTCCTGGATTTCTGTTATATTTATTATTTAGCCAACATATTAAAAACGGCCAAGGTTCCAGATAATGAGATAAGCACATGTGCAGTTTCTTTTTCTATTGGCTCCATATTACGTCAGCGAGTTATCCTAATATGGTCATCTCACTGAGATACCTCTGGCTGTGAGCACAAAAGCTTCACCCATCTGCTTTTCAAACCTTCAGTTTGCAAGGATGAGGCAATCAGAGTATCTTGTTTCAGCTAGAGGATTCATGGCTGAGGATTTATTTAACATATCAATCATGCAAAGATGGTCTACCAGACAAGAAATTATTATTTTTAAATATAAAGCTGGAATGTGTGCCTTTAAATGTAGATGTTTCTGTCTTTGACAGCAGGATAAAAACTCTGAGGCACCTGTGAGGATAAAGAAGAGCACAGGCATCCCACGTTCCTTCATGGTCGAAGTGGATGATCCCAACATTAAAGGCGCCAAGCTGACCAACTGTGGGCGCTATGCAATCCCTGCCATAGATGCGTGAGTGTTAATTAAAGTGTTACTGTGTGTGTTTATTAATGTTTCTTTTGTTTGACCGTTAGGAAATACATTTATTTACACTTTTCTTAGAGTTTGCCTTCAGAAATGCATTTATTATCCGTGGCATAGATTGAACCAGGTACTGGAAACATTCCTCAGAGATTTGTCCACGTTGACATGACAGCATCACGTTAGGTTGCAGATCAGTCGACTGCACTTCCATGATGTGAATCTGCTGTTTGACCACATGCCAGAGGTGTTTTACTGGATTGTGTGAGCTCATTGTCATGGCTAAGAAAACTGTTTAAGCTCATTTGAGCTTTGTGGCAAGGTGGATTATCCTACTGGAAGAAGCCATCAAAAAATGGGTTCACTGTGGTCATGACAGACATGGTCAGCAATAATATGGAACAAAGCAACTATACTTAAACAAAGCTCACTTAATACTAAGTGGCCCAAAGTGTGCCAAGAAAATATCCCCCACAGCATTACACCACCACCCTGAACTGTTTATACAAGGCAGCTTTCAAGCTGTTAAGTTTAAGGTCTGACCCTGTCATTCAAATATTGCTGCAGAAATCAAGACTCATCAGAACAGGGAACATTTTTCCAGCCTTCCATTTTATTTACAACTGAGGAGTGCAAGAAGGTCCTACTTCTCTGACATCATCACTAAAAACAGCCATAATGCTCGGGTCTTATTTTCTACAGTTGACAGGCTAACAAACCCTCCTGTGCCAGTGGCAGCTGAACTTCATTCAACCATGGCCTGCAATGACTTTGCCAAATTCTTCACAGACAAAATCCAAAAGATTAGACAAGCAGTTGGTACATCAACAGCAGATCCAGGATATGTACTGTGTCCACCGAAAAACTGTTTAAACACCATCAAACAGTTTCACCCGATTAACAGCAAAGACCTGGAGGACATCTTAGGTCAACTGAACTCCTCCTCCTGCTGTTTAGATGTCCTGCCAACAAGTTTTTTCAAAAAGGTCTCAAAGACTTTAGAGTCAGACCTGTTACAGATCGTCAACTTTTCCTTAATGTCAGGTGTGTTTCCAGAATCACTAAAAACTGCTGTAATCAAACCTATACTGAAAAAGGACAATCTTGACAAGACACAAATGAAAAACTACAGGCTGATCTCAAATCTTCCATTTTTAAGTAAGATCATTGAAAAAGCAGTTTCTCAACAGCTCAATTACTTCTTAAAACAGAATAACTGCTATGATGCCTTCCAGTCAGGTTTTAGACAGAATCACAGCACTGAAACCGCTCTGACAAAAGTGTTTAATGACATATGTCTGAATACAGACAGTGGAAAAATGTCAGTCCTAGTTTTACTGGATCTCAGTGCAGCATTTGATACAGTTGACCACAACATATTACTCAAACGACTGGAGAACTGGACAGGTCTTTCAGGAACTGTACTAAACTGGTTCAAAACATACTTAGAAAACAGGAAATACTTTGTATCAATAGGTAACTTCACATCCGAGCAGACAAGTATCACATGTGGAGTTCCCCACGGTTCCATCTTGGGACCCCCTCTGTTTAACATTTACATGCTCCCACTGGCACAGATTATAAAGAACAACAAAATAAACTACCACAGCTATGCAGATGACACACAAATATATACCACAATGTCACCAGGAGACCGAGGCCCTGTACAGGCTCTTGGTAAATGCATTGAGGAAATTAATGACTGGTTGTGCCACAATTTTCTCCAACTAAACAAAAACAAAACTGAAGTAATAGTCTTTGGCGCCAAAGAAAAACGATTACAGGTCACCAGAGAACTTCAATCTATATACCTAAAAACCACAAACCAGGCGATAAATTTGGGTGTAGTGATGGATGCAGACCTAAACTTAGAAAAACACATTAAGAACATTTTTCCAGCCTTCCATTTTATAATTTGGGTTAGCTTGTGTGAACTTTGGTCTCAGTTTCATGTTCTCAGCTGACAGGAGTGGCAGGTAGGTTGGATATGTTGTGCATTCAGAGATGCTCTTCTGCATACCACTGTTGTAACGAGTCGTTATTTGAAAGAGAGCTGTATTTTATATAGATAGATAGATAGATAGATATCCTCCTTTTCAGTCCATGCTCTATACTTTTGGCTTATTAGTAGCCATTTTTTAAGTCAAATGTCAAATTAACAGCCTTCTCTTAAAGGTACCCAGTTGAAGTAAATCTAGTTAAAAGCATCCTGTTAATAAATAAAAGTCAAGAGGCTTTATTGTCATTTCAACCATGTGCAGCGGTACAGTACACATTGAAGCGAGACAACATTCCTCCAAGACAATGGTGCTACATATAAAAGACAATCAACACAGGACTACATAAAGTGCAAGTGTGGAAAAAAATTGCAGGAATTGCAAAAAAAACCCAAAACAAAGACAGTGCAACACCAGACAGAACAGAACGATACAAACATAAGACAGCGCAACAGAAAAGTGCAATAATGACAGTGGGTTGGACACAAAAGTAAATGTGCATGTACTTTTTTCTGTCCATAGAGAGGCATATGCTATTGGCAAGAAGGAGAAACCTCCCTTCCTTGCACAGGAGCCCGAGTCTGAAGACCAGGATGATCCCATACCTGGCGAGCTCCTCTGTCTGCTCTGTAATGAACTGCTGGCTGATGCCGTGGTCATACCCTGCTGTGGAAACAGCTACTGTGATGAATGTGAGTGTCTGCTACACACACATAAGATAAATTAATAGTTTAAACATCTAATCACCTGAACCTAATATATCTATATATCCAGTTCTTACTAACTCAAAAATTTAATTACACAAAGTACAAAATTGTAGAAATGTTTAAGTGTATCACAGATTCAGCAAAAATGTGCAAATTTTGCCTACCAAAAGCAGCAGAAACACAAGTGCATGTACAGTCTGTACTCTCGACAGTGAAAGCACGGCACTGCTTCAAACTGTAGGACTGTGTCACATTATTGTACAAATAAACAGTGCTCTGGTTGCTCTTTAATCTCCTTTTCTCTCACTCAGGTATTCGCACTGCCTTGTTGGAATCAGAGTACCATATCTGTCCCACCTGCGAACAATTAGAAGTCTCTCCTGACACCTTGATAGCCAATAAATTTCTCAGACAGGTGAATTGACAGAGTGATAATAATTATATATTATAGATTAAATGTTTGTAATAATGCTTTCTTTTTCAAGGTACAGTTAATGTTGTATTGTTGATCTGTAACGTCACACCAGAAGATTCAGTATTCAGCATTCACTTTGCTCTCCATCCATTTTTCTCCCACCACAGGCTGTCAACAGTTTTAAGAAAGAACAAGGACAAGACAAAAGCTTGAAAAGAAAACCAGCCACATCCCAGTCTCAAAATCTAACTCCAGCCCCCTCTGTCTCTACCCCGCCCCCTCTGCCCATGCAGAGCCAGCCACAGAAACCTCAGCAGTCATCCCAAAGCCAGCAGGTGAGCCTTTTAATAATATGTTTCATCTGGCAGGCAGGAAAAATAAAGAACCTGCAAATAATATAATTACTGTTTTCTTTTCAGGGTAAGACCTTTGGTAGGTCTCTGCAACATTCTGTATTTGCCCAAAGAAGAAACATGCATGTACACATGTCTCATATCCTGATATAAGTCATCTGTTATCCTGATAATGATATAAATCACAGTATAGTGCATTTTCTGTAAATTCAGTGAATATTTTATATAATAACCAAATCAAAAGTACTTTTTAACATATCAATATCAGCCTTATGTTAACCTGTAGCAACACACACTAAATGACCCCACGCAGTCATATAAGAGCTTCTATATATTTTCTATATATTTACAAATATAAGTTGTAATGGTCACTGTTCTTCTTCTGAGATTTATTTTGAGCACCTGATGGCTCTAGCCCCTCGTTTAGGAATGAGAACCCGGATGTTTTTTGGCTGGTCCTTCCTGTGGTGCCGGGGTGACTATTGCAAAGCGTCGTCTAAAGGAACAATAGACATTTTAATATCATCACTTGATATATTTTGCCATGTCGCACAGTCCTAATGTACTATATTCCTCTATTGTAAATTATTGGTTTCGTTTATTGGCTTTGATGAAATGTTTCCCAAATTGAGGTGCAGTGATCCAACTTTCTCAGGCCTGATGTTGATACAGACACCTCAGCTTTGGGTATCTACTGAAAAGAAGTTCCAGTACTATTATTAAATTAATAACCTTTCTCACTGTAAAGAAGAGGCAACATTAGACTTGATTTAACATCATCCCTTAACTTTATTTTTTTTAAAGGGACAAATGAAAAGAATATGAAATGCTAAATTCATATTTATGACTAAAATCATTTTTAAAACTCTTGCAGTTTCCTTTAATTTGCAGTCATGATAGTTTCTTCTTACCCGGTTTCTAGTTTTGTGTGTGCACTGTATCGTATAAGGAGTGTAGCACACAAGAAGAAATTGTTGAGAAAACAATGGTAATAAAGTTCACAACAGCATATTAAGTTTTATTGCACTTATGTTAACAAGCAATAAAAAGCTGTCCAAAAGGTATTTAACCTGAGAGACAAAATACAAAGAGAGCGACAGAGCTGATGAGGACTCGATTCAATTAAGATCTATTTGTGGTAAACTTAGAAAGTTACTAAAAACTAAGAAAACTTTGTTTTCTACTGCTGTTGCAAGAGTAAAATACCTCTGTTTTTTCACCATTTGCTGTTAATTTGCTCTATAAGTTAACTCGTCTTATGTGTGGCACAGCAATCGTAAAAAAAACATCTAATTTAATTTAATTCTGTAGATCAGCCCAGTAAATTAGCCATCATTACGAATAATCATTTAAGCTTTGGGATTCTGTTTTACAAAGATCTTCCTTAGCATTCATGCTCCCTTGTTTGTTCCACTGGATTTTGATCTCTGCAATGTTTTCTTGGTATACCCCCTGTTCAGGACTCTCTTCTGGATCATCTAAAGACTGCAAATATACCACCACAGTCTCAAGTCTCTGAGGTTCAACCTACAACTACAGACCCAGCCTCTGAGAATGACACAGCAGGCACATCCCTCCAGCCTCTAGAAAACCAGCTAGAAATATCTGAGAAGTATGTATAATATTACACTGATTTTTACATGGGTATTTCTACATCCACATTGTGGACGATCTTCATAATATTTGAGGATGTTGAAGATGTCCCACTCCAGCCAGACAGCAGTGAAAACACACTTAAAGCTGTTTGGGAGCTCCTAGTGTTGCCTGACAATGAAGTAACGCTCGTTGTCTAACGATAAACTGTGAATTTAACTACTGTATTTCCAACTTAAAATCAAAGGGTTTTAAAATAGCTGGCGCTGCCATTTATAAAAAAGGAGTAATTTCACTGTAGCTACAGCTTTGCAGTGCTGCTAAAGAGGTAAGAATGAGGAGAATTTAAATGATTGCGATCATGTTGTGCTGACTGTGATGTATTTACTCAGTGAGATTGAAGGAAAGATGTGCAGTGACTCAGCAGGTGCTGCCCTGTCTGGAAAGGTTTCAAACAAAGATCCGACTGATCCACCGTCACAGCCCATAACACCGGTGAGGTCATTCATACAGGAACAGTCATTCTCACTCAATAATAACGTTTTTTTGTTTGTGTTTTTTAATGAAATCTTGTGGCATTTGTGTCTGTTTAGGATGATGACACTCCAGCAGCAGAGCAGCCTCTGACAGGTAGCGTCAGTCAAGAGAATCAACACTCCTGCTCAGGTGAGTGACTAATAAACAGTATCAGTGTGTGATAATCTATTCCCTACTGTTAACCTTGTGTTTAGACACATGCCAGTAATGTCACTAAAATCAGGAAATAATGAGGGAAAAAAACACTTTTTCTTTGAATCAACAGGTGCAACCCCAGTATACCCTGAATCCTCAGTCAGCTTGGAGAGGTCGGTAGTGTGTGTTTCTGAGTTAGGGGTTTGTATTTTCCTTTTTCCACTCTTTAAACACTGACATCTTTTACCTTTCATGTACCTTCCTTATAGCTCTTCTTCATCTTTGGTTTGTCTCACTGGAGGAAAGACTGAATCTAATACCCAGCAGCTTTCTACCATCCCCTCCACATCATCCTCCTCTTCATATTCAAATACTCCACCACCTCTTTTTCCCTCCCCACTTTTTCACACGTACTTATCAGCTCAACAGTCGCACAGCACTTACCCTCCTGGATACCCACCTGCCACACCCATCTGGACCCTTCCAGCCCCCCAGGGTACCCCTATCCCATCCCTTTGCTCCTCTACTACCACCTCCTCCCCCATCCCTCGCCTCATTCCCCAGGAGTGGTACAAGTATCAGAGAAAGAAAAAAGAGAGGTGTGTACCTGCTTACAGCATTATGTTTATACTATCCTATAGATGTACATGATGAACTGAACATAATGTATATTTTATATCTTTACATGTCACTTTTTGTCACTCAGGTCACCTCAAAGAGCATCTGGCTACAGATGCTCCTCTTCACATTCAAAGTCTTCTACAACCAAGGCCTCTTGCTCCTACTCTCACTCTTCAAGCCGCTCTGAGTCTCGCTCTCGCTCCAGAAGCAGATCAAGGTATTTTGTGGCCCTTTTACAGAAATGTTATTTACAGTATTTTGCATTTTGCTGTTTTGCACCATCCTGAATTGAAAATCTTCAGGACTGACAGAAACTGACTTGTATACTAAAAACATGCAGGACAAATACAGAGCAAAAAAAACCCAACAGCATTGTTATGTTTAAAAACCTGAAAATTCACATTACATTTGTGGAGTAAATAAATAATATAAAAACATTTAGTACAAATGTAGAGTAGTACAAATGTCATTAAAAATAGTATGTACAGTATAAACCTAAGAGAACAGTAGGAATGATTTCCTGAAGCATTCTTTATGGAAGTGGGGTTGAATTAGTTTGAGGGAAGAAGAGCTCCCCTGCTTCAGTAGTGTAGACTGGAGTGGGTGAGATGGGTTGTTTGTGGTGGAGAGCAGAAGACAATAGCAGTACCACTCATGATGATGGAGATCTTCTATCAGTACCACAGGCTGGTAGAAGATCTCCAACATCAGAGCTTTCTCATAAAGTAGAGTCTGCTCATTCCCTTCCTGTTCACAGCATCACTCTTGGTCCTCCAGTCAAGTCTGTCATTCAGGTAAATGCCAGAGTACCTGTAGCTCTCCATTGTTTCCACGTTCTAATAATCACACACACACTCCAACACATACCTCAGGGGTAACTTGCCCAAGGGTACAGACTGAAGGGGCCTTCTTGTTAGTGAGCGACCCACTCCTCCACAACCACCTAATAACACCCACCAACCAATAACCATGTATTTTCCATACAGTGAAAACTGTCTTGTGTTTTCTTTTTTTCTTCTTCTTTAGACACCGCTCTCCCTACTCTCATCAGAGAGACCTGCACACACGCTCTCGCCAGCCTAGCTCTTATACCTACGGTTATAAACGCTCGCGCTCACCTACACCGTCCTCGTCGTCTTCACCTCGAAGGGCTCGTCATTCCAGGTCCAAGTCTCTATTAGGCAGAAAGGACCGCCATCACAGTCGCCATCTTAGCAAGAAGTCATCTTCAAGCAGCAACCACTCCAGGAAGCGGGGAGAACGCTCAGGGAAGGAAGCGGCACGCTCTGAGGACAGTATTTCCAGAAACACGTGCACAAGTCGAGCAAACAGCCTGGAGCTGGACAGGGAGTGCTACCTGCAGTGGAAGAATGAGTACAAAGAGTGGTATGAGAAATATTTCAGCAGCTATCACCAGCTCCACCAGCTGCCTGTTCCCCTACTCAGTCTTCCTCCTCCTCCTCCTCCCCCTCAGTGGGTGAGCACAGACAGAAGCAGAAATCAATCACAAGCCAGCTTAAACTCTCGCTACCAACCACAAGATAGATGCCCTGTTGAGATGGATGGCTGCTCCCCCTCGTCGGAGTCATCCAGTGACAGTCGCTCTCCCCCATCTCATTCTTCAAGCGAGAGTCGCTCCACGCCATCTCAGTCATGCAGTGACAGCAGTTCCTCTATGTCTTATAAGGCTAATGACAGCCGATCACCTCCATCTCAGTCGTCCAGTGACGGTCGCTCCACGCCATCTGAAGACAGAGCTCAGCCAAGAGCATCTACTGAGAGGTGCAATGAGAAGTCAAGACATAAACAAGTCACGCTTTCAAAGAGTAGCATGGAAATGAAACTGCAAGGACCGAGTACAGACAATAAACCACTGAAAAAACTGGAGGAGTCGAGCCCACTGAAACATGAACAAAAGAAGAAGAAGAAACAACCTGAAGACAGTGGACAGGAGACTTCGCCCCCTCATGCTGAAAGCTCTAGAGATGACAGCAGAAAGGACAAAAGGAGGCACAGCAGTGAACCAAAGGCCTGCAAGCATAGTACGCCAGTACAGAAAGATTCAGACCAAACTGTCCTGAAACAAGACCAACCTGAAAGAAAATTCATAGGAAGCAATTCAGAAGGAGAGGAATGCTGGAAAAGAGGCAAAGATTTAGACTTTAGTGATGGGAAGAGACGGCACAAAGCAAAACCCAACAAAGAGCTAGACGGGACGAGCAAAGAGCGAGAAGAAAACCCTGGAGGCAGCAAAACTCCTGACTCTAGATCAGAGAAGAATAGGAAAAGAAAGAATGAGGATCTGGTGAAGAATGAAAGGGATGGTAGTCTTTCTGGTGAGATGCAAAGTGGCAAACACCTGAAAACGAAAACAGCAGAGAAGCCTGAAAACCGTCTTAGTGAATTCCTGAAACCACTTGACAAAGAGAAGCAAAAAATGGAGAAGAAGTCAGAGAAGAAAACATGGCCTCTGACAGCGAAAGACATCTGGGAGGAAGGGATGAAGGTGAAACCGCAGATGAAGATAAGCATCAACATCAACCTGGATGGCAAAAGGACAGAGGAGAACAATGGAAAACACGAGGTTACAGGGAAGGCGCAGGAAAACATCAATTACCCTGAAAATAGAGAGGAGGCGCAGAGGGTCAACAGAGGTGAACTAAATGAAAAGGAATCCAGTAGAAACCAGGAGGACCGTTCTGAAGACAAACTGATACAAGGTGAGGGAGAAAAAAGACTGACATGGGACAAATTTACCTTCAGAGATGATAAGGGAACGAAGGCAGGAGAGAAGGAAGACACCAGAGAAAGAAAAGACGATGAAGACGAGGGGGAATTAGACTTATGGCACTGTGCGCTCACAGGAGTGGAGGAGAGTGAGACAGGAAAGGGGGAAGAAGAGAGTTTGAGAGAGGACGACAAAGATCAAGAGATGGGAGACTCGCAGAAGGAGCAAGAAAACAGAGAAGCGTGGAGGGACGAGCTAAAGGAAGGTGTCGAGATGATGACGAGGGAGGAAGGTACATTGAGGTTCAGCTCATCAAGGAGCAAAAATGAAGGCCACCAAGATGGACCTAACACCAAGCTGGGTGATGGCAGGTCAGAACATTACTGCTTTCATTTTTTTCTCTTAACTGTCTTCATTTTAATCTTTGTAGCTGCATTTTCCAAGAAATGTTTAGATTAAATAATAATCTTATCTTATCTGATCTGGTAATAAAATATGATTGCGTTTCTCAAAGTCTAGATCAAAGTACATTTTCAGACCTTACCAAGTTGTTACAAGTTGTGGTGACATCGTCGTGTCTTTTTTTCTGTCTGAACACAACTGCTGAACCTAAACGTGTGTATTCAGTTTAAACTGTTCCTAAACGAAGAACAACAGTATTTGCTTTCACTGGAAAAAGTGGAAGCAGGTAGAAAACCCGAAATGTATCTGAACAGCCATTTAGATTACTATAGTTTTGGGTTTTTTTACATTAGATAATTAATAAGTAAATTAAGTTCAACACTGTTTTACCTGTAATATAAGAACATAATACCCTGGATTGGTCTTTAACAGTCAGGGAAATATTTTCCTATCAGAGCTGCACAGAATTTGCAGTCTTAATCAATTTATCTTCATTTTTCCCACCAGCTCGGCTGCTATTTGTTTATCACATCTTCACAGCAAGCACCTTGTCTAACATTCACATGCATTCTTGGATCTCAGATTTTCCTCACTGTTAAAACATGCTAGTTTAATTTTCCTCAGGTCTTCAATTGAGTCACTGGCTTGTTACTCGAGTTAGTCTCTGCAGGGTGGCTGCCCACTGCTCCTAACACATAAAACACAGGATGTAATTTTCTCCTCAGGGATCTACAAAGACTAAAGAACAACATCCTAGGATGCAATTAAAGACTAAAGAGATCTAGTGTTGCAGCTGTATATCTTCTTTTATTAGATTACCTGTGATATTTAATCTTGTCTATGTGTGTTGGGCAGCCGTGAAGAAGAGAGTCATCAGAGGAGGACAGTGGTGAAAACGTTGGAGAAATACACCCAAGAAAGATGGACAGAGCTGGTACACGTTCAGGTGTGTATGTCAGCCGAGGTTATATAAGCATCCACCACCTAAGTTCATCCATCCAACCAATGTAGAACCCTACTAACTGCGTGCCTTTGGACTGCGGGGGGAAGCCGGAGAACCGGAATACAAACTCATCATAGTGAGGCCCCGGCCAGATGGTGGATTCACATATAGGATCTTGGTATCAGGCAACCACTGTGCCACCATTCTGTCACTCAATTCAGTTTTATTTATATAGTGCTGAATGACAACAAGAGTTGCCTCAAGGCACTTCATACTGTAAGGTAAAGACCCTACAATAGTAGAAAGAAAGCCCTAATTAGATAACCCCCTGTGAACAAGCACTCGGTGGCAGTGGAAAAAAAAGAAACTCAAAAAGGAAAAACTCCCTTTTAACAGTCACCTGTCACAACCAGTTGTGGGTTAAGGGAAGGAGACAGGACAACTGATTACATGAGGAAGAGTGCCAGAGATTAATATTAACTAATGATGCTTAAGCTACTATGACTTACTCCCTTAAAAAAAAAAAAAGTCATGACATCTGAGTCACATTGTATTTTTACTTTTATTTCCCAGGCACCCCGATCAACATGGGAGAGAGATGATGAGGAGGATGAAGGAAAAGTCAGAGTTCACACTGACCGTGTTTCTTTGACTCTGCCTCAACCGTCAGTGACCAACAAAGCCGAGGGTGACGAGGAACAGCAGGGAGAGAGGGGCAGGGAGAAAGAGAGAGACTCTGCTTGCTCCTGGTCACACAGAAGTGTGGCTCCCTCTAGTGGCAAAGACGGAGCTGTAAGCACCACGTCTGCAGATGCAGGCAGGGAGACGAGGAGAGAGATGGACAGGCAGAGGAACAGAGAGAGGGAGAGGCAACAAGAGAGGAAAAGGTCAAAAGAACAAACAAGAGAGGAAGGAAGCGGGAGAGACGGGGACAAAGAGCAAAAACGCACTGCCTCTCTCCCCACCTCCTCTCAGTTTTACTCCTTCTCAACATCACACAATGCAGATAGGACAGATCTGCAATACGGGGGCAGCCAGGCTAGCAACAAGAGTTCATCCTGTCCCAGCAAGAAATTCACCAGTGCCAGAAACAGGGAAAGCAACACAATAAGCAGGGAACCCAACCTGCCTGAAAAAGATGCACAGAAAACACACAGAGACCCATCATTGAATCTCAGATACAAAGATAAAAACTACAGCCACTACCACAGTAACCACCAAGATTCATCAGGGAGTGATCGAAATAAAGACAGAGCTCCAGGGACACACCACTCCCACAGCCGGGGTAAAGGCAGAGACCTGCTCCCCTTTGAATCTCCTGGATACTCTCAAAGATATTCCCCTCATTTGGGGTTAATGCAGAGCAAAGCTGGAAAAGAAGAGCGTAAACCAAACAAGGCTGAGAAATTCGTCAAAGAAGGCAAAGAGGGGAGAGAAAATCGAGGGATGATGGCTGTGCAGGGAGGAAGTGCCTGGTGGGAGCATGAGGCTGATTATAAAGTGGATGGAGTAGAAAACTGGTTCGGTGGAGGGAAGGATCTGGAGGAAGGGGAGATGCTCAGCAGCCGAAGCAGCAGCGTCGGCTCGTCAGCGAGCCAGGGGAACAGCAAAGACGACAAGAGGACAGAGAAGGAGAGGAAACAAAAAAGGCAGAAAAAAGAGAAAAGGCAGGCGACCCCGGAGCAGCCGCAGGACGGAGAGCTGAAGAAACACAAACACAAGAAGTCCAAGAAAAGAACAGATGGCGCAGAAGAGAGCGGAGGAGAGGGGGCCGACAGGTGGAAACGAAAGGAAAACCACTGATCTCCACTCGGATGCGTCACCTCGACTCTAAAAATGAAGTTAAATTTACTTGAATGTTGTTTTATTTTCTCTGACCAACAGGTGCCTGGATTTTGTTTTTTGTTGTTGTTGTTGTTACTTTTGTTTAATTTTTGCTCCAGGATACGTTTTGTATCACGTTAAGATCTTCATAATTCATTTATAGCATTCGCAATCCTCGTATAAAATTGTGAAGAAATGGCACTTTATACAAAATCAAAAAAATGAATGTGACTGAAATCACACGGTGAACCTTAACGCTCTTGAATTATTTTGACTTGAAGGATTTTTGCACTTGTTTACAACTTGCTCAGGACTGCCAGCAGTTACGATTCACATGAATCTGCTATGGATGGAAATCTTACATTTTGAATAGTCAGTCAATAATTTGCCTTGCCTCGCACAGGGGTGCGTTTGGATTACTGAGAAAAAGATTGTGATCATTTAAAATGCACAGCCTACTGTGAATATTTAGGATTTAACCTCTGTGTTGCATTTTGTTTATTTATTATTTCTTTTATGTTTAATCTAAAAACTGCTGGATAGATGAATGATTTAGTAGAGGCAAGTTTAGTTTTTCCTGTTTTGAGGGAAATAAATAATAATTTAAAAAAATCTAAAATCTTGGGTTTCTGTCTGGATGTCTGCTGGTACTACTAGTGAGCACAAGTGGTAACTCCAGGCTTAACATACAGTACATCTACTTCACTGCACTTTGGATTTGACTTTCTATTGCATCTTTACCTTAAAGCTTTATTATTTTTGCAGATAAATTCTATTATAATAGATCAAGCTACCAAGCAACATATAATAAGCAGCAGCTATTTATGTACTATTCTGAAAACACTGCAGGCCAATGTCCCTCAATAATCTTGCTTACGTTTTGGCATTGATCACATACCAATTAAATATAAGGCCAATATTGTTTCTTTTAACCCATAAAGGCAGCTTATGAAGGGAAGAGCAGTGTGTCATGATTTATGAGATGATGAATAGTCATCACTTCTGAACACGTTTTAATGACCATGAAATGATTGTGATTTATACTTTCCACAACAATAAAATTAATAATACAACAAAACACACTTTTCAGCTTTTCGTGTATTTTGAAAATAGATTTGTCGGAGACCTGGAGTGTTATTGTGCACTTTGGGTCAACTTCTGTCGTTTAAATGTGCATAGGCTTTTTTTTTTTTCTTTTTTTTTTTTAAACCAGACATGCCAATCAACACAATTTAGTACATACTGCACTTCTATATCAATATTTTACGCAAGCGCAGAGCTGCCACCCAGGCAAAAGAAAAATAGAAGTATATCACGTTATAACGTGAAAAGTTTATTGTTCTAACTTTCATATACTTTATATGTTTGTACAATGTACGTAATTATATTGTTCAAACATGAAAAGTATATTGTATTTGTTTAACTATCTGTATTGTATCCCCAGTTCTCTAATATACTCAGTCCTAGTTAACGTTTCCACCCTGCGGCCTTGGCTGCTAACACAAGATGCTAGGCTGTTATCACTGTGAGCACGCTAGCATGCTAAAATAGCCAAACTGATATTACTCGTCCTTACTTTAAAATATTCTAAATAAAGTTTTCTCTTCCATCACAGTCAAACGTGTCTATTTAATATATTATTATTATTCCTTTTATTACCTCTGGCGAGCTGTGTATGTTGAGCATCCATTATTTCAGCCGCTAAAGGCGGTCAGGTGACTTAAGGCTGGAGCACAGGGCAGGTAGGTTGATTTATGGTTTAAATTCTCCGCTTAAACAGTCCCTGTGAATTAACTTAGTGAATCTGTCAAAGTAAAGAATCTGTAAAGAGCTTTGGTGGTCTGTTATTTTTGCTTGGAGATTGTTTAGCTGTTTAAAAGTGAGTCGGTCACATCGGAGCCTTAAGAACAGCTTTATGTAGACAGCCATGTTTCTCTTTAATTATCTACCAGTACAGGAGACTCTGTTTTCTTCCGTTTTTAGTTAAGAGTTTGAGGGAAGTTGGTCTGTCCTATCAGTCATATCAGTCAGTGTAGCACTACCACTGTCAGATCCAGGGCTTAGACTGTTGCAAAACTAGAAACCAGTGGAGCATGGTGGCTCTTTTCAACACAAATGAAATTTAAAGGCTCATATTTATGCAACTCATTAAGTTGTAGAGATATTAAGGTGACTTGTTTGTTTTCTCTAGCTCAGGGGTGGAAAACATTGTTTTAGTTCTTGGGCCACATACAACCTATTTTGTACAAGTAATAATGTTTAAAGGGGGTTGTATCAACTTCTGCAAAATAAAAAAAACACAATCCCGTCTCCTATTACCTTAAAAATTTGCCAGACAAACAAAAGCATTATTTCTTGTTCAGCGATCGAGTAAGAAAACAGGTGGTGGATATATTTCAAGTAAATTTTGAATCAACTTTTTTAAAAATCTAAATGAATTGAATTAATTGACCATCAAACCACATTTGAAAGGTACAAACATTTCACATGTAGATCTTTTGAAACTAAACATCTGGTATTTCATGTCTTAATGATTCAAACAACTAGTCTCAGTTAGAAATGCTCAGACATTTCCCCTCATGTTGAAATGTTTCATACATTACAATGGGTCACATGGGTCGGGTTAGACAAATCGTTGGGCATGTTCCGGCTCCCACACTCTAAAAACTATTGTTTAAGCTTAACAAAAAAAATTAACGCAACAGTTTCCATTAATCTTTTTGCGTTAAGATAACTTGTGTAGAAATTACGTTGAACCAACAAACTACATTGAGTTAGAGGAATGAACTTTTCCTCTATAAGTAAAGGTAATTTTAATTACCATATACTTAATAATTGGTAACTTAAAAACATGTTTTTGTTTACTCAAAAAATTTATGTTTCTCCAACTTTTTTCCATATTATTCAAAACTGTTTTTTAAGTGTTATGTAATTAATGATAGTAGTTACGAAAACATTTTTTTTAAGTTCATCATTTAAAATATTAAGTAGCTGATTTTCTTCATTATCATCATAATTTTAGCTTTTTCTTGTTTTTATTATTGTACTAGCTTTTAAGAATTGAATGAATTCAACATTTTTAAGCAATTAACTTTTTTATTGTTTGTACAGTTTGTACAATTTATATTTTACTTTAGGCAATTCAACACCTTATATTTAAACAGTGAAAATAAACCAGAAATCCACTTAGAAAACATTTGTACTAAGTGTTCAGTAAATGTTAACTTTCAGTGTTCAAACTTTCATGCAGTAAACACATTTAGGATTAATTTTACACATACAGGACTCAAAATGGTTAACAATTTTTGAAACAGAGTCAACATGTTTAACATAATGCTGGTTCATTCATCAGCACATCTCTTTGAGGATTAAATGCAGGATAAGTGTTAAGGACAGGGTAGTACAACAACTGTCAAGACACATTTCTTGAATATAACATCTAAAAATAACTAGATAGAAAAAAATTAGTGTCTTCCATTTTTTATCCACACTATCATTTTTTCCCAGTGGACTTCCAAATACAAAGCAACACAATCTGAATAAAATTTCTTAGTGCTCAAAACAAGTGACATCTTTAGAACATACTGTTCTTGAGACTTGTTACTTTTGCACTGGCTCTCAGTCCATCAAGATCAAGCAACAGCTTCTGAAAGACTTCGAAAGTATATTTCAGTTCCTTGCAATAGCTCAGATCGAGAGCATATATTATGCCCATGAGTAACGCACAGCAACTTGGGATATCCGGGCCCTCCAGGATTTTGGAGGGCCCACAGGCTGTATATTTGACACCCCTGAGCTACAGTCTAAGAAAGGTTGGCCAATGTGCATTTAGGTCAGAAAGATTTGTGCTAATTGCTGACCGTTGTGTGGAGCATTATCTGCAATACTTATGCAGAAAATGAAAAGTCACAAGCAAGTTATTAAAACGCAGGAAAAAAAATTGCCCTGCTGGTCTCCGTCCAGGACAGTCTTCTCAAGAGCGACTCCTCCTGGTTAAGTAAAGCATTTGTGCATGTCCTTCAAACAGTTCTGTAAATGTGAGTGTAACATGTTTTCCAGATGTCTTTCTCTTTGGTGTGCAACCTGGCACCTCTGTCCGAATGTTCTAGTGCTTGTAACGTTATCTGAAAATCAAATAGTTGCTCTGCACTTGTGCATTACTGTGCAGAACGCTTCAGCCACCTCTTATTTCCTTATATTTAGTTTCTAAGGAGCCAGACTTTCTTATTTTTTAAGTGCAGTCTTGAGCAATAGTTCTCCAGCTTTCTGAAAGTTTTTCTTTGGACAATGGCTTATTTTTCACTCATTTATTTAACATAAATTCCTGAAGACTACTTTAAAAAATTAGAAGAAGGTTGACTAAGAGAGCTCAGGTTGTGTTGAAGAATAAAAGTGGTCGTACCAAACTCTGTTTTTTTCTTATATACTATATTTAAATGTGATTTCTGCACGTTTTAATAAATCACTAAACCTACTGTTCATTTGAAGCGTGACACAGGACTTCAGCAGAGTTCTGAAAACATTTATCAAGGCTGTCACAATGAATGATCATTTGCTATTAAATCTGAAATGTGGATTGAATTATCCCTGGAACAGGACACTCTCTTTGTCTTTGCACCGTTACATGTTGTCTTCTCCCCGCTCCAGTTCCAAGTAGCCAACCTCTCAGCCAGCTGACCAGAGACTCGCTTCCCCTCCACTCATTGGTCTACTTTGCCTACATTACCAGGTAAAGATGCTCACACTGAACACAACAAATACTATTTCCCCCCCCAACTTTACTTCCTAGTTGCACAACAACCCTCCCTTTAAAAAGCACTTGAATCAAAGCAGGAGCCAAACACAGTTTTATGGAGAACAAAGGCATGCTAACGAAGTCGCTGTTTGGACAGGTTGGTGGTTGTCCGCCATGTTGGGTTTTCTTGTTAGAACAAATATGAAAGACATGCTCAATATGCATGATGTCTATGCTGGCGAGGGCTGTTGTGCTCACCGTATGTGTGTGTGTTGATGGTTGAAGTCTATCCAAGCATTTCTTGCTTCATTAGCTCACTACAAGGAAAGACATGGCAGAGATCCAGGCTCTCTGTCTTTCTTTCCATCTCTTCTGTTTTACCGCTGTGAGAGTAATCACCCAGTGTTGTGCCAAGGCATGCTGGGATTGAACAGTGGAGATCGTGTGGGTGTGGGTGGGGGGTGCCCGACTTGGCTTGAGTCCAAGCTTCTGATGGAGGGATGCAAGGACACCGAGGACGGTCGATAATCTGAAATACTTTCATAAGAGAAGACGTCCTCTTCTGTTGGCTTGTTGTGTGCCGCTGCATGACCTCCAAGGTGGCTGCTGTCATGTGTGCAACATCTGCGTTTGCATTTATTAACCGTCAAACTTCACTGCATCTTTTTTTTCAACCGCCAAATATAAAATGTGCACGTTTGTCTGCAAAAATGGGGGGTGTGAGACTGCATCTGTGCATGAAGAAAGCAGACACACTGACATATGCAGAGAGAGACACATCAGACAGTGAGAAAGACAAAAACAGAGCAGCATGGTGAGAGAGACAAAAAGACAGACGCACAAGGATTCACACAGACGCAGCAAAAAAGTGGGTGGCAGACTAAGATGTAAGGAAAAAAGGAAAGTGACCGGCGCATAAAGGCTTATAAAAAATGAGACATCAGACACACAGAGAGGTGCTGATGCCAGGCAGACACACAGACAACGCTCCAGGCAGGCAGAAGGACGGACAGACAGACAGACAGGTGGACCCTGTAGCAATCAAGAGCAATATCCTGCTCCTCCTCTCCCAGCGTGGCGTGGATCAGAGCCGAGGTACTCTTTTTTTTCACATTTATTTCTCAGCAGTCTTGAGTTCTCTGTCGTCCCGCCGTCTGCTGCGCTTCTTTTCTTTTTGTTTTGGCTGTTTTTCTTTGTTTCTTTCTGTCTTTCGTCTGCGCTTCCTGCCCTCCTTTGTGCCCGCGATGAGTGCCGACGTCTCAGGGCGCTGTGCCAGCACTGCCGGATGAAGACCAGGCTGTGCGTACCCGTGTGTGTGTTGGTGTATACAGATTGGCTTGTTTTGGTTCATCGGCAGCTGTAAACACTTGTTTGTGGCGTTACACGGATGTGCCTATTGAGCAGAGGACCCACTGCCAGCCTTCACTTGTAATTAAGACCGAGTCTTTACTAAGCAGAGAAATGCAAATAAATAGTTTTTAGAAACAAAGCGAATCGAAGATGAAGCAAAAAAGTGAAACATTCACTCTTTGCAGTCAGCGTGATGTTATAATTCTTGTAATACTTCATTGCCTCTGCAGTGTGAGGATTTTCCTGGAATTTGCTGTTTTAAATGAACTGCCAAGAAAAATGTTCAGTGTCTTTGTCGAGTTTTATTTTAGTTTTAATATCGTTTTAAGCCTCATAAATAATCTCTATATTTATGGAAGGCAGTAACACAAAATTGCAGCTACTGTGCCAACTAGAAAGGATACATCTCTGAATGTATCCCTGCTAAGTTGTGCTCATTTGCAACTCCATAACTTCCATCATAGGTCCTTTACATGTGGGAAACCAAGCTTTTATAGCCACCCTACCTTTAAAACAGACTTTGGATAAGTCTTCATCTTTGCAGAGAGATTTCGAAGAATCCAAAAAACTAACAGTGTGTAGACCCACAGCGACGACGCTGTGCAGGAAGAATGCTTATTGGTTGAAATGTCAGCTTAAGCAGAAAAGGGAACTTCAGTGGAGTTCAGCGCAAAGAGGAAGACGCACCAAAAAATAATCAAAGATGTAAAAAAAAATTGTTTTTTACGCATCACTGCAACTTTGAATGCATAACTTCTTTGTTCTCTACAGCAGAGGCTGAACCAAGGGGTCAACAACAGACCAAACACGAGCAAAAGTAGCTTACAACATCATAAGAAACATAAAACAAACCACACTCCTAAACAACAAAACGCCTCCTTTCAGTACAACTTGTGGCCCGATAACACAACATTTATTTAACATAAATTTTGAATTAAACATCATTACTGCAGCACACAGACAGTTAATCAAGCCTACAGACAAAACTGACTCCTTTGCTTCATGCTGTGTGTCTTTGTGGATCATATTAGAAATATAAGTCATTAACTTCAAGGATACCTCCAAGTAGAAAAGACCTGTGGGATTCGTCATTATTTGAAACACTTGCCATGTTTAATTTGAACATTGTCATTGAACTCGTCTATATGTGACTAAAAATGAGGAATAAGGTCAGTTTTAACTTAAAAAAAAGTGACTTTTATTTAATAAATACATGGCATGTATCTTATACAGAAGTGGTACACAGATTATAAATATTTTGTGCACTTTGGTAAGACAACAAGGACATCATGTTGACCTACAGATGGGGTTTTTTTAAGGCGTGAGGAAGCAAGTTTCCTATCTTTCAAGGTTGGATGGGGCAAACACGGAGTAAGAGTGTGGGATATTCCTGATACAGGCAAGCGGCTCATACAAATAAGTGTTTTTTTTTTACCTCTCAGCTGTAAATGGATGATGGGCTATTGTTGTCACCCTGTAGGACAATGCATAAACGTATAGGTTTTATAAACTATAATGCCGAAAGTATTTGTTCATCTATCCAAATAATTGAATTCAGGTGTTCAAACCACTTCCATGGCTACAGGTGTATAAACTCATGCACCTAGGCATGCAGACTGCTTCTGCAAACGTCAGTGAATGAATGGGTCGCTCTCAGGAGCTCTATAACAAAGTGGAAGGGCTTTGAAGTGGTAGTGTCATGGACTGAGTCTTTTGACCCAGCATTTTGAGTTTCATGCCTTTTTGTATTATGATGTTCTTTGTGTTGTTTGTATAGTTTAGGCTTCAGTGAGTTCTGTTGATATTGAGTTCTGTTTCCTTATTTAGTTCTTGTCTGTCTAGGTTCCTCCCACGTCTGTGTCTTCCCCATTACGTGGGTTAGGGTGTCGTGTCTTCAGTGTGCGAGTCTGTCAAGTCCCCTGTGTTTAAGTCTCTCTCGCCCTTTGTGTGTCTCAGTGATTTCTTTGTCTCCCTTTCTTTCCCATCGTGTCCCTCTTGTTCTCGCTCCCTCTCTTCCGTGTTCCCGTCTCATCCTCTCCTTAACTATCACCATGTCAAGTCTGTGTGTCTTAGTCCTCGACCTTCCTGTTTTATTTTGACAGTCTCATGTTCCATGTTTATTGTGTTTAATTTTGCTTCCCTGTGGCGTCATCTTCATTTGTATCAGCTATTTCCCTGTGTGTTTACACTTCCCCTGATCACCTCTTGTCTGTATATAGTCTGTGAGTTTTCATTTATTCTTTGTCAGTTTGTCTTTTGAGTTCATGTTATGTTTCCATGCCTCCATGTTTCAAGGTTTTTTATGTTCAGGTTTTATCATGTTCAAGGTTTTATGTTCTTTGTCTCATGTGTTTAGGATTTAGTTTCTCCCAGTTTAGTTCTAGTTAGCTTTGCCTTAGTGTGCATCTGCCTTTTGTTTTGTGCATGTTTCCCAGCCAAAAATAAACGGTTCGCCTTTTGTTAAATTATATTTTTCCTCCTCTTTCCACACGGTCTGCCAGCGCAGACTGTGACAGGTAGGCCATGTAGCGAGGTCATCGGATGCTTAGCACTATGTGCCTCGCCTGAGGCATAGTGCCCTCACACTTCATGTGACCTTCAAATTAGCTCAAGAAAAGTATGTAGAGAGCTTCATGGAATGGGTTTCCATGGTTGAGCAGCTGCATCCAAGCCTTACATCATCAAGGGCAATGCAAAGCATCGGATACTTTGCATTGGATGCAGTGATGTGAAGCATGCTGCCACTGGACTGTAGAGCAGTGGAGACGTGTTCTCTGAATTGAAGAATCGCACTTCTCCATCTGGCAATCTGATGGACGAGTCAGGGTTTGCCAGGAGAACGGTACTCCACCAAGTGTAAGGTTTGGTGGAGGGACGATTATGGTGTTAGAGTTGGATGTCTCGAGAACGGTCTTGGTCTCGAGACCACATTTACGTGGTCTTGGTCTTGTCTTGGTCTCGACGAACTTTGGTCTTGCCTCAGCCGTGGGGCGATCACGGCTCAAGAGTTGGGAGTTCGCCTTTTAATCAGAAGGTTGCCGGTTCGAGCCCCGGCTTAGACAGTCTTGGTCGTTGTGTCCTTGGGCAAGACACTTCACCCGTTGCCTACTGGTGGTGGTCAGAGGGCCCGGTGGCGCCAGTGTCCGGCAGCCTCGCTTCTGTCAGTGCGCCCCAGGGTGGCTGTGGCTACAATGTAGCTGCCATCACCAGTGTGTGAATGGGTGGATGACTGGTTGTATAAAGCGCTTTGGGGTCCTTAGGGACTAGTAAAAGCGCTATACAAATACAGGCCATTTACCATTTAGCATACCAAGACATTCTAGACAATTTCATGGTCCCAACTTTGTGTAAACAGTTTGGGGATGGTCCCTTCCTGCACAGTCCATAAAGACATGAATGAGCAAGTTTGGTGTGGAAGAACTTGACTGGCTTGCACAGACTCCTGACCTCAACCCAACAGAACATCTTTGGGATGAATTAGCCTGGAGACCCAGGGTTTCTTATCCAACATCAGTGTCTGACCTCACAAATGTGCTTCTGGTCAAAAATTCCCATAAACACTCTTAAACCTTGTGGAACTCATATCTGCATCCGCTGTGGCGACATCATAATAAACTCTATAGATTAAGAATGTGATCTCACTCAAGGTCATATGTTTGTAAAGGCTGATATTTTTGACAATATAGTGCAGGATCTAATCTGAAAAGTCTGGCAGAGATAAATATGTATGTTGTTTATATCAATCATACAGTCTGTTAGTCCCTTCCAGAGTAAAGGAAAACAACAAAACCAAAGCATTATGGTACTGTGTTTAAAGTAGCAGAAACTCTCAAGCTGCTCTAATCTACTGTGCGTGATCACGTAATCAAGAAGAAAGCACATCATTCATAATCGGTTTGCTGTTAAGTGAACTTTGTACGAGAAAGAAAGGAATAAGTGGAGCATTGTGGAGGAAACACCGATGATATCTGGGGGGTGAGAGGTTGGTCAGCTGCTCCAAAAAACTGTCAGCAATTCTGTGCCTTTGCACAAGGACTCAGGCTCATTATCACACAAACACACACACAGACAGTGAGTGGGCCCTTTGACTCCTCACAGTTTGCCGCTGATCAACTGGCCTCCAGAAGATAGGAGCACAGAGGGTTTCTTTCAGCTATTACAGGACTTTCCTGTCGGTGAAGCTGTGCTTTTTCCAGTCGCTGGCATCATGTTTGACAGCCTCTAGTGGAGAGTTGCAGCTTAAAAACCCCCAAAACAACTATCACTTAGATGACCCTCTTGTCCTTCACGTGGATTTATGGTGGTGAAAGGTTAAGCATAAATCAAAAATACACATGTGGCTGTCAGGGCGGTTCATTAAAAGTTCTCAATTGATGTGTCTGTACTTTCTATTTTTAGCGGTTAGTCGTGCCTTCCTCTGTCTGTTTAATGAAGGCAGATATTTTGCCGTCAGTAGGGGAATGCATTTGTGCGTAACACTGTGTGCAATTATGCGTACATGCACATTTCTGTGAGTAAAGCCTGTATGCTATTTGTCATTTATAATGTGTCCTGTGCCTCGCTGTGCTTGCGCAAGTGTTTGTGTGTGTTTGTGTGTCTGCGTTCCTGCCTGGCCCCATCTGTGACCAGAGCTGTGTGCAGAATAACAATGAGAGTCTCAGGCTACCCAGACTGTGTGTGTGTGTGTGTGTGTGTGTGTGTGTGTGTGTGTGTGTGTGTGTGTGTGTGTGTGTGTGTGTGTGTGTGTGTGTGTGTGTGTGTGTGTTTCTTGGCCGAGAGCTGGTGTTGCCCGGTTGAGTTAAATAAGAGATTTAAATCCCACCTCTTCAGTGCAAAGGTCTCACTTTTGATTCAAGAGTGTGTGATTATGTGAGCAGTGCATGTAGAATACATGTTGTTTTGCATGCTTCATCCCATCAGTAATAAATACCTGCTGAAGTTTTTCAAAGTTGCACAAGTTTGCTTTGTGAAAGAGCTTTTTTATTCATGGTACACTTGCAAACTGGAACTATTTTCCCACCCCTGTTGTGTTAATGCTACTTAACGTCATGTGTTCATGGGCTTTGATATAAACAGAAATGCAGAAAACTGAGCCCAGATATGCAGAGTTACTGAAGCTGCTTTAAAAATGATTGAATATCGTGGTTTAATTAATGAAAATGCTTCTGTTTTGCTCTCAGGATGCCTTCGAATATTCACAGCTCAGTGATGACGAGTGGAAATGCTGAATTTGTTTTATTATAACAAACTAGAACCAGTAGATGCTCAGTGGAGGAATCAAAAAGTTAATGCAAAATGATATCTCCTCATGGTTAAGATATCAGTTGCTTTGGAGCTTTTATTGAATGCTTAAATGTACATTTCTTTTTCCGAGCACACAGGAACAACTTCTTGAGCATATTGACCTAAAAGTTTAGAATAGCCACCGATGTTGATCGCTGCTTGCACTCTTCTAAAGGCAGAATATGGTTTGAAAAATGCACGTGAAAGGAAGAGGAAGAGAGTTGAAAATAGTAGGTGACTGTTTAAATACCTTTAGGTGTGTGTGTAAGGCCCAGCAAGGCGAGGTAATCGGATGAATCAGTCTTTCCTGAAGGAGTGCACACATCATGCATATGTATTAACCCCCCCGTCTTTTGTCACTTTGTTGATTTGTATGTTCAACACACCAGAGGGCAGACTGACAACTGTGCTGTCTAGACACCTTATTTATGGTTTTGTGTGAGTGTGAGAGAGTGAGAGAGGGGCAGTGTGCGCTCTTACAGAGCACAACTCTTTGCTCAGGCTGCTCTTTCCCACATACACAAGTTTTGAGGTACAACGTGTCCTCCTTCCTGATTTTAGAGAGATAGAAGAGATTCAGGCTAGTCTCTGAAGTTTGTGTTGTGAGTTCTCCCTTGTCATCCATTTTTAGGTGCTAGTTTGTGTCTGTGTGTGTGTGTGTGTGTGTGTGTGTGTGTGTGTGTGTGTGTGTGTGTGTATGTTTGATGTGTACATTCCTCTGTACTCCTGATTGGGTGAGTGTGCAGCACTCTGTTTAATTTGTATGTCCATGGCAACACCTCATTATCTTGCGGAGGGGATGAAGTAGGGAGGTTGTGGGAATTATGTAAATTGGCGTGCCGTCTTGTCATCAGAATAAAGATGGTCCAAAAACATTATGACACACACAATCATGTGCTTTCTCTCTCTCTCTCACACACACACATGCACAGAGGACATTGTTTTTTTATTAAACATTTTTGGTGTGTTTGTATTCAACAGGAATATTTTCTTTTATAATAAAATATACCAGTTTATACTATTTTCCTGACCTTTTTTGTCCTTGGCTGGAATAACACTGGGAGGCAGCGCATATCTAATGTGCATTAATCTACCTTAAACTAAGCTGTCAGGGCAACTCGGTCAGAGTTGGTGTACAGCATAACCAATGCGCAGACCATAAGCCCAGCACCATGCCACTGTTGACCTTGTATGACCTTGAAGCGAAGATCATACCATGCAAGGAGCAGTTCATGGTTGAGGTTAGTCTTTGCTGACACTATTGGCCTTTTTCACTAGTAGCTACTCGGGTCGGCTCAATTCAACTCAGTTTTTAGGGGTTTTCCATTAGGTAATATACCTGGTACCAGGTTTGTTTTTTTTTAAGTAACTCCTCAGCCGGGATTCCAAGCAATCTGAAAATTTGTTCCAAAAATGTGACATCAACAGACTGCATGCAACTGATTGGCCAATCATTAGCGTCACTCGATGAGTCATGAGAGCATCTCCTTCATGAAAAATCAACCCCCCCTTTTTTTGAAACCCACACAAAACCCAACAGTCCTCCCGAGACTGACAAAAAGCCATAGAGTGAGCAGCAGGTATGCCATCCCCCCCAACGTCCTCCATTGTAGTCTTGTGTTTGTATCACAAACATGTGGCCACACTTTCAGCCATGAGGTCTATAATGATTCCTTGCACAGTAAGTTATACTTAATTGTAATAGAAAATGACTGAAACCAAGTCAAGTCGAGCTGAGTAGGTAATAGTGGAATAAAAGCGCAAGTGTGCCTCTCCTCCATAGATCTTCTGCTTTCTGGATGTTGACCTCCGGAGTGACCAAATGTTCGGCTAACAGCTGTATGGGATTCACTTTGTTGGTGCAAAAATGCAATTTTTATGCCTGTCAAACTGTCATCTTTGGGTTTTTAAAAATAATTCAACTACAAATATGGGAACCAATTATATGATTTCACAACAGGCTGCCAGTAACAAAGTGCATAAATTACAATTTTACAATTTAAAATACAATTCAGAATTGTTTCTTTGCCAAGTTATCTGTTATGTGTATACACAGCACTGGTGCAGCCTCTGAGTTAGGTGCCTTTTTCATGCCCGAATGAGTCATAGGTCCGTGTTGAGCAACCTAAGAAACAAAAGCCTCTGAAAATGGTCAAGTACAAGGAGCAGTCAATGTCCAACGAAAACCTTTAAAAGACCTTCAGAAAGCCTTAAAAACAATCACAAGAATTTCTGGATCCTTGGAAGCAAAATATACAGACGTGAGAAGTGACACATCCAAAGGGACGTGTCCACTTTGCGAATGAGGTTTTCACAAGGATCCAGTGTTCAGGCCACATGCCGTGATTAGTCGATTAGTACATTGATCTGTGTCTGATGTTTTAGTATATACAGATGATGGGCCGCTCTGGGCTGTCACTGTATTTGAGGCCTTTATGTTGTTTACCGTTCCAGCCTTTCCTCGCAGATGATGAGCGAGAGGCACCCTGAACAGGTCGACACTCCTTCACAAAGCGACAGACGACTACAACGGTCACACCCACACCTCTTTTATGCCAGTTCAGGATATTTTGCTCAGAATCATGTAGCACTTGAGTGGGCACCATGGTCAGGGCCATTTCTTTTTTTTCTTTATAGCAAACACAGCCACCTCAAAGCGATGCTGAAATTTAACAGCTCATTAATCTTACATGAATCAGTGTGCTTTTTGTAGCATTTCCAAGCGCAAGTGAAAATGAATAACTCCCTCTTCTTCTCCTCTTTCAGTTCAGCAGCTTAAATTGTAAACTTAACAAACCCTCACCTTCATCTCACCCTCTCTCCTCCGTGTCTTATTTTCTGTCGCTTTCAGTCTCCATTTCTAATCTGCACTCATTTTGTCCTCTGTGCTCACTGAGATGTGAAACCCGCACAGTCCCTTCCCCCTGTTATTCTCCCTTCCTCATGCACTGTTTTTTCTTTTTTGCCTCTGTCTCACTCTCGACTGTCATTTCTGGTCTTTTGTTTCTGGTGAAATTACCAACTGCCGTTTGGCATCAAGCCAGAAAGCTGCCAAGATGGAAAAAGAAACACACATAGACGCACACACGTCAGAAAGCTTTTTATTCAATGTACATATCTGCCAGTCAGGTCTCGGTTTATATCAACATTATTCGTGTAAAGCATGAATACCTTTAATATAATGTCCTATTATAAATTCCGATTCTCACAGCTCAGGGTTCACATTCACAGAAATGTTTACTGAATCATAAATAAACACAAATCTCTGACAGGTCTCAGGTTCAGTGTCACAACACCTCCTACACAGTTTCTTTACCAACCAGTCAGGTGGAGGCCTCAGTCAGCACCTCGGGAACGCTCCATCTTGAGCCTGACTGACAGAAACCTCTCTGTCGTCAACCTGGTGACTAATTTTAGCTTACTGTGGAAGTTCTCATCTTCATGTGCTTTTTATATTTAAAAATAATAATAAACAAGCACACAAATGTGTCAGACCAAAATTCATGGAAGTCATTAAAGCACGCTCTCTGCTCGCTTCTGTTCTTCATCAGCATTACAGTTAATCATAAATTGGGGGGTCGTGACCAGAGATGGGCAGTAACGCGTTACTTGTAACGCGTTACTGTAATGCGTTACTGTAATCTGATTACTTTTTTCAAGTAACGAGTAAAGTAAGGGATTACTATTGCAAAATCGGTAATTAGATTACCGTTACTTTCCCGTAGGAACGCTGCGTTACTGCGTTACTAAAACCGTGATTTTTTTTGCGAGAATGTCTCATGACAGTGACGTAAGCAAGTGCGACGTTGGTGACAGCAGCTGTGTGCAGATCAACAATGGATAATATATCGAGTGCGGGAGAGAGTATGAGCGTGCAGCGTTTAAAGTGTGGAAGTACTGACCTTATTTTGAGTTTGATTCCATAAAAAGTGACAAAAACATTAGCGTCCATCGTGCGTGGGAAGAAAACTTCTTTTTACAGCGAAAAAAACCCCTAAACTTCCGAGCAAGCACCGAGTAGCTATGACGTGATGGGAAACTCACAGAGACACTCGCGCGGATTCTTCAACTGACCGCAGCACACCTACACCAGGGTAACCCTCCGCCTACCCTGCTCCTGCTTTACAGGTGAAAATAGAGCAAAAGGACCGCTGAGTCTTTGACTTTATTTATTTTCTGCTGTGTTTTACTTGCATCTGTTTGAAAGAGTGAGTGAAAACACAAAAAATATTTTATTTTATGTGCTGGAATGTGTAGGAAATAGGTTTAAATGTTAAACTAATTTATTCAAGTCAGAGAATGTTGCATATAATTAAATGTTTTGCTTGATGCATAAAGTTAAAAGATTAAAACTGATAAAACAAGTTAAAAAAAAGAGACTTTTCCATTTGATTACATTTTGTATGATGGATTATGTAGAAAAAGTAGAATTGGGCTGAAAGATCTATCACTTTATCACCTCTTCAGGTTGTAAATCGTGTTTTTAAAAAGTAACTAAGTAACTAAGTAACTAAGTAATTAATTACTTTTGAAAATAAGTAATCAGTAAAGTAACGGGATTACTTTTTGGGGGGAGTAATCAGTAATTAGTTACTGATTACTTTTTTCAAGTAACTTGACCAACACTGGTCGTGACTGTAGATTCTTCGGGCTCAAACTGAGCCCAAGCCTGTGCGTGACCCTGCTAACAGACGACATGAGGTTAAAATTAGTGTTTGTAGTGTTTGCAGAGGTCAGAGGAAAACAAAAGCAACTCAAATAATCACTTATTACAATCAAGGTAGAAGAGCATCTCTGAACACACAACCGACCGGCTACAGCAGCAGAAGACCACACAGAAAGTGAAAACTGTTTGCATGGGGTCATCAAAATTGGACAATAGAAGGTTAGAAAAATTTCACCTGGTCTGATGAGTCTCAATTTCTGCTGTGACGTTAAGACGATATGGTCAGCATGGATCTATCGGTGTAGTGGTGTGGGGAATATTTTCTTGGCACACTTTGGGTCCCTTAGTAGCAAGTGAGTGAGTTCAAATGTATGATTATGACTTTATGACTACAGTGTACCCATCTTCTAATAGCTGCTTCTAACAGGATAGCACAGCACGTCACAAACATGTTAAACATACAGAGCGACGGTAAGTGATCTGTACGAGTGGCCTCGACAGTCGCCAAAACTCAATCCAATAGAGCACCTTTGGGATGTGGAGGAGCAGGAGATTTAAATCATGGATGTGCAGCCAACAAATCTAGCAGTTGTGCGATGCGATCATCAAAATCTCAGAGGAACGCTATGAGACAAAGAATTAATGCAGTTCTGAAGGAAAAAATGGGTTCAGTACTAACGATCTGTACCTAATAAAGTGGGTGCATTTTAGATACTGCTCACCATGTGCTGCGATGTTTCCTTCTTACAGCTAGGGATGGGTATCGTTTAGGTTTTATCTGATACCAGTACCAAACCGGTACTTTTGAAACGGTGCTTAAACGGTGCTCGAACCTGTGCTTAAAGAATCAAGAACACAAACTTTGTCCAAAAACCTCTCATGTTCAGCTGTTTTTTGTAAAAATATAACAATGTTAGCCTTTTCTGCAGCTGTGGGGCATATATGGTATCACTCTTGGCTGGAAGCAGTGCTTAAACAATGGAAAAAACACACCAACTTTGTCCAAAAACCTCTCATGTTTAGCTGTTTTTTGTAAAAAGATAACAATGTTAGCCTTTTCTGCAGCTGTGGGGCATATATGGTATCACTCTTGGCTGGAAGCAGTGCTTAAACAATGGAAAAAACACACCAACTTTGTCCAAAAACCTCTCATGTTCAGCTGTTTCCCACTTTTTCTTTGGTCATTTTAGCCTTTTTGGCCAGGGTGAAGGGAGTATCTGCCATCAAACAAGAAGACAGCCGCATGTAACTACGACAGTGTTTGCTAGTTCACCTTACATGCATTAATGTAATAACGTGGTTAGCCTACTCAACGTAAATTACACACGAACAACATTAAGCTACTCACGCAGAGAAGAACGGCTGCTGCCATCATCATCCGTCATCATTTCTGCTACACTGGCAGGGCTAGGGGCCAGGACTCTAATCTTTGGGTTCATGTTGCTAACTCCGGGACCGATAACAGGCACCACACCCGCAGTAGATGTGCTCGGTGTGAGGTCACCAGGTGTTTTTAATCAGATTTGAGGTGTTACCTCCTTTGACAGTATCACAGTGTCACCTTAAAGCACTTGTTGCAGGCTGCTGAGTTTGCATCTTTTGCTGTGAAGTACAGCCAGACTTTTGACTGCTTCACCTTGGGCATTTTTAATCTGTAGCTCTGCTCTAAAAGAACGTACGTACCTGGGCCCGCCTACTACGCTTGCAAAGGTAAAATGATTGGCTAGAATCCAATGTGTATGACATCTCAGGAAAAAAAAAAAGCACCGAAATGTGCGCTGCTTTTCGATCTGGTTACTACCGTTTATGTCAGTACCCATCCCTACTTGCAGCAAGACTAAAGAGTAAATTTATGGAGGATGAAACTATTTCAGTGAACTGCTTGCTTGTTTAGGTGATCTTACACGTTTAGAAGATACTGCACTAGTTCAGTGTTGTGCTTCTGGAGCGTTGTTTCAGAACGTGGATACACGTTGTTTGTGCTGAGAATTAATCCATTCTTCATTTCAAAACCTGAGAACGTTAATCATGGTTACATTATTACAATGTAGCCTTTTTTGTCTTTTTTCTTTTTTAAGCCAAATTATTTCAAAATGATTTGTAACAATTATGTTAGATCTGACATTAGATTATAGAAAACCCTGTATATCCACAAGCCTTATGCACAAAGTATATTTGCTGTGTCTGCGTTAGTCTGTTTCCTCTGTCTTTTTCTAATTGCTTAGAATCATGTTTTACCTGTACACTCACAGGGCTAATCATTTCAACTGTCAGACCAACAATGATCTAAATATAGATACTAATAAGTCTTTTAATTAGTCATTTTGAGAAGATAAACAACACCCAGAAAAAATGCCTGTAAATCTTCATCAGAGATCTTTCTCACTTTGAGTGTGTGTGTGTGTGTGTGTGTGTGTGTGTGTGTGTGTGTGTGTGTGTGTGTGTGACCTGACAGTAATTCTATGCCACTATGAATAAGTCATGCAGACAGAAACTCTACACACACACACACACACACACACACACACACACACACACACACACACACACACACACACACTCAATGATTCAAACTTCTACATATCCTCCCTCCTCTTCTACACACAAACTTTTATTGTCACACACACACACACACACACACACACACACACACACACACACACACACACACACAGGGGCCTTCACAGTGTGGAGGATTAATAATGTGAATAATGAGGTTTTCTTGTGAGGCTACTCAAGATGGAGGAAAGGGGGTAAAATAGGACGAGGTGAACTGACGAAGAATGAAAAGAAAAGGCTGGAATGAAATGGGAGATATTGTTCATTACAACCACACTGTATTTATTTATTTTTTTTACTTAATCAAAGCAGTTTCTCATGGATGAGTCATTTCACTTTCAAACCAGTAAACCCACAAGCCTCTTCTCGGTTAAGTTTAAAATAACAATCCTCCATAGAGTGATTCATGAAGGACATTATTTTTTCTGAGAGTTTGAGGAAAAAGGTCAATACCGTGTCGGTACAATAAATAAGAAGCTGTAGCCAGGAGTTGGTAAGGGGAAATAACTGGCCTGCTCTCTCTGGAGTAAAAAGTATATCTAACAGAAGCTCTGAAGTTCAGCTGCTAATACTTTGTTTAATCTTCAGTCCAGTTTAGTTCTTTTTGCTTAGACCGCTGGCAACTTCATGTTTAACAGGCAGCTATAAGCTTTGTCTTTCCTCTCCTCTAACGCTTTGCCAGTAAGCAAATAATAAACAGCTGCCAAACTGCTAAGCTGACATGAAAATACAAACTCAGTTGTGATGGAACACACTGAACAGATCAGATATTTGAACTGAGATATTTTACTATTTCATGAGAAGTATGATCTTTTTTTTAAATGGTCTAAAAAAAGTTGGATCGGGGTAAACAAAAGGCTGATACTTAAAGGAAAAGCTGGAGGAGTTCATTGGCAACAGATCAGTAACGTGACTGGGTGTACCAAAGAGCATCTTAGAGAGGTGGAGGTTCACCAATCTGGAAAAAACAGTGTATACAAATTGTGGAATAATTTCTGAATAATGTTCCTCAAGACAAAAAAAAGTGAAGACTATGAATATCTCATTATCAACATTACAAGATAAAAGATTCAGAGAATCTGGAGAAATCTCTGTGTGCAAGGGACAAAGCCAAAATCCTCTGTCTTTGAGCCCACAGACAGTACTGCATTAAAAAAACATGGAAATCACTTCCAGAAATCATTGTCTGTGAACACAGTTCACTGTGCCAGACACAAATGCAGTTTACAGCTCTATCATGCAAAGAAGAAGAAGCCATATGTGAACACGATCCGTCATCGTGTGCTCATCGTGGCTCATTTTAAATGAGCCAAAGCTCATTTAAAATGCACTGAGCCAAAGTGGAAAACTGTTCTGTGGTCAGAGGAATAGAAATTAGAAATTATTTTTGGATAAAAAAACATCAATCTGAGTCACTCAGTCTAAAAGCCTTCATCTCTGATGGTTTGGGGGTACATTAGTGCCTTTGGACCAGGCAACCGGCAGATGGACGCTGAAAGGTTTATACAGGTTTTAGAGCAACATATGCTTCCATCAAGATGGCATCTTGCATATTTCAGCAAGATGATGCTAAACTTTAGACGGCAGCTATAACAGCAGCATGGCTTTGCAGTGGAAGAGTCCAGGTGCCGAACTGGCCTGCCAGCACTCCAGACCTTACCAACAGAAAACATTTGGAGCATCATGCAGACAAAGATGGGACAACAATCCTCTGAAAAGTCCAGCAGCTGGTCTCCTCAGTTCCCAGATGTTTACAGGCTATTGTTAAGAGTAGAGGATGCTACACAGTGGAAAACAATTTTTTTAAGACATGCATGTTCCAGCCATCAATTTCAAACTGAGCTGATTTTTTTTTCTTAAAATGTTACAATATCTCAGCTCAATTTACATTTTAAGCAGCATCCCAACTTTTTGGGTGGAATTTGGGTCGTAGAGGATATAAAAACTGGCGTTCCCACAAGACAAGGGTTTCTAAGTAAAAGATCACCTGCACTGTGCGTCTGTGTGGGTCAGTGCTGATCACCGGATCCTGGCGGCCGACCATCCGCCTCAGAGCGAAGAGAATAAAAGGAGGAATGAATATTTAAATGAGTTGGTCCATCACGATAAAACTAATCTGCATGGCTAACCAAAGGTCTGCCAATTTAATGGGAGTGCGCGTGTGCGTATGTTTGTGCACCGTCCTGCAGAAATATGATGCACTGCATCTGGAACCTGCTCTGGTGTTGCCATGGTAATGCCCGTCACGCTGACAGGCTCCCGTTGCACACTTAAACACACACATACGCACTTATACACACACACACATACGCACAGTGGTAATGAGAGACCGAGAGACTGGCAGCGTGCCAGGACAGTGTGCACACAGACCCCTCCCCCTCCCTCCCTCACCATGCGCTGGAATATTCTGAGCCCACACACACACACACACACACACACACACACACACTTCGGACTGCTTGGACTGGCCCTGAATGGGGGTTGGAGGAGTGTGCGTAGATGCCAATCATCACAGTGAAAACATTTCTTTATTCTGGGGACTTTTAGAGCTTAAAAAATCGTTGTTGAGGGCTTTATGGTTTTGTAGGGTCCACGAGGTTACATTCTCCAACAGAGCAGTGCATAATAAAGAGCAGAGTTGGATTAGCTTTCTCTAACAGTGTTCAAAGAGTTAAAATCATTTACTCTCATAATGAGCTCTTTGCAGCTCTCTTGTCCCCCCCCTCGCCTTTATCTACTACGTCTGTCACTTCCCCCCCTCCCATCACATCATTCTCCTCTTTGTCATTCACACTTTGAAGTGCAGTTTCACAGACTCGTTTTCTCTCTGTCAGCATTAACAAAAGACCAGCAGTGACTCTATCCGTGACAATGGTTTTCAGCTTAACCTGCATGCCACACACTGAATCGTGCCCTAATAGAGGAACTAAACAATGACTTTACATGACTAGCCAACTCCTTGCATTTAACCCATCCAACTCTTTTTAGCAATTGATTAAAAGTTCCTTTGTTTCCTTTTCTGTAAAAACAAAAATTGTTAAATTTTCAGTGTTAAAGTCGACAACTACAACTACTACAGCAGAGAAGCAAGGGGGTGTTAAAGGAGGAGTTTTGTACTAGGCATGAAAGGAATACTGGCAGTTTCCAGATTAAGACGGAAGTTGGAATTTCTCAATCAGAATTTAAATGTGGAATGTTCCCTCAGCTCGGATTTCCTTGGTTTGTGGGAGCAGCTCTATCAAGTTAAAAATCTAAGATGGTGGCACTGAAGGTAAACAGTAGTAAAACTGTAAACCTTTTAGTCTGTACTGCCACTTTTGGGTATTTGTAACTCACTAAATAAGCCAAATGCAGAGGACTGACCAGGCTGTATCTATGAATGTGCTGTAGCAAACCCACCCCCCAGTTATGCTGTATTGCTAGTCATACAGCAAGCTAATCTTTGCTAAGAAACAAAACAAATCCTGATTTTTCTAGCTTTTCTCACTTACTATTACAACACATCAAACTTGGGAGTGACATTACTCCTCAGTTCCGACATCCAACTTCTGAGGTATCTAAAATGCAGGATAAGCGTTCACCATTGCTGACCAGGAGCACCACACTCATCATTCACATCGAGGTTTCATCAAAGCTGCTCAGCTCTTGACACCAGCCAGTTTCTCCTCTATACAAGGTGTTCACTAGGAGAATTGACTGTTCATTAATAACATAATATATCTCAGCCGTTGACATTCATTTCACTGCACCTTTGTTTTCATGCAGTTGTGGCTCGGGAGTTGGAGCGGGTCATCTACCAATCAATGTCAAAATGCGCTTGGGTGAGATACTGAGCTCAGTGCGTGATAGATGATGGTTAAAGTGAATGTGTTTGTGAATGAGTGAATCTCTACGATCGTCCTTTGATGTTCTGTAAGAGTAGCAGAATGATGGGGTTAGTAGGAACTCATAGGTTTGTATCTGTAGTTTAAATCTATAAGTTCTGTACTTTCAAGAACTCTAATACAAATTTTAGATATTGATCTAAGCATGTATTCTCTGTGAACCTTGTGAGCACATCAGTGGTTTAAGCTGCATGTTCACAACATCGGTGCTATCACATTCCCAATAAGCTTTCTTAAACCTGAAAATAAACCATAATTATCCTAGTTTGGTCTGATTCCATGATACCATGTCATAATCAGAGATGGGCAGTAACGCGTTACTTGTAACGCGTTACTGTAATCTGATTACTTTTTTCAAGTAACGAGTAAAGTAAGGGATTACTATTGCAAAATCGGTAATTAGATTACCGTTACTTTCCCGTAGGAACGCTGCGTTACTGCGTTACTAAAACCGTGATTTTTTTTGCGAGAATGTCTCATGACAGTGACGTAAGCAAGTGCGACGTTGGTGACAGCAGCTGTGTGCAGATCAACAATGGATAATATATCGAGTGCGGGAGAGAGTATGAGCGTGCAGCGTTTAAAGTGTGGAAGTACTGACCTTACTTTGAGTTTGATTCCATAAAAAGTGACAAAAACATTAGCGTCCATCGTGCGTGGGAAGAAAACTTCTTTTTACAGCGAAAAAAACCCCTAAACTTCCGAGCAAGCACCGAGTAGCTACGACGTGATGGGAAACTCACAGGGACACTCGCGCGGATTCTTCAACTGACCGCAGCACACCTGCACCAGGGTAACCCTCCGCCTACCCTGCTCCTGCTTTACAGGTGAAAATAGAGCAAAAGGACCGCTGAGTCTTTGACTTTATTTATTTTCTGCTGTGTTTTACTTGCATCTGTTTGAAAGAGTGAGTGAAAACACAAAAAATATTTTATTTTATGTGCTGGAATGTGTAGAAAATAGGTTTAAATGTTAAACTAATTTATTCAAGTCAGAGAATGTTGCATATAATTAAATGTTTTGCTTGATGCATAAAGTTAAAAGATTAAAACTGATAAAACAAGTTTTAAAAAGAGACTTTTCCATTTGATTACATTTTGTATGATGGATTATGTAGAAAAAGTAGAATTGGGCTGAAAGATCTATCACTTTATCACCTCTTCAGGTTGTAAATCGTGTTTTTAAAAAGTAACTAAGTAACTAAGTAACTAAGTAATTAATTACTTTTGAAAATAAGTAATCAGTAAAGTAATGGGATTACTTTTTTGGGGGAGTAATCAGTAATTAGTTACTGATTACTTTTTTCAAGTAACTTGACCAACACTGGTCATAATTGGCATTAAACATCTAAGACCTCAGTCGCATAAGCTTAGGGACTGGTTGGCAACCCCCTGACAGCTTCCATGTGCATTGGCTGATCAACTGGCAAGAGGTTGCAAGAGGTTGCAGGCTGTCACTCTTTGAACTCTCTCACAAGAGTGACTGGAGCACCAGAAACCTCGTTATGATTGCTTTGCTCACTATCGGGATGCCGGAGTTCTCTGTAGTCTGCATAGAAGATGACAGCCTGCAACCACTTGGCAACCATTTGGGGAACACTTATTTTTCTCTAGCAACCAGTGGTTGCCTTACAGTCGCTAACCAGGAGTTTTCTACTAGTTCCTGCTGACTGAGCCTGGGCCTGTTGACTGAAGCCTAAGGACAATGGGAACGTCCCTAATTTTAGAAGTAACTGCTAAAGTAAGGAGATTATAGAATTCATTTTAAGAGGAACAAGGCTCTCATAAATTTTGCAAAACATCCAGGTATGTAAAGCACGCACCAGCTTCACTTTCTGCATCAGTTTTACTACAGTGTAAATTTTGTAAAGCATTACTGACTTAATATTGATAGTTAGACATTATGCTGTTTTAAAGTATGCTGAAATTATAAATTAAATATGGGATGCTGGAGTTCTCTGTAGTTTGCATAGAAGATGACAAGCCTGCAACTACTTGGCAACCATTTGGGGAACACTTATTTTTAACGAAATACAAAAATGATTAACCTTTTATTCAGCTCAGCTGTGACATGACTTATAAAATGACACTTAACCTCATTAACAGGTAAATACAGTGTAGTGGTGTCTTTGTCTTTATCTACTTGAGTGGGATTGAGTGATTTATAGACATAGGGCAGGTTGTAAACAGTAAACAGGCCATACAATGCTTTTGTGTTTCCCTTGCTTTCAGTCTGTTTTTTAAGTTTTTTGTGTGCGTATAAAAGGTCCGCAAAGTTCAAGAGCCCTGGACTTTGTATGTGTGTGCAGATGTATATGGCAAAGTTTACAACAGTGTTTGTATCTCGGTCCTGTGTCCCCTCTCTCTGCACAGGAAGCATGTACACCAGATGAATGACAATAAGACGAGTCAATCACTATTTCCTGTGACCACTGATCTGCATGAGTTCCTGCGGCAGTAAAGGACAGAGGCCAGCTTTGGATCAGTGATATGAATATAAATGAGGGGGAATTTAAATAAATGGGATACATTTGAATGTTTTATGCTGTCATCCAGCACACTTATCAGGACTATCTGCATATTTAGGGCCTGGTGATGGATTGTTGGGAAAAATGGAAAATGGAAAGATCGGCTGGAAATAATGTAGAAGTACCTGCTTTTATATATTGCACAATAACCTGTGTCTTGTGTGTTGTGGATGCAAAAGTCTGCAAGGGTAAATGAAAGTCATCTGTGTGAAGCGGCAAAACAGTTGATAGATTAGGTTGGTATTCAGATCGTTGTGTTGTGTGTGTGTGTGTGTGTGTGTGTGTGTGTGTGTGTGTGTGTGTGTGTGTGTGTGTGTGTGTGCGTGAGCGCTCTGAGAGCTTGAAGGGGAGGATGAATGTTCAGGTAATTGGTTGAAGACCAGGTGTAATTTTAGCCTCAACAAATCCATTTCAGAGCTGGTACCCTGCAGGAGAGCCGGGACAGAGAGCGATGAGTAATAGACAGAAAGCCTTACATTGGATGAAGCAAAAATCAGATTTTTTTGAACACTTTGTTCTGGCAGCTCTATGCAATCAGCTCACAGTTCAGAGATCAAGCTAGAAAGAGAGAGGCCTGTAAGGACATGAATCAAAGGTCCCACGCCAGACTTAAAAGTTTTGAAACTGGACTTCTTCTTTTTTTAAAATCTGTATTCAGTTCTTCCAGTCACTCCAGTATTTTACTTTGGATTTATTTCAGCTTAGATAATTCTAATTAAAAAATAATAATAATAATAAAAGAAAAGTGTCAGTGCAATATGTCAAAGATGTCAAGGTGGTTTTCTGTCATCATTCACATTGTAGCTACTGTAGTTTCAACTTCTGCTGCCCTCCGAGTGAAAACACAGTTTCCAGTACAGCTAATTTGTAAGCTGTACAAAAATAGTCTTTTCTATCAGTAAATACAATTTCCCCCAGCTGATCTATCTATCTATCTGTCTATCTGTGTGTGTATATATATATATATATATATATATATATATAATATTTAAAAAAAACAATAAAACAAACACAAGTTTCAGAAACAGGATCGTCAGACTGAAATACAAATGTGATTGTAATAGTGACAGCTAGTTTAGGCTATAGTAATAATCTCCTGCATGTCTACATGCACACACTATAGCACTATGAGCACTGCAGCTTAGCAGTATACACGGCTGTACTCGGGACAAGCCTATTACTACTTGACATGCAAATCTCTTTTCTGACCTTCTTCTGTCTGTCAGTCTGGCTCTCTCGCACGCACTCTCACCCCCACCACATAATCTCTCCCTCCTCTCCTCGCGAACTTTACGTCCCCCTGCTTCTCCCTGCTCACTTTCCCTCTTCCTCCCACACATTCACATTTCAGTCCAATTTTCTTTGCCCCATCCTTTCTCTACAGAACAATGGTCTCCCCGTTTGTGCAAGCTCCCTCACTCCTGCAGCTGCAATTGATCACTCTGACTGGTGTGCGTGTGCGCTCAGTCTGGATGTGGCCGAGTTAAATCCCCTAAAAAGGCAAACTGAGCAACTTAGAATCTGTTATAACCCCCATGCCCCCCCAAAAACGTATAACGTATCCATGTATATGAGCAGATTTTGAGGATTGCATATAGTTGTACAGAATTGCATAACTTTATCAAAGCTGCCGTTGTTTACCCAAGCCAATAGGGTCTGTTTCCTGCATTTGAACTTGTGTGTGTGAATGATTAAACCTCGGCCTCTCTGTATACACTGCTCTGTCTGTCAAGGTGACTTCAATGCCTCTTTGAAACTGTTCAAACACACAAGCACACCCTTAGCTGCGTGTTAAAATTATAGCGTCATCATTCATTAACACAACCCTTTTCACTGACACATATCTGATCAACATCGAGTTACGTTATTTTATTCAGTCTTTATTTGCTTTTTTTGTTAAATCTCGCTTTGTTCATCTTATGACTCTCCCTGGCTTACCAGCTTAATGTCATGAATGTTTGTCCCAAACATTAGTTTGACCTAGTTTCTTTTAACTGGCTCGGCCACGTTCGGCCTAATTTGAAGATTAGAAACAGAGGCGTTTATGAAGGAAAACAAGAAAGAAGTTTTCCTCACCAAACGCTGACATACAGTTTTAGGCGCAGTTTCACTGTTGCTGTTCACTGCCAAAACTTTCAATATGACTGTATTTGCTTAAAATAAAGAAAAAAAGCATGACATTACAGGGCCTGATAGGCCTGTGATTTCTGTGCTTTGTTTGCATGCATGAGTCAAAATGCCCCAGCTTTAATGTCACTACATCCTGTAGTCTCCCAAATTTCCAGCTACTAAAATAGAAACATGCTATCAAGCTTGCATTCGCTCTGTGAAAACTTGTTAATTCACTTGAATTCAGTTGTGTTTATATAGCATCAAATAGCAGCAGCAGCAGCAATCAAACGACCCTCTCTGAGCAAGCATTTGGCAACAGCAGGAAGGAAAAACTCCCTTTTAACAGGAAGAACCCTCTAGCCAATTTTCTGTGATCAGTTGGAGGTGAGGAGAAGAAGGCAGGACAAAAAACAAAACGAAACACGTGAAGTTTAAAGGAACTCGTGGTTAAAAAATGTTTTCTGAAATCTTCAACTACAAATTAGAGATTAAACAACTGTGAAAGTGAGTGGTATTTTGTAAGATGTTTAATAGTTCTACAGACAGTCAGTAGCAGTAGAATTACAGTAGTACTACAGCATCAGTAGCAGGAATTCATCGAATAGCCCAGGCTTGGGTAGTTCTTTGGCAACAGCCCACAGCCCAGTGTTCAGACCTTACCCAGTGTTTATATGCAGTATAATCTAATCTTGTTGTCTTTGATAAAATCATTACTTGGCGGTAGGCGAACTCTGCCTCTCACTCTGCCTCGGAGTGAAACACACACAGATAAGGGCAGTAATCTGTGCACAAGGCTGGGGCTTGTTTTTGCCATCGGTGGGTCAATGGTCATTGCTTTGCACCCACGCGCTGCTGGTTTCTCGCGTGCAGCGGCCGCTTTTGTTTCATGGTGAAGCGTTGGCAGATTCCACACTGTATTTGTTTCTCTGCAGTTTGGCCATCTCTCTCCATTCTTTCCGCCACCCCCCCCCCCCCCCCCTTTAAAAAAAAATTTCTTCCTGTTTCTTTGTTGTTTTCTTGAATACCAAAGAGAAAACACGGAGAGAGAAAGAGATACTGAGATTCTCCACATTCTTTATTTTGTCTGGTCGATAGGTATTTTCACTTTCTATTCTGCTTACAGCTACAAGGAAACACGTAGAGCATTATGTTTCTAAGCTGGCCTATCTTGTGTGAGCTTTCGTGGAATTACAGGTTTTGGTCTGGCGTTACATTAAAACAAAACGCAGCTTGTCGCATATCTTAAAAAGATGATGTTAGGCTAATGCGCATATTAATAATTAAGCCATTTATTATATGAGTGCCAAAGATGCTCCGATTCCAGATGATTATCTACTAAAAGAAATTAAGGGTCAGTGCGAGAAATTAACAAAGAAATAACGTGATAACTTTGGGGCAAAAACAAGCAAAGGTGTCAGAAATCTTCCTCAAAATCTTTAAAACATAATTTGAACCTTTCAAAAGTAGCATTTCGTGACATTTAATAGTTTAAATGTCACGAAATGCAAGCAAGTAGTAGCCAGGAATCTGCTGTGCCTTCCGTATAGTTTCAAAATTTTACTGCTAGACTTTGATTTTTTTCTTCTTTTTTTTGTTCCCTGTCTGGATAATAGTTGGTGTCTTTATAATCACATGTATATCTCCATGAATCCTAAATTTAGAATAAATTAATCAGTCAAGCAAAATAAATCCTACACTTTACACTTTGCATCTGTGGTGCGTGTGCCTAGATTTCTCGCTGGATGTTTTATTTGCGGGGAATTCATCGCTTATCGTGGCCTGGTTACCATTTGCATACTTTTTACACCGGAGTTTCTTTTTGTATCAGCTCAATCTGACTGTGTTTTGGCTTCTCAGTCAGAGGAAGTGGTGAATGGGTTTCCTGCCCCTCCTCCAGAAACACACACACACACGGTGAGATGTGTGTGTGCGCAGAGAGAGAGAGCGAGTGAGAGAGCGACGGGGAAACCAGAGAGCCGAGCGAAAGAAGGTTAGCCAGCCAGCGGCGAGTGAAGAAAATGGCGATCACGCAGGATGAATGCCTCCCCTCGTAGATGCTGCAAACGCGTTGAATTTCTTTAGCCTTACAGTCGGCTTTCCTTTCCACTCTGTTGCACTTTATACTTCAATGAGGTATGGATGTTTTTGTGCTGTTTTCGTGCTCAGACGACCGTTTGTTTGTGTCGAGCTAGCGTAGGTAGTGAGGAGAGCGACGGCGGCTGGTGGAGATAAGTTGAGCAAACGCTGTTGTTTAGTTAGCAATGATTAAGCTGGGGTAGCTTTTCTAACTCCTGGCGTTTGGGACTCGATTTTGCTGAATTTGTAAAAACGTCGACGGAAAAAAATAAATGCTGATGTTTGCCTGTAGATGGCTAAAACATTTCGTAGAGTCTTTCAGGAAAAAAATTGCCTTTGTAGGCGGCTTAACCTTGTGCTAACGCTAACTACTAGTAGCACTTATTAACCCTAGTTTGCCAGCTGTGCGTAAGCATTTGGTTCTGTGGTATTGCTTCTGAACTATTTCTGTTTGTTACAAAAGCTTTTCCATAATTGCTGCATGTGAAATACGACCGTGTAAGTTAACTAGCCGCTTCGTAGCGTTAGCTTTAGCACCTGAGCTAATCTGACGACGCAGGTTACTCGTCGGTAACCGGGACGGGTTGTTTTACATTTTAGGAACTTGCATATTCTGTACAGGTTTCTCCGTGACCTAAATTAACCGAAACGGGATGGTTAGAAATAATTTTGATTTGACATTGTGGGGGGGGGGGGAAATGGTAAACCTGCAAAGTTGTGCTACAATCGGAACCTTTAACCCCCTCTGTCGGTGGACAGACAAAAGCAGCTGGTTAGCTAATCCAGTGTAGACCTGAGCTCTGCTGGTTTTGCAGTCGTATTCCCCTTGCTTTACAACTGCGACGACGAGACTGCAAACAGCACAGTAGCATTTTATGATTTAACTGAATCGACTGTGATCTGATGCCCTGCCGGGGATGTTGTTTTGAGTTGCACTGGAAAAATACCAGGCTCGAGAGAAGCCATGTTGGTTAAGCTGCAAGTCGGGCAACAGCTGAGATAATGGCCGATCAGGACCCGAGGTGCAACTTTGACCTACAGGCGCGCGCACACCCACACACAATTTGTGTGTTTGTCTTTTTTCACACGTTCTCCAGTGGGGCCACAGCTTCGCGGAGGGAGGGGGGCTGGCCATGCATCGCCTTGTTATGCAGCTCGACCTGCATTTCCACATCAGCTAGTTGAAATGTTTTCATATGATTAGTGCCAAATAGTCGTTTGAAGTTTGTGGCTTTAATTGAATAATGCTTGCATTTTCAGGGATGACGCAGACCTGTTGTGGTAGCGTCCTAATGTTGTCTTTACAAGCTGTTGCTTTACTGATAATAAACAAATTGTAACACACACAGCACACAAATCCAGGTTAGATTTTATCAGTCGCTGGGGGTTTTATTTTATGGCTATGGCGTGCAAGTGATTAGGCTTTTCTTATCTCTCCTCTCTCTTTCATAGATTCGGAATTGGAAGCTGTTGCCACCAAAGAAACTGAAGCATCTTAACAGGTCAGTGTGGCACCTTTAGACACACATTTCATATTCAATTGCAGTAAAGTATATTATAATAGCCCTGCAATAAATACTACATCAGCAAGATCTTTGGATTTTGAAAGCATGGAAAATAAACGGGTGTTCTTTGAATGTGTTTTCTCAGTTTATGGTGCTGTTGAATGGTTTTATGTTGTGTGTAATACCGTTTATACCCTATATAAACACATTAAGGGGTGTCTCGAAACAGGGCCTGAAAATGAGGACAGTTCAAAAGCTTAACAGGAGAATTTTTGATCCTGTTCAGGTCTGCCATTTATTTGCCCATTAAACATGTGGAGTGCTCAAGGTTAACTCATGAAAGAAGCTGAAGTAGAAATGCCCATTTATGGTTGTTGTGTTGGTCGCATTTGCACACAAACTGCGACATTGCCACAGCTTCGTACCTTTTACACCAATGTAGATGGGGTGACTACCTGCAGCAGTATTTTGCTGAACTGTAGGTGTCACCACTCAGGCGAAATCTTCACACCAGCACTGGTATAGCAGGCGAAGTGGTGAAATTTGAAAGCAAGAAATTCTTATTTATTTATTTTCCCCCTGAAAACCTCATCTTGCCAAAATCTGTAAATCAGCAGTAAAATAACTGTGAAAACAGACACAGTGTAAACTTATGCCGTCTCCCCGACAACAATGAGAGACAACATTTGAGTGGTCTTCTCTGTTATGTTAGTTAAAGTCCACTGTCTGAGTGCATGTGCAGTTGCTGTATTGTCATGTATACTTCAAGAACAACTCTATGTGGTCTGTTTAAAAATAAAATAAATAAATAATAGTAATAAAAATCTTGGGAACCATAATCAGTGCCTTACTATCCAAAACCTCTTTTTAGGGAACATGAGACATGACATGTTCCCTAAAGGTCGAATGTAGTTTTATAGCCAACTCATCAATATACAGTGGGACGAAATATCGTCCTCCTGGATCAAAGGTGCAAAACTGAAGCAGTTGTGCTAGGCCCAAGCACCAGATTACAAATGCTACAGCCATAGCTAATGTATCCTATTAGTCTACCTTTACCATTAGATGTACACACAAAATGCCAAAAAAATCCCTCAAAAACATAATCTCAAACTAGATTTGGTGGCAGCTTTAAATGCTACTTTCATGAAGGTTGTACCCTGTATAACGATATATATCGGATGACGATATAAAAACGTCTATCGTTTCATTTTACGCTATCGTTTGTTTCGTGGTGTCGCAAAATAAACTGTTTACGGCAATATTTTTTTTCATGGTTTTGATGGTCGCTGTAGTGACTATATTCATTTCTTAAAGTTCTCTCTTTCTCTTATATTTAATATAACCACACTACGGACGGACAAGCGCCTGTTTTTATGGGTTGTCGTTAGCAACAACAACGGTAAAACCATCGCATGTCCGCTTGTTTATTTTCCACATAAACCTTTCACAATAAAGCTCAAGATCCCGTTGAGACTTTTCAAAATAAACTGAATCGCATGGAAAAAGTATTATTGACGAATGAGAAGCAAAAAAAAAAAGAGCCATCAGGTGCTTAAAAATAAACCTTAGACTCAAACGTTAGAACAGGCTTTTCCCCGCAGCACGCTGTGTAATAAATACTCACAAAGAAAATGGTGATCGTTACAACTTATGTCTAAAAATGCGTAGTGTCATGCATCTGTTAAAACACTCGACTCCAGGTACACGGCGCCCAGCTGGAAACACTTCACCTACCTGAGATTCACAGAATTTACAGAAAATATAAAATTACTTGTGATTTATATCGTTATCGGACGATAGATGTTTTTTATCGGGAAATGAGATTTTGGTCATATCGCACAGCCCTAGCTAGGTGCGTGATTTTTATGTGCCTGTTGAAATGAGACTGAAACATCTGGATTCCAAGATTTATTTATTTATTTATTTATTTAGGACAGTGCATGTTAATGAACATAAATGTAAAAAAAAAAAAATTACATGAATGTAAACATGCCAGATTATAGCCAAAGGCTAATTTCCATCTGTTGTCCTTAAACATAAAAAAATAGACATAATTCATAAAAATTCATCATTCATTCATAATAAAAACTCCATCACCAAACTTACACATACACACCATTCTGTTCCCAAATAAAACATTAAAACTATACAACTCATACATGATCAAACACTTGATTTGTCCATAACCAGTTTTTAACCTTTGCCTTAAACAAATTGAATGTCGAGCATTCTCTAATGGGTTGAGGAAGACTACTCCACAGATGGCCTCCCTTAACAGAGAGGACGTTCTGCCCAAATGCTGTCCGTCTGTGGGGTATAAACAAGTCTCCTCGGATTGTAGCTCGACTGGTCCTGCCTGAGCTTTCTTTATGCCTAATGAACTGCTTTAGTGGTGGTGGAGCAAGGGAGTGTAAGACTTTATATATTAAACTCACTCTTTTAGTTTCACTAAGTTATTGAAGTTCAGTAATTTATAATTTTTTTAACACATGACAGTGGTGGTGGGAAGTCGGTTTTTTGTCAAGTAGTTTTAAACTTCTTTTATAAATGTTTTCAATAGTTTTAAGTGTTGTTGGATAAGCAAGTGACCAGGACGTCAAACAATAGTCCATATGAGAGATGATCATTGAGTAAAAATAAGTTTTTGCAACATTCATATTAAAATTATTACGTATATGATTAAAATTTCGATTATTAAATTTAAGTACCTGGGACACTTTATTCTTCAAGAGTCACATAAATAATGTTGGGTCTAGAATGACCCCAAGATATTTAAGTTCTGGAGCTAATTCAAGCTCTACTCCATCCAGGAATATGTTTGACTGCTTCAAGTTTAAGGGGCGTTTTGGAAAAATACATACAGACAGTTTTTGAGGTGTTCAACATTAGGCATGAGCCAGCTATGCATTAATGCTAAAGCAGCTGTAAGATCTTTTGCCACCTGCTGGACACTAGATTAGGAGGTGTGGCCTCTTAAGTGTACTTATTGCGGGAATTGGGCTGTTTTCACGGTTGCAGTGCATCCGTGCATCCCTGCATGTTTCTTGACACTAAATAAAGGACCTGTATATCTAAACAGACATTGTCTGTTCAGACTGCTGGCCCGAAGTCTTGTATAATGTCAACAGAATCACAGCAAGTGAGTGTAAATGTCTCTCTGTTCACTGACCATCACACAAGTGCTTTTAGCTTTTTCATTATTTTTTTTCCTTTTTAGAAAGCAGCGTTTCAGTGTACAAATGCAAGAGTGACGGTTAGTCGGCTTTCTAGGCACTTCTCTTTGGATGACACAGGTCCTACCTCTGTGTGGTGGGATATTAGCGGGTTGTGCATGGGTGGGTGGGTCAGGGGGACACTGGATTGGCAGCTCCTGCTTATGCAAGCACATGCAGTTCCGTTTGAATTGAATTGGTGGGTCTGGGTTGGTCTAGGCCACATTGTGCTGAGTAAGCTTTGCTGTTTTAAAATCACTAAACGAGAAGCCAGAGTCCCGATGTTTTGTGTGTGGAGAGGTGTTTGTGCAGCTCATTGTGCTGGTCTACATGCAGACACACAATAGAGCTGTGGACCACAACTGGTTTATCAATGCGTCCCAGTGGCTGTGCTTCATGTTTTCTGTTTTTTTTAGGTTGAAGTCTTGATTGGGTGCATCTTGTTTTACATTTACACTGTAAATTCTCCACCCTCCACAATGGTCTCATAGCTTTGTTAGGTGGATTGTTTGGAGATGGTTGCTAAAGCTCGTTGATGATGTTTCACATTTTCCCAGCAGTGAAGCATATTTTCCAGCTGTGTATGTGGGAGTGACTCCTACTGAAGGCATGGAAGTGGAAATAATTCATCCACTTAAATATAAACTCATTTGAATGAATCTACATGGACCGAAGATCCTGTTAAGCGTCTTTAAAATGGTGTCAACTTTTAACTTGACAACTGAGGTTTGTCAAGGCAGTTTTGCTTCGATGTCCTGAACGATAGCATCAAGTTTACAGCTGGTGTTGGATTTTTCTTTCTAGAAAGGAAAGGAGGAGTATGAACAGTTGATAGTTTTGAGGCTCCGGTGGGGATTACATCCCTCAAGGAAGGACTGAATAAAGACTGTGAAGCACTTTCACTTTAGAGCCCCTTAGTTATGTATGAGCATAACTTGACTGAGAGAGTTTGTATACATGGACATCCCATACAAGTCTGGGATATTTATAAGTCCACCTCACTGCATTTATCCTTTTTTGTATTTGTAATCTTAACACAATGTGTAATTGGTTGTGAGCAGTGTTATTTCCTTTGGATCTGCTGTCTCGCTTCTCTTTATTTTTGACTGTCTGGGTCCCTTATCCAAATTATTCTATAAATATGTTTCACTGTTGTCTAAAAGAGTTTCACAAGCGGTTTAAGAAGTGTTAAAGCGGGAGCGCTCAAAATGAGTCACTGCTGAAATGGCCAAGTTTAGACTGTCATGTTTGGAATTTAATATGGCAGAGCTATGAAGTCCCATGAGGTTGCGACATTGCTACATTGTTGCTGTAGTGGTGGAAGCTCAGGTAGTTGACCATTGGACCTCTGAGCAATAAAGCCACACCTGTTGTAAATGGTCATGAGCGAAAGGACCGAAACGGAGCATTTCATGAATTTGACGCGTGCAGGCTCAGACAGGGTGGCAAAGCCAGTTTTGCATAAACAAGCTGTTGAGCTGCATCAGTGAAGTTTGAGTCACACTAGTATAACTTGCATTGTAGGTTATTAGAAACGAGACAGTGTTTTTATAAAACCGCAGGTCTCGTTTTATTTTTAGACTCACTTTGAGCTTTTAAAACTTCCTAACCAAATTCCTTAACTTAATATGTTAGGTGAAATCAGTAAAACTGATCATTTCTAACTATTTCCAAAAAAGGCAATAATTCAGTTTTTCTCATTTTAAACTTAAATATTTGCCTGATTACAATGAAAAACAACCCTTAAATTGAAACTCGCCCTCCCGTTACCAGCAGCTTGATTTAATATCATATTCCTCTCAAGTTACCGTGACCTGAAATGAACCCGGCCTCATTTTGACTGCATGAAACTACAGATTTAAATCAGCTCGGCTGGAAGTGCCACACCGTCCCCCCTCACAAAGCCTCTGCAGTTGGTCTGTTTGTGATGGAGACTTGCTCATTTTCATTCCCTAATTGAGTGATGGTTTTCCTGCAGGGAGCCTCCAGTGTCGAGCCTCTGTGAGAACATACTAATGCAAATTGATGCAAATGATGTCCATGTAAATTAGCCACGCGACCACCTTCTGGCTTTTGTTCTTAAGGGACAGAGAAGTGGGTGTGGGTGTGTGCTCGTATTCATCTCTGTTGTTTTAAGGCTACACATGCACTCAATACTGTCTACTCCAGCTTCACTGCATGACGACTACCATATATTAGGATGCAGTAGTCTAAAGCTAAAATCCAATTTTTGATCTCTTCCTCCTCAAAAACCCAGATATAGTTTGATTATTTTTAGTGTTACAGCTTTATTTGATAGCAGGCGTGAAGGAGTTCACTGTGAGGGCAAGTGGGTGGCAGCAAAATTTGTGCTTTACTGTGAAGCTCACAGGAGTAAAAGTGGCTTTCATCCTTTGAAAACAACTCAATGTAGCACTTCCTCTTATGGTTAACAGAGAAATTCATGAAATGGAGGTTGAATAAGGACATGTAGTAAAAAAAACAAAAAAAACAAAACACTTCCACTGTCTTGTGTACATTTCCGTAGTTAAATAAAACGTGTATCTGTTTTAGTTACTGAATTACAGCTATTGCACTTTGGTACATCTTTTCATCTGACTGCTACTTTTTAATCTCTTGGCTTCCTCCCTTTGTTTTTCTCAATATGGAAAAAATGAAGTGTGTGCTTATTAATGGAATGAGCTCTCCAGCTTATCTTATCCACTTGAAGGGAAAAAAACCAAAAAAAGACCATATTTAGAGGTCAGATATTTTGGGAGAGCAGTCCTGCTTCAGCAGTCGGCTGACGTGTACGTTACAGTAAAAATTACAGCTTTTTCTGTCTGAAATTGTTTGTGGCACAGAATGAAAATAGCTCTAAAGTGTATCTTGTGGACAAAACAAAGTAAATGTTGATCTTTTCAGACTCAAAAGAATCCTGACATTGTGGTTTTATTATAGTGTATGAAGTCCTTCAAGTCAGAACGAGTCGGACTGGCTTATTCACAGCCTTCCAGTAATTTCTTTATTAAACAAAGTTTAATAAATTCTTCAAACACCTAAAATCATTCCAGTTGTAGTTTGCATATGCTTAACTTTATAAAGATGGAGCAATGACAAAAACAACACGTGACTTTCTGACTAACACGGGAGGATGGTTCTCCTGTAACTGTCCTGATTTATTACAGTTTTACATTAACAGACTCATTAAAGGAAACTGAAAGCACGTGGTCAGTGTGCTGAAGTAAGGAAGAGGTGCAATTTATGACACATTAGGGTATTTTCTCAGCAGTTGTTGTGGAAGACTGATCTAACTGAAGAATGCTGCAGTTTTGTTAAAGTCAGAAATAAGATGTTTGTTTGTTTTTCTTTTTTTGTTAAATCCTCACTTGGCTCGTGTGTTTCTAGACTATTGGTCAAATAAAATGAACAACATTTAGGAAATGTTTCTGTGGTAATGTGTCAGTCTTTGAATGCAGTCTGTGTTGTCTTTGCTATGTTAATAAAACATCTTGTTCAAACTTTTTGCCTTTTTCTTTCCCTCTTCTTCTGACTGCCTGTTCTTCTTTATCTCCTTCTGATTCGGTGACTTGTCGCGCCTCCTCCCTCTGTCAGCTGTAGCCGTCGGGGGGGATGGGCAATTGTTGGCCCATTCATAAACAGATGCTGTCTGTAGGGTCTATGTGTGCTCTCCAGGAGGGCCCCCACCATGCCCCGCCGCTGCTGCTGTTGTTATTGAACCTAGAGCCATCTGCTGAAGCACTTGATGGTTAGAAATAAGTGAAGGAAGGAGGGGGGGGGGAGTGTGGGAGCAGAGAGGAAGGGGTTGTGGGTGAAGATGGGAGCAAACACAAAACCCCCCTCAAAATCCATAAGTCAGTTAACTTGATTAGAAAAGGTTAGAGTAGACAATTGATTTCATTTAAATGTGCTGAAAAGAAAAGTTCAGGAGAAGTCTCACATTTAGGATTTGAAGTTGTCATGTACAAGAGCAATACATGCCGTTCAGACTAGTGTAATTCCACACCAGCCTCTAAAACACTCAACACTGTGTGCATGTCATGAAGATGTTATACAGATCAGATTCTGCTCCCAGCAGTAGCAGTGTTTGCCACAGAATCGGTCTCAGTAGTAGCGCGGCTGGGTGCATGTGCGCCCACACTTTCATACATTAAATAACACCATATAGCCTATACGTGGCAAGAGTAAATAAAGGAGAAGGAACCAGTCACATCTCCAATGAGTGTGTCGTCATATGGAAAAGCTCCAGCGCCAACGTGTTGGACCGCATCTGGGGAAGGTAGACAGTTTGGTTTGCAGTCTCAGAAAGCTACAGCAGAGCAGTACCAGTTTCTGCTGCAGCTTCTGGTTAGAGCGGCCCAGGCTCCCAGTAGGACGCTACAGTCAGCAACTGCAGTGTAAGACCATGGCATTGGAATACGTCCAACCATGGGACACAAGACTGGAAGGTGGTGGTGGCTGGTTAGCAGTCACTGAACTATCATATCTATCGATCGATCTATCTATCGGCTTGGCTTCACTGTAAATGTGACATACTTTAACTGAAAATCTACCATTTTAAATGTTTGTTTGTTTTTTAGTAAACCTGGTGATTTAATGCTTTTTAAATTATTTTACAGATTTCACTTTTTTTTTTTTAAATTTGCGATTAAATCGGAAACGAGGTGCCAAACTATATTGTATATCAATGCATCTGTCTTGTTTGTGTGTGCCCGTCTGTGTAAAGCGGAGGTAAGTGCTGTGCGCTAATCTCATTATTGGATTAGACTGAAGCCTGTAGCTTTCTCCTGCGGCCTAAATGGCACACCCACCAGGGCCAGTGCTGCTTAACTTAACACTCTCTGAGCAGGAAACCAGGATGACTACAAAACTACAACACAAACTATACTAATTAAAAGATGTCCCAACATCAGGGTTTCTATTTTTGATGATTCTTTTGAAGTGATATAAAACTAAGGATGACAGTTTTGTTATTTGTACATTTGGGAACCCGGGATTATAGATTTTTGTGTAATAAAATAACCCTTTTTTGTGTTAAATAAATCATTGACAGAGAAACAATGTCTTTTGTTGTCCACAGGGAACACACCCACAGAGGGAAGAACAGTGGATGGAAGAGAGAGAGAGACGGAGAGTGTGAAAAGGAAGGAGGATAAGGTACAGGACTGGACAAAAGGTGAGGCGTGGTGTCAGGAATTCTTTCCTTTTTAAAAAAAATTGATTTCAAAATAAAAATAACCAAAACCAGCTGATAATTTATTTACATTCATTTGTATAAAGGATATCTGTAAAATTACGAGACACTTCCACTGAAAGTATTGCAGTTTCCCACTGCCGGGCCAATTTGTGTTGATTTGATATTGCAGAAGTACGTTCTCTGTTAGGAGCCCATGTGTGATTTATCAGTGCCTGCTTCTTCTGAAAGCTCGCATAGAGCCATTTCTCTGTATTGAGCAATGTGCCATTAAAAAGAAGCAAGCTCTCTGTGCTCAATAGGCAAATTTTTCCTAAGCACCCAATGCAATTATGCGTAGTATGATTGATATTGCATATCAACAGAATTCTACTTCAGGTAGTAGAAAAGGTTCACCATAAACTTAATAGTTTCACAACCCCGAGTGCTGCAGTTCTGTGTGGTTGTGGTTGTCTCCTGTCAGGAGATAATAGAAATAAGCAAATATCAGCTTAGACAAGATCTAACCCACTTGTTGTTCATTTCTAAAATTGTTTCAAAGTTAATAATTAAATTTCAGCCTTATTTCCCCTACATTTCCCTGCCTGCTTTGGGTTCTAAAGGTTTTTCTGTCCTTGCTGTGTAGTGCTTTACTCCAGTGACAGTGCTGGTGTACTTTGACTTGTGACGTCGGTGTGTTTTCCATTTGAATTGCTTTTAGTTTCCACTGACTCCTGTTAGCACGGTTCTACTACTGTTACAAGTAAAACTACTGTCATGGCTACTGTAGGCAGGAAGTTTGATAGTGTCAGTCTCTGACCTTGACTATGTCTTTCAGTGCGTCTCTCTCTATTAGTTTTCACTCCCCTCTGCCATCCTGGATATGTAGTTCCCTCTGTTTCTTGGTATAGTAGATGCAGTACTAAATAATCTAGTTCAGAATTTAAGCTCTGTAATGACATGCTCTGTAAAAGTGCCGCCACTTGTTGTTCCTAAATAAAGGCCATGCGTTGATGACACAGAGAGGGGGGACATTGCCTTGCTGTAACTGGAGTCTGTAGGAGGACTGGCCCTGACTCGCCAGGTTAATCACCAAATATCAGGGGTGTAACTTCGCTGAAATGACAATATAAATGACAAGGTCTTGTGTTATAGTTCTGTGTATGTGTGTTGTGAAGCTAAATATAGATTGTACTATTTTGTAATGGTTAGGGGAAAATAGCTTGGGTAGTGCCTTTATGTAATGTTATGCTAATTAGTCATGTGCTCATGTTGCTTGGGCTAATTGTGTGTAACCCTGTGTTTAGTGGTTTGACTGCGTACCTTAAGCACTTTCCAGTTCTCATGGCAGGCTTTTTACTGCATATATAGATTTTTTTTTTTTTTTTTTTTTTTAAAGTAAGCCACCCACAACAGTGGTTTTTGGTTTCCCCCCCCCCCCCAAACAGGCTAACAGTTTTTTTTTTTTGTTTTTTTTTTTAAATTAACTAAATATGAACTAGTCGTGTTTGCATGTCTGGTGGCTCCCAAAAGCCCGTTTTAACTCTGGAAAAACCCTGTGTAATAATCGACATGAAAATGTAACCAGATGCTAGTGCAGTATTGTAATTGGTATGATTAAGCCCATGATTGCTCTTTGGTATATCACAATGGCTGCTGTTGCACCAGATGGACAAAGATCCTACAGTTTCAGAACACTGCAGGAGTTTAGTTTTGAGACACAACTTGGCACAAGATGACAAAGCAAATCATGCCGAGCTTCCAGAAGACTGAAGAAAGTCTCCTCGCTGCCGAGGTTCAAACACAAGCTTGAAAGGGAAAATCAAACACTGTTGACTAATTTTATGCTGTTTGTAGTGTAGATAAAACCTGGGTGTGGGTGGATATGTTAGAGTAAAATCAATTGGATGACTAAATTATGGACAAAATGACTGAGTCATATGCAAAACCTGAAGCTGTTGCTTTTAGTTGGCTGTTGGTCTGACCTTGATGAGAGTGGGTGCCCCTCCAAACTCCTCCCAAAGTTGAAGTACTAGTGGTGGATTGTGACGACTGTCCTTATCTGCTTCTGCACACACTCCTGCTGCACATGGCAATCTCACACACATGTTGTTTTGAAAAAGAGATGGATGAACACGACTCAGTCACATCTGCACTTATTTGCTCAGTCCTTCTCATGCTCACCTCACGTCTGTCATGCTTACCTTACGCCAAATGGGAGAATTGAAGCAGGAAAGATGCAGATCGCTCGCTTGCATTCGCTGGGTCTCTAGGCTATTTATTAACAAAGGGCTGTTGGGAGTTGAGAGACAAGGGCATGTGCTCCCAGCACTGGCGTCATCTTGCTTGGACAAGCCCAGAGGAATTGGGAGTGTTTTGAAGAATGTTGCCACGACAACAGGGTCTTCCCTAACAGAAGAGTTTTGAGCTCCAGGAAATTTGGGAGGATTTCACCTGAAAATAATCCTTGAACACAGATTTCAAATGGAAAATAATTTTCCAGGCTGTAATAATGCACTTTGTAGTGTTTATGTTACATCTGCTGTTAAACAAGAAGATGAATGAAATTATCGTACTGTAATCAAATCTCAGCTCGTTGTATCTGATAATGCAGAGCATGCCTGGGACACTGAACACCACTCAAAGCTCAGGAGTAATGATCTCTATCGACTCTTTTCAGCCATACTAATTCTAAAGAGTGAAAGAGACTTGTGCTCATATCTTAACCTCTCGTGACCCGAGCACTTGTTTGGTTTGCATTTTCATCTCTATTGCATATTTGTGATTGGTTGGACCGCAAATATATAAACTACTATATCTTTAAGTAGGTAGTCTTTGTTTTGGTATGTAGTTGTTGGACACTTAAAAGTATGTCCTCGTATGGGGGGACAATTGCTTTATTTTAGAAGAAAACAATAAGGTCAGCATTGCTTAATAATGTATAAGATGCAGAAAATCCAGAATGTCATGTCCCCACATGAGGATGCACGGTCTCAAGGGGTTGTTGCTTCCAAAGAAAAATATCTGCTGGAGAGATGCATGCCCATCAGCGAGGTCACAGATGATGTCACAGCTCAGATAGCTGCTAGTCTGTCATGTTTGATAAAAGCAAATATCAAATGAGCTATAGGGCTGCCACAAACGATTATTTTGATAGTAGACTAGTCACCGATTATTTTTGCGATTAGTCGACTAATCAGATCATCATCCATTGGACGTAAAACTACAGCTTATTGCACCAGCAGCATCTGGTCTTATATAACTATCATTAGCTTACAGCTTGAAGTGTTTGTGCTAACTAAAAATAAAGACAAGATGGTAGTTTATTAATTTTTAATGAAATTTGCAGATTGTTTCGGTGAAGTTTAATAAACTCCTTGCTTTCTAAAATATAACAGGACACCGGAGTATATTCTCCAGCGTCTCACACTTCTGATAATCAGCTGTCTGCTTGACAGTTTTAGCTGTGCAAAAACTATAACTTTAATCTCAGCCAAACCGATTTACTCAGGAACAAATAAAATACTAAAGAAAGCCAAACAATAACATTTTTAAGTTATCTAAGTGACTTATATATATGTTTAACCTGACTAGCGAAAGACGGCGGTGGGTTTGAAAACGATTTGCCGGGAGTCCGGTGTTCTCACGGCTCTAGTTAGCCTTGCCCCCGCCTAGCTAACGAGCTAGTGGGTAACAGACGTCTCCGAAAACGTCGGAGCGCTTTTGAAAATATGTGGTGTCTTGATAAACTGAGCAGATATTTGAGGTTTACACAGCTACATTCTCGCCTGAAAATATGTTAAACGTTTATTTTGTGACCCAGAAAGAATAATAAGAGTAAAGTTAAAACTACTAGCTGCCGCCATTGTTGACAACTGCGCTGGGCTGCGCTATGAATTCTGGGACACAGCTTCTTCTTCTTCGGGGTTTAACGGCAGCTGGCATCCTTGTACATGCAGTGCTGCCATCTTCTGTTTCAGTCCGTTATTACACTCTTAAATCCTACTACTCATTCCTGCGTCCTTTGTGATCTTACAAAGCTTCAAACGATGCGTCGACTATTAAATTAGTCGTCGACTATTTTAATAGTCGACATAATCGTGACTAGTCGACTAATCGTGGCAGCCCTAATGAGCTAATGATATACACTGGCAGAATTGCTTAAGTAAAGCCTTTAGTGCATCTCAAGTTATTAACACTAGACAAAGCTATATAGTTGAATCCATCCTGCAATGTATATCTACCTGTGTGTATCTCTCCCGCCACCCTCTTAGTGCAACTATTAATATCTTTTATTTCTGAGGGCCTGTTGTGCTTTACTGGGATACAGATGATGTTTAAAAAATGTGTCCGCTTTTGGCAGCAAAGCACCATGCTTCAAATAGATTTGCAGTTGCATAGCAACAGCAGGACACATGAAGAGGGCCTTTAGTTAAAAGAAATGTTGAGCTGACAGTCGCTCAAGAGTCAAATTAAACGCAGAGCAGTCATCTAAAAAAACTATGCGTTCAGGCTAATAAACGTCTCTAACATGTCAGAAAATGCAGAACTTTGGCGGTGACTTAACGTTTAGGTCTTCCAGAATTTCACAACCAGTTAAACGTTTTACATGTTACAGGAAAACTTTTTTTATTAGTTTTAGATTTATACTATCCCATCTGCAGTTTAACAATTTGGGATTAAACAGAAGACTTTCGAATAGCATCAGATTCATTACCATGTGTTGCTTTTTTTTTTTTTTTTTTTTTTTTTTTTAAAGGAAAAAAAAAAGAACAAAAGCAGGCTTTTAAATATTCAGATGTCCCTTGGCTTTAATCCCCTTCTCCTTCACGTTTTAAATGTATTTGCATTAATTGGTAAATTTTGCTGATCTTCTCCATTCAAGGCCTCATTGTCTCTTTCACATTGTTTAATTTGACTCTGTCTGTGAAGCAGCAAATGTGTTCACTGTGCTCGATTCATGTGCCGCTGAATTGAGGAAGTTACTTATACATGTTAGAAGCTGCAGCTGCATTCCTGGCCCATCAGCCTCAGTGACAGGTCTCTGCCTCTCAAATTTCACTTCTCTTGTCTTTTGTTTTCTCCTCCTTACCGTTGAGGGAAAAAAAAGGTTTTCATTGTATTATTCAGTTCCTTCTAATCCTGTATCTTGTCCCTAAACTCTCCTCCCCTCTTAACTTTCTGTCTGTAAGGTGATAGCAGCACTTAAGTTGATGCCAACTCCAGGGGCCCCTACAAAAGCCTTACTCAAATGGAAGCAAATAGGAACAAACTGTACTTGATGTTCTGAGCAGCAGCAGTAACAAAGCTTATACACCTTGGTGATGCTGACGTTTTGTTTTTTCCAGTAAAAATAAAACTGGGTACATTGGGAAAAGGCCATTTTAATAAGTGAAAACTGCAAGTTTAGAAAATTACTTGGCATTAAAGGGTTTGGATTTAGAGGCATGCATATATTCATCTACAGATCTTTTAGATGTAAAGTCAGAAAGTATTACACAATAGTAAAGGCGCCTCACCAGTTTCTCCCAGTAATTATTTGTAACTGGAACCAACTAAGTTTAAACCCAGTCATGATGGTGGTTTTTTATTTTTATTAACATAACACAGACTCAATGTTGGAATGGTACCAAGATGCCTACTAATGTTACATCTGTTAAATTTGACAGTATAAACATCGGCTGTAGCCACCATGACCTCACCCATTATCTTATAAAGTTGTGTTTTGAAGACTGGAGAAGTTTCTACTGTTACTATCCTTGTCTTTTGAAAATGGATATGACGAAGGGGTGGTGGGGGGGGGGGGGTTCTGACTGCTAAATTAGCAGGTCAGTGTGCGGATTCACAAACATACACCAGGTAATCCTCCTCCCTGTAAAAATACTATAGAACAGTTTTTATATAGGTAGAGTTATGCCTGAATTATGCTTTAGTAGGAAATCGACGCTGTGATATATGATGTATCTGGACACCCCTCTCAATCTTAAGCTGTAAATTTCCACACCAATCGGTCGTTGCGAACTGCGCTGACCTGAAGTACAGTTGCATTTCTCGGGAAGTCCTTATGATTTTATGTGGAGGGGTAAGATGGGCTTCCGGTTAAATTCCGGATTATGAAGTAGATTTTCCGCTGAAGGATAATTCAGGCATTAGAAACCTTGTTTCTTCTATAAACTTCTATAGCGCTGGGAGTTATTTTGCAATCTCTGGCATCGCCCCCTGGTGACCTTAAAAAAGAATGAAAGGTTGAGCCGCTTTTCACATGTGGAAGCTTCGGGCGTCTTTTATACATTCATCTGGTTACATTATGTTATCTTGAGAATTTATACAACATTAGTCATTGCAGCTATTCGCCTCAACAATGTAGCTGATTTCAAAACTGTGTGAGCTGTCTCAAAGAAAATGGCGAGGTGCATTTCAGAAAAACACAAAGTGCTTTCATACCTTACACAGATAAGTAGGTAGGCTTTGTCAGAGTATATCTAAGCGTGTGTGGACACCAAAAGCTGGGCACATGTTGGCACACATGAACAACACTGTGGATAATCTGATGAAAAGTTGAGTAATTTATATATAAATATATTTATAAATAGATATATAGATAAAATATTGTTCTAGTAGCTCAGTTAGTGATGTTCAATGTCATTAATTTGGATTTCACTGCCTTATAAGGATATAAGCGGTTTTCCCTGCATACCTGCTTTGAAGCAGATGCTTCGGAGTTGACAGAGGTCTTTCCATGTAGGAAGGTTGAGCCAAGACTCTGGGAAGTAAACAGCTCAGTTTGCTGGAAGGATCTTGCACTTTGAGTGCCGTGGCTGCCGGAGGGAGCAGGTCTATTCCACAGTAAAGGCTCTGTATTTCTGCTCTGTCTTGTTTTGTTTAACTTTGTTCTCTCTTTTGGATAGCGCTCTCTCTTTAAAATATTTTTGTGTCACTTTCCTGGGAAAGGAGAAGGGAAAGAGTTTTAGTAATCATGATATCATTGTTGTATGTGTTTTTGATTGGTTCCAGAGGGTGCTTAAGCAGCTTCTGGCAGGGTGTATGTCTAGATGCTGGCTGTGTGCCCAGTTTAAACTAGTGAGCTGAGAGTTAATAAAGGTGGGATTAAGCCTCTAAGTGTTTCTGGTCAGCGTGTTGTCTCAGAACACTGGTTGCTGGTCTGGTTGAATCTTTTTCCTGGTGTGAATTGCTGTAGGATGCATCTTATTTGAAGTTATTCTCGCCACAAAAAGCACCCCAGCTGCCAGTGAATACTTAAATTGTAAAAATGTATTTCCACTGCTTCAATTTTGCCAGCGCATTTGCTCGTGTGCACACATGGGTTTGTTTGTTCTTTTATCATGTTGGCTTGTGAACAGACTGGTTGCTATTTGAACTGGAGATTTATAAATAGACCTGTATACTGCTTGCAGCAGGCAGAAAGCTAACGCACTCTATCCTGCACCAAGAAAAAGGTCAGGAGACTCGCACAAACACTTTACTTATTCCTGTCAAATGCACTGGGCCTTTTTCAATGAAGGTTGCCTATGTCACTCTCCCCTTTGTTGATTTGTGGCTTTATTTGTATCCCCATATCTCAATGTATAGTGTTGCATTTGTCCCTTTACTCGTCCTTTTGCTTTGCTCGAGGTAAGAGGTTTTCCTTGCCTTGGTGTCCTAGTGCAGAGCTGCTTTAAGCTCGTTGTATAACCCTAATCTAGTCTTCCCTGTAGATGTTCACCCTACCCCGCCCTTCACCAAGAGAAGGTGTGTGTGTGTGTCTGTGTCTGCTTATTGCTAGTGGATTTCTGACTAACCTGGCTGACTCCACCTGCTCCATAGTCTCTCGACAGGAGAAAGGATAATGCCATCTTCATATGTTAGTGACACAGAATCCAAACAAAGTAGTCTTCATTCAATCCCTTAAGTAAATACAGTGGCTCAGGGAAAGTGGTAGCCACCATGTTTCCTTTACAGCTGTGCTTGACCAAAACGATACCTCTTGAGGCTTTGACTGTAGGAGCAGTGGATTTCTGGTAGTTATCATGTGCCTTAAGCATGTTGTGGTTTAGTGGTTGGTAGGCATGGGAATCGAGAACAGGTTCTTGTAGAAAACCGGTTCCCAGAAAATAGCGATGCAGTCTAGAGATACGGACACTTATTTTTATTGCACAACAGGACAAGATAAATGATGGAGTGGAAAACTGCATCCCGGACAGAAACGACCGCATTATGCTGTTAACACAAGTTTAGTTCTTTGTAAGCATCTGCCAAGCATGCTAACACTAAGCTAGCCAAAAACCCAGAGAAAGGTCTTAGAGATGTGTCTTCAAGGATTTTTGTTGGTGTATGTGGGGGGTTGGAGCCTCAGGTTTATATTGTTAAATGGTGAATATGAGATGATGTGTTTCAGTAATTTTACAGAGTAACGTGAAAGTAATGTAACGAGTAGTGTAACTAATTGCTTTTGTCTGGGAGTAAATAAATAAAAAAAACTTTTTACTTTCAAGAAAAGTGTTCTGTGTAATATGTGTAAAAATTACTTTTGAGTAATGACTCCATCACTGATCACAAAAAGAAGTAGCTCAACAAACATGCACAAACATTTGACCCACAACATGCAAATAACGTGCATGAATTTCTTTATTGCTGCTTTGCAATGGTGGTTACTCTCAAAAAAGAGCCAATGAGAATCCAATGGCAATCAAAAATAGATATCGATATAAAATCTGAATGACTAATTTATCATATCAATATATTGATAATCGGTTCCCATCCCTACCAGTTGCTGACAGTCTTTTTGAAATGATTTAAAATGGATATATCCTGTAGCATTCACACATTTTTCTCTCTCCTCTTCTCTCTTTCTGTTCCTGCAGTGCCAGAGCATACCAAGTCAAGACAGAGTCCTTATTCTACTCAACCTCCCCCCTTTTCCCCTCCCCACACATAGCATACACGCACACGTACAGTCCTCAGCGATGCCAAGGGGGGCTGATCAGCCTGCTGCCCGCTCTGACAAGCCCTGCCTCTTCACCTCAGACCCTTGAGGCTGTGCTCTCTGAGCTCTGACGTTTGACCTCCCCTGTTTCGACCTGGGATCCAGAGGTCACCTGTTCTCCAGTCAGCCCGGGGACGCCCTCCTGCCCAGCCAGGTGTCACAGCCACCAGCGGCACTTATAGGTAACCTGTGAAGAGAAGGAAAAGGGAACAGATGTCACTTGCTTAACACACAAGAACATTGTCTTTTAAATAAAGCAAGAAAACGATTATGCTGTTATATTTAAATGGCACTGAACATTAACATGTAGGTATGTTCTCGCTCATAGCTCCTGATGTCTTAGCTCTTGTTCTGCCAAAGTGAGGATTTGTGAAATTTGTATGAGGCTATACTTGATTCACAGTGGCAGCTGTCCTCATCTGCATCCAAAATGATGGTTCATTTCTAAAAAATGGTTATAATCCAACAAAAATGTATGTTATAAGATTATTTGTTGCTACTTAGAGGTCGGCAGTCATTCTGTTACCAGCGCTAAAAGGAAAAGATCCTGAGTATTATTTTATAAAAAAAAAATTGCTTATCTTTGTTAAGATGCCGAATGGGGAGTTTTAATTGGGTTTTTAATTCCTTTGAGCTGGATAACCACCTTTACCTGCTAACTTAGATTCAGAAAACAGCATCTCACCACTAAACCCTCTGCACTTGTCTTACTTTAAGCTCTTACTTTCACGCTCTCGTTTTCTTTTGTCTTTGCTTGTCTCTTTTCTTTTTTTCCTTTTTTTGCCATGACTGTTTCTAACATTTTCTCTGCTCTGTTTTCTGCCCCTCAGCCTTTTTGACAGTCTTTCCTCTGTTTCCAGGCATGGCTCCCATTCGGGATTCCGTCAGCCACTCCCCTAATCAAACAGGTGACTACACATGGTCTTCTTTGATACTCTGTCTTCTGCAATTCAGTCCTCCTTCAAGTACCTTCTTTAGTCTCTGAGCAGTCATCAGATGAGTTAGACTCAGTCTGACTTGACCTTGGCTGATAATTTTATTTCTGACATACGAGAGACAGAGAGAGATGAATGAGAGAGAAAGTGGGTGTCAAAGGGTGGAAAAGAAGACTTGGCAAGCAAATGCGATAAGCAGCGAGAGCTGGCAACCATTTTATGTGTGAGAGACTTTTAAGTTGGGACCAAGTGGGCAGCCGTTTGGTTAAAGAGACTCGCACGTTACCAGGTTAGGTTCAGGCATCTGGTGAAGAAACATGGCTAGAAAAGGGCAGCTGCTGTTTTAAATGAAGAATGTTGTAAGCTCTGATTCAGATTGTAAAACGGTGCCTTGTTGAGCCGATGCCGTAGCCTGGTACGTAGCCGTAGTCTGTGGTAGCCTGGTTGTGGCTGTCTAAATAAAATTTTCCTTTGATACTTCTTTGCACAGTAAAGTTACTTTCTGTTGCTTTTCCACTCACATCTGAGACTCAATGGGTGTTTGTACAGAAACCTGTATCGCATTGTTCTATGCAGTCTAATTTTAGAAACATGCCAGGTCTAATTTTATTTTTTTATTATATTTTGGGTGAGAAAAGGGTTTAAAAGTCTGAATAATTTAAGTTGCCACCACTTCATTTCCTTTGCCAACTGCTCCCCTCTTTCTTCCTCCATATTTCCTTTTTTCACACTTTGTTGCCGTCTCCCCTATTCCCTCCATCACTTCTCTCCTGCTGATGCTCATCCTCCACCTCACTGAATCCAAGTTTTATTGCTTTGGCACGCTTTTGGGTCCTGCTGTGGTTACAAAATGGTGGCAGCTGTGTCCAAGCTCAGCCCTGGCAGTGAGCACATCCAGAACAGTAGGGTAGCTGAAGCTTGGAGGGAAATTAAAATAAATAAAATATATATATATATAGGCAACTTTGAGGGATTTAATTATCCTCAGTTTTTTAAATTTGGTAAATGTTACTAATGTTGTGTTTTTAACTTTATTTTTTCCGTGTTCAAACAATATCTTCTGTTTCCAATCTCTCACCAGGTCTGGATCATCCTGGCTTGGATTCGCAGTATGAGCCTCCCCCCTGGTCGTCTGGCTCTCCCTGCAGCAGTGACGGCAACAGCAACTGGGGCAAAGCCCTAGTAGACGGAAGCACCGACACCCCCAATAACCCTTCTTCAACCAGCTCTTCCGTCTGGCCTCCCTCATCTTTTTCTTGCTCATCCTCTTCTTCCTCTTCTGGCTGTGGATCAGGATCAGACCCCGAGTCGGCATCAGAATGCATGGACGCAGACTCTAGTTCCTCAATCGGCTCAGAGAGGAATCTTGCTGCTACAACAGTGATGATGATGTCAGCAAATGCTTCTTCGTCATCTGCAACTTCTTCCCCCACCTCTTCTTTGGGGAATGCTGCCATGATGGTCAGCGTTTCAATGAACGGAGATGGCAATGGCAACAGTCATCAGGTGGTTGGCGCAGGTATGGAAACCATCAGCAGTGCAAATAATGGAAATAACATGTCTGAGCCCTCACAGTACTCCATGGCTGGGTCCAACAGTATTGGCAGCAATAACATGAGCAACCACAACAACAAGCTTGTCAATAACGGTGGTGTATGGGGCACCCCTTCAGGCAGCAATGTGATCCCCACTGGCGGAAGCACCCCCTGCATCAATGGAGGGTTAAACCCAAACACTTTAAACCCAAATGCCAACCATGGTGCCTGGCCACAAAATTCAATCCCAAATCCAGCATCCCAGGGCCAACGGCCTCCACAGGCTCAGGGGATAGGTTCCAAACTAGGTATGGCTCCCCAGCAGGCCCCCTTGCTGGGCTGGGGCGGCATGGCAGCTCCAGACAACAGCAGTATGATGCAAGACACCGAGGTGAATAATGGTACATTAAGCAGCAACAGTGGAAATGGTGGCCTAAAGCCTACCAACCTTAACACTGAATCCAATGGACCAAATAACACTATCACAATGAATACTACTACTACTACTACTACTAATGCCACAATGACCTCTAGTCCACCAAACTCTACCGCCTCACCCCAACTCAGCGGGGATTGTTCTTGGGGTTCCATTGGAGGAGGGACCGGGGGTCCGCTGGCCAATGGAAACCCCTCGTCAGCACCCCAGCACCCCCAAGGAGAACTGGGGGGCAGTGGGGCATTCGGTACGCCTTGGGGCGCAGCTACCTACCCTGTAGACAAGGGCCCCCCAAATGCAGACACTGTGAACCCCCAAGTCCCCTCTACTGCTGCTTATAAGAGTAATAATAACCACAATAACACTGGGGCCCCACGCTGGGACCAGGGGCCCTCCAACACCCCAAACCAGCCTCAGAGCAACTTGTCCTGTGGCATTGGCTCAAATCAAATCCTTGGCTCTACAGGCCAAACAGCAGGAAATGGAAACCAAACGACGATGGGGCCCCCAGCAGCAATACCTCGCCCCTGGGGGAGCAGTGCGTCCTTGTCCTCATCGTCGTCTTCCACAACGCCTAGTAACAACCCTTCAGATGCTGGAAGTCACAAAGGAAGCTCTTCTAACAATGGCTGGAAAAGCCTGGAGGATGACGCCATGGGAATGGGAGGAGCAGTGGGAGGCAGTGGAAGCCATGGCTTGGGGAGTGTCACAGGAGGCTGGGGTCGCTCTGGGGGAAGCGAGGGAAGCGGTGAGAGCTCCGGAGGCCGTTCTAGCTCAGACAGAGAGAGCATCCAGACAAAGGGGGGAAGGAGCAGAAAAAGTCCCAATCCTGCATCAGTACTATCACTTCTGGTCCGGGCTGAAGTGGACCCGAGGGTCCTGTCCAACACTGGATGGGGACAGACGCCCATACGGCAGAACACTGCCTGGGATGTCAATTCTCCAAATAACAATCAGAACCAGGGCACCAGGGGAGATGAAAGAAAGCTTAGCAGTGGAAGCTCCGGCTGGGGCAAAACGACACCGGCAGCTCCCTCCCAGACATCTGGAGGTAATTTGCATGAACTTTTAAAATAAAAATAAATAAATAAATCTTATTAAGAATAAAATTAGATAGTACAAGGACAGAAAGTGATGCATCTTTCCTGTATTTGCAGGCTGGGGTGGTGGGCCAGGCAGCTCAGGCATAGATACAGGAAGTTCTGGCAGGGGAGAGCAGAAACCAACTTCTGGCTGGGACAGCAAAAGCCCACTGAATGGAGGAGCTGGGCATAGCGGCTGGGATGATGGAGCCAGCTGCAAGGGTAATAACAGCAGCAGCAACACCTGGAGCAACAACATTAACAAAGATGACAGGTAATTGATCAAATTAAATAAATATACAAGAAAGAGAGCGAGGGAGCTTCAAAGCTTGGCATATTTTTAAAGGCTTCAGGTAAACCCATGTTTTTGTTTTAGATCCAGTACCTGGAGTAATACCTCCAAACCACAGCAGGGCTGGGGTTCCAGCAGTGCAAATGTAAGTGACACCTGGGGTGCCAGTGGAGAAACCACCAGACCAAGCTCCAACAGCCACTGGGGAGAGCCCCAAAAAGGCGCAGGCTCAGTAGGTTGGGATAGCGACAGTGACCGGTCTGGTTCTGGATGTTGGAGCGAGCCGAGCCGTACCAACACCAGCAGCAGTAACACCTGGGTGGGGAGCGGTGGATCAAATACTCCAGACGTGAGCACTCCAAATCCAGGCTCCACCTGGGGAGAGCCAGTCCTCAAACCCAAACCTCAGAGTACCACTCAGGGCTGGGCTGAGCCATCGAAGAACAACACTGGAGCCCAGAACTGGGGTGAGCCCAATCCTAAGCCCTCTAACGAGTGGGGAAAAGGTCCTGAATCCAACATGTCCAGAGGCAGTCAAGGTCAAAACAAGCCCACAGGTAGTTATCGCATCTAATGCTAACTTTGGAAGAGACTTGACGCTGTTTAGAAAAGACTTTTCAGTGGGAGGACCAGAAGTTGATTACGCACTCATTTATTCGTATCACAGGCTGGCTGGGAGGCCCCATGCCCACAGTAGGTCAGAAGGAGGAAGTGTCGACTGGGTGGGAAGAGCCTTCTCCAGAGTCCATCCGCCGAAAAATGGAGATCGATGATGGAACTGCAGCTTGGGGAGACCCAGGTAGACACTCACTTTACAGCAAGTTTGCCCAACCCGCTGGGTTCAAGGCTATAATTGATGACTAATTACTTTTGATTTTTAGATTTATATTTCACCTTTTAAAAGTGTTTAACTTCTCTTGTTTGTGATCAGTCTTTTCATCAAACCTCACATCTAACTGTAGTTTTTCTGTTTTTGACACTATCCTAACCTGGACCTAAAAGCTCAAGTAAAAACACAAAATCCAAGTAAGAAAGTTGTTTGTTTGTTTTTTACTGTAATAACCATAAGCATGTTTATCTGTTTTTATGACTTGAAATTCAAATATAAACAGTAAATTTCAACAACTTGTGTACAAATTTTGCAAATAACAAAATTCAATGCAACTATTTGCATTAAATTGCAGGCAGTGTCTCAGGCATTTGTTGTTGTGTACAACTATTTACAAAACAACCAGGTGTCAAAAAAACATGCCACACAAGTTATTTGTGCCACTCCAAAAGAAACATTTCCCATCCAGTTCCAGGGTGTGTCTTATCTTCAATCTGCCTTTGGTGGCTTTTTGGCAAGCATCTGTGACATTTAGTAGTCGATTTTGTTGACGCACAACAAAATCAAACAAGTAGACTACACACCAAGCACAGAACATGCACACTAACTGTACACTCCAAACACTCAAAATGTCACAAATCTCACATTTCAACACTCGAAATCGATATGGCTCTTTTGCTCCCACACCTTTCTCTTCTTCCTAAACAACCAAATGCCATGTTGTTGCCATGGGAATTATTTGCCGCAAGTCTGGTTTTACTTGGTCTGTCAGCACAATTTAAACTGATTTATAGTTTCAAGTCTGCACTTTTGACACAAGTTGAAACAGAGACTTTAGCTTTGTTTCCACTTAAAAAAATAAAATAATAAATTCAGCTGATAAAATTGTATTTATTTTCCCTCCTAGGCAAATACAGCGGTGGGTCTGTCAACATGTGGAACAGGACTGGTCAACCAGACCAGGAAGCTGTGGGCCCCTCCCCTCAGCACCAGTCCCACCCAACCCACATGTCAATGCAGCATGTTAACCAGGACAAAAGCTCCGGTTCTGGTAGGTTGGATAATGTTTGCACACCATATGAATACTCACGCACAGTTGTGGCTTTTACATTCCTGACTGTGAGAACAGGAAAGGACTGTGCATAGAAGAATGCATGCACGTGCCCAGACAACATTAAAACAGGTGGAAACATCGGTACACCACAGACTCGCACTTTTTCATTGTGTCGTCTATTCACACAAAAATGTGGTTTGCCAGGTTACAGCATATATTATTAATCACATATTCCACTTTATTTTAGCCAGAGTGGAAACTTATCATCAAAATGTGCAAATTCTTGCACAGATTGTCTTTGAGTTTTTAAAAAAATATATTAATGTGATTTAACACCTACGTCAGGAGCCTGGGGCAGTATTTAAAATGGTAGAAGTGCAAACCTCGTCATGGAGTCTGTAAGAGAGGAACAAGGCTAACCCAGACTCTCATTAAGATGGATAGAAGAAGTCCTAAAAGGGTTGAGAAAGTGCAAGCAAAGCCAGTGTAAATACACGCGCTCACAATTATATACAAAGGCATACACCAATTTACACAGAAGCATGGCTGGAGACCAAACACGTACAGTCATTCCCTCCCATTTTCCCTACAGTGTTGTCTGTGTTGAAGGCTTTTTGAAAAGCCAGTTGAGTCATCCCTTTGGAATGCTAAGAGCATCGATTTTTCTCTTCTCTCATTCGCCTTTTTTTTCCCTTCCCTCCCCCCTCCTCTTCTTCTTGTTCACCCGCCAATTGTGCTTGCTATAGAAACGCAGGCTTTTGATGGGTTTCAGGAAAAGAGAGTTAGAGAGACCGTGAGTAGCACAGGAGATGGTCTGCTGACTTGGAAATAGGACAGGTTCCAATGTGAGATGGGAAAACTAAAACGAGTAGGAGAGCTATTCTATGGAAGGGGCTGGAGGAGGAGAAAAGGAGGGGGCTGTTTAGGGTTATTCAAGGTTTCTGGTTTAGTGAGCTAACTGGAGGCGCTAAGTGGATGTCTGGAAAGGGTGGGACCCTCTCCCTAGCTACTGCATTGAGAAAATTAATTTATGGGTCTTGATTCATCTTAATTTCAGTTATTACCTAGTGAAGTAAAAAGTCTGGGTCACTTAAAGGAAATGATCAATAAATGTAGCTAAATTAGACTTTCATGGTGTTGCAAAATGTACGTGTAATCAAACAAAAACAGATGCTCAGGCTTATTCATACACACTTGCAAACACACACTGGTTAAAATTTCCTCTGAGTCCTTGTATCAGCTGATGCACTCAAGTGGACAGGGATGGAGTGATAGATTGGGGGTTATTGATTGGCAGTTTGTGTGTATTTGTGTGATGTGCTTGTTTGTGGCTACATGTATCTACCTGTTTGTGTCAGTCTGTCCTCTTGTGTGTGTATACGTGCATATGTGATGAACAAGCCAAGTCAGATGCAGGACATCAGTGCCAGAGGCCACCCCATGATCTGTCCTATTTTTACAGGGAGGTATCCCTGGCATCTCCCCAAACGTCTCCTGTGCAGGGAGAAAGTAACGGGCCTGGGTGGTCGGCTGTAACAAGAGCCTTTTGAACTCATACGTGCCCTTTCTTGAGCATGCATTCTGTTACATTTCAAAGGGTATAATGTCCTGCAATGACACGTGCATATCCACAAGCGTGGAAGAAAAACACTGCTTACATAAGTGAGTGGATATAGGGTTCCCCAGGGAGTGTTGCTCTAAGCTCTGGTCTCCAGTTTCAGCTAAGTGGGGAGAAATCTATATGAATTGCAACATTATCGTACATTTGGAAAACAGGTTGGGTCTTGCCACCTTTAATGTGATGCAGCCCACTTTCCCACTGGCCTAACATTGGAATTGTACAAATGTTAAATAGTGTTTAAGTACATCAAGTAGATTGAACCACAGAAACTGTACCCTCATAGTGATCATCTCATTTGTTCCTTCAGGTTGGGGTGAGCCATACCCCCAACAGAAGGAATCCGCATCATGGGGGGAGCCTAGTGCTGCTCCGCCTGTGACTGTGGACAACGGGACGTCTGCCTGGGGAAAGCCCAATGACAAGAGCTACAGTTGGGGTGACGGCAGGGATAGCAGGGAGTCTGGGTCAGGATGGGGCAGTCAGCATAAGTCTGGTATGTGCACAAAGCAAACCCTACAAACATCTGATTGCAACATCTGTAGATAATAAGCAGTCTGGTGTGACTAAAGTGTGGCAGAAAAGAGGTGAATTTACTTGCTAGTAATCTATTTCTACATCTCCCTCCCTTCATGATAGCTCCAGGTCCCAAGCGCATGGACACATGGTGTAGTGACGAGATGGGAAATAGCTGGGACCAGGAAGAGGAAGTGGAGATCGGCATGTGGAGCAACAATCAACAGGACAGCAGATCCCATGACCAAGTCACCTGGAACTACAAGCATAAAAGCTCTACTAAGGTACATTTATCTCATCTTTGCACTTTTTTCTATTTGAAATGAGGCCATTTAATAAAGGGATGGAGTCTTCTTTATTTATTAGAAGTTTTTAAAGCCGTCCTAACAGTGCTCCCCTCTGTCCACTCTGTTTCAGATGAACAAACCAGTCAACAAACAGGATGATCCCTGGATGAAACCCTTCATCGGCCAGTTCAGCAGCATGAACTTCTCTGTAAATATTATTAATCATTCAGTTAAATATTCCCTGTGTTTGTGTCCCTCTAGCACACACGGAGCTATTGATAACTTTCTTAATGAAAGTAGTGTTTCGGAAGCAAAAACAGAAGCTGTAAGTACAGAGGAAAGCTTTCTATTCACTATGAGACACTCGTTAAGTTAGTTTTCCACCAGATGACTAGGGCTGTGCGATATGACCAAAATCTCATATCCCGATATAACAATTCTATCGTCCCGATAACGATATAAATCACAAAAATGTAACATTTTCTGTAAATTCTGTGAATCTCGGGCAGCTCGACTTGTGGGAAGTGTTTCCAGCTGGGCGTCATGTAGCTGGAGTCGAGTGTTTTAACCGATGCATGAAATGATACATTTTTAGACATAAGTTGTAAAGGCCGCTGTTTTCTTTGTGATTATTTATTACACAGCCTGTTCTAACGTTTGAGTTTAAGGTTTATTTTTTAGCACCTGGCGGCTCTTTTTTAATTCTCATCCATAAATAATCTGCTCTTTCACATGATTCAGTTTATTTTGAAAAGTCTCAACAGGATCTTGAGCTTTATTGTGAAAGATTTATGTGGAACATAAACAAGCGGACACGCGATGCTGTTACCGTTGTTGTTGCTAACCACAATGCATAAAAACAGGCGCTTGTCCGTCCGTAGTGTGGTTATATAAAATACAGAGAAAGAAAGAACTTAAATGAATATAGCCACTACAGTGACCATCAAAACGATGAAAAAATATTGCCGTAAACAGTTTATTTTGCGACACCACGAAACAAACGATAGCGTAAAATGAAACAATAGACGCTTTTATATCGTCATCCGATATATATCGTTACATCGAACAGCCCTACAGATGACTCATGTCTACGTTAAAGCATGCTGAAGTGTTTGGTTTTTCAAATGTAATAAGCCCTGATTCAAAGAATGCAAGATTTATGCTGTTCCGTCTCCGTAATCACATTTTCTTGGCTTCGTTCTTGCAGAGGGACTCCCCTGATGACTCCATTAAGACTGGAGCAGGGATGGTGCAGGACAAGCGTATGGACATGGGCAGTATTGGGGACTTCAATGGAGTTATGGGGAAGAATTCTGGGTCTCGGCACCACCTCCACAAGGACTCCACCATGGATCGCAGTTCTTACTATGACAAGGTATGGAGAAGCATGAGCGGAGTTACATGTACAAGGTGTATTCTTTCCGGAGCTGTGCTGTATATGCAGGCTTGAGGTAAATAACTGGTTCTCATAAAGGGCAATGTCTTAGTCTGCTGTTATGGTGGGGTAGGTGTAGAATGAAGTGTGCCTCTGGCTGTACAGTGCCTCACAGTGGGGGTTTTAATGCAGTGCAGCTTGCTGGTCTAAAACTAGTGTTTTATTTCACTCTTTCCTCATCATGTTGTATCATTATCACTAGAAGCAAGCACATGTCAGTACAAACTGTTCCGGCTCAGTTTGGCTTGCTGCGTTTCCTTTAGCACAGTGTGCTCCTTCTTATTAACTCTTATTTCATCCTGCTATCTCGTTTCTACCATCACGTCCTTATTTTTAGCTTCTCATTCTTCTCGTACCTCTTTTGCTCCCCACACTGTCCACTCCCTGCAATTATTTCCTTCATTTCCACACATTTGATTCTTTCCTCGACCTTCAACTTGTCTTTGGTTTTGAAAAAAAAAAATTAACTTTCTTCTTTTTCTTCCCTCTCTGTGCTTCTTTTGCTGCTGGTGTGCTTCCTGTCCCTGTGTGCTTACCGTCCATCTGCTGTGCACCTGGCCTTGCTTCTGCAGCTTTCACCCTCTGCTTACGATATCCCAGCTTCTGATGAACTCTCCTCCAATCAAAGCATGAGCCTTTCCCCCTCCAATTCTGCTCAGTCTGTCTCTTGTCTCAATTCTGGGCCGTCTGCTTCCCACTCTAGTTCTGGGGCTGCTGGGCAGGTGAGTGGAGAAGAATGAAGAGAGAGTTGTCTTGAGACGTTAGAAATTCCCTGTTTGATATGAAGATTTTTCACTTGATGCGAAGAAAGAATTAAATCAGTGATTTTTCCCCTGCTCACATGGGTAATACCAAAGCTTTGCCATTATTTTTAGGTAGGGGCAAGACTACCGGTGGCAGTCTTCCCTTTGAGCAGCAAAGAATACAAAGCTGTGTTTCCACCAGAAAAGTGTACACAGAGCACTGCTGGGGGGTTAATGATGCTCTGTTCTCCCGCAGTACTGCTTATGGTGTGGGACAGCTGTGTGATGAAGTCCTAACCTAAGACATCAGAGAGAGAGAGATGATTGGGGGGTGATCAAACTTTTTCAGGCAGTTATGGTTAAGAAAATGCCGACAGCAGGCTGCTTTATTAGTAACTTTAACGATATTAGCCTGTTTAGAAATTATGTTTATCCACAGCATGGGCTCTATTTATGCCTGGAATAATTCAACAACCGTGGTAATAGTGGTGGAGAATTCCCACTTTAACTCTGCTCCAGAGAAACTGATGTTGGCTCTGAGCCTCATCCATAAAAATAGCTCTCTTTTTGTAATGGTGTGCCCTCTAGTGGACGTCATGGGATATTCAAATGGTGGGGGAGGTTTTTTGTTTGTTTTCTTTCTTATGGCAAGTTTTGACTGCACACAAGCGTCTAACCTTGTGTGGTTCATTCTCATTGTTTGTCAGGGTTGTTTCTACACTGTTTTACATTTTTCTTCTTTGTTGTTTTGTCTTCCCCCCCCCCCCCCCCGATTAGAATGTAAACCCAATGTTGGGCGGCAACACCGTAGCACAGGGCCGAGGTGGCCCCCAGTCCCAGCCCCCTCCTCAACCCAGTCTTCGTAATCAAGTGCCTCCACCCATCCTGCCCGCTCAGGTACCCCACATAAAAATAAAACGCACAAAAGGTCACACTCAGAGTGAGTTCTTGTCTCTGTTACTCCTGATTGTTTTCTAACACTCAGTCCCAAATTGTTGTTGTTGTTCAGGTTCCTTCATCCCTGTTGAAGTACCCGGGAGGCAATGGCGGTCTGAACCCTCTGTTTGGCCCTCAGCAGATGGCTGTTCTCAACCAGCTGTCACAGCTAAACCAGATCAACCAGATCAACCAATTACAGGTGAATACCGGCGGAAAAGAAGTGTATAGCTTTAGATTTTTATTTCTAGTTTTTACATGAAAACAACATGACAGAAATGGAGCCATAATTCCTAACTGTAACATTAACAACACGATGGGTTTACATTATTCTATTTCTCTGCAGCGTCTTCTCCTCCAGCAGCAACAGCAGAAGGTTCAAAGCCAGAGACCCATGCCTATGGGACGTCAGACTGAACAGGTGTGTGTCTGGGTGCTACTAAATTGCACTCGTTGTCCCAGTGGTCTTAGCTCCTTGGTTGCTTTCTCTAACCGTGCACCTTGTGTCCTTAGACACGTCCAATTGGTTCCTCTCCATCACCGATGCAGCCACCACGACACATGGACCCCTCGCTGCTGAAGCCGGCCGCGCCCCTCAAGCCGTACCTGGATAACTACATGTCCCACAGCACCCCTGAGATGCTGAAGGATGCTGCCACTCTTGGATCCTTCAGCAACTTCCCTTTAAGTAAGTCAACTGCTACTGCTGTTATTACAGATTAGGCACCCTAATCATAAACTAGTTTGACTGGGTGGAGAAGTGAGGTGATACTTTTTATTTGACACTTAAGACCTCAGATTTGTAAGAAGATGATCATGAGCAGGATAGATCTTGGGGATTACATTTTAGTTTTACCTTTTAAAATATGCAGAGAGTTCTTGATTATCTGTTGACATGTACTCTTCTGTCCTGTTTCTCAGACTTGAATTCTAACCTGAATGTACCCCTGGACATGGGTGTTGGTGGTGGTAGTGGTGGTGGAGTGAGCTATAAAGAGCCACCCCAGTCCAGACTGAAGAAACTTTGGGCTACCGACCCTCCGGAGCAGACCAGCAAACCTGGTACAGACAAAGCATTTAGTTTGTCACACTGCATGCTGTGGTATTGTTTGGCTTTCTGGGGGAGGTATCCATGAGGTGTTTACTATGTAAACAGTGAAAAAATATTGGTCTTTAAAGTGACTAAAGCATCCCCACACTTTTTCTCACTGCATACTTTAAACTCTGGCTTTAATGGTTTATATGTTTGTGTTTGTCCCACAGGTGCTATGTCGTCTGGGCTGCGTCTGGAGGACTCCTCCTTCTATGACTTAATTTCTCCTGGCCCCTCTCCCCTGAGTCCTCCCGGCCAATCAATGGGCTCGGTGGGCGATGGCTGGCCACCTCGTGCCAACTCCCCCCCGCCCCATGGAAACACTGTCACCTGGCCCCCAGGTACAGACGCCTTTAAATCCACCAGAATCCCCGAAGTGTTTGCGTTGAACCCTGCTGATGTCTGCCTGTGTTTTTTGTTCTCAGAGTTCCGGCCCGGGGAGCCTTGGAAAGGTTACCCCAACATTGACCCTGAGACTGACCCATATGTGACCCCCGGCAGTGTCATCAACAACCTCTCCATCAACACCGTCCGCGACACAGACCACCTCAGGGACAGGAACAACGGTAGGCCACGCACATGCCAGATCCCTCCCAATAACTGTAATGGTAGCACAGACCCACACTGACCCCTCCTGCTGATGTTTCCAGGGCCATCCTCATCACTGAACACCACGATGCCTTCTAACAGTGCCTGGTCATCCATTCGTGCCTCCAGCCACAGCGGTTCCCTCACCAGTACAGCACAAAGCACTTCAGGTGTGTAGTTTGGCTCTGCTTTAGTGAAGTTTAAATGTTTTCTTTACCTTATTTATTTATTTATTTATTGTAAACTTGAAAATCTTTGTTAAACGGGTTTTGTTTTTCTGCTCTCGCCTTGCAGCCAGACCCAGTGAGTCAAAGTGGTCTCCCGGCAGCAGTGTGTCAAACTCCTCCCTAGCTCATGAGCTTTGGAAGGTCCCCCTGCCTCCCAAGGCGCTGTCTGTGGCGGCCCCCTCCAGACCACCGCCTGGCCTCACCAGCCAGAAGCCCAGCCCTGCCTCCTCTGGCTGGGATGGCTCTGCCCTGAGGCTGGGGGGCTGGAGCACCGCTGAGTCCAGATACACACCTGGTAAGAGAAGCACACCCTTTAACCTTAATTCCATGCTGCAAAATGAGCAGAACAGACTTTGGGGTTGTTGTTTTTTTTTGTTTGTTTTGTTTTCAAAAGATTTCAAGACTGTATAGAGAAGCTTGCGATAAATTTTAAAATGCACGGCTCCTCTCCTGTGCAGCCTCAACTTGACCACAAAACCAGCTTTAGCATCCTATCCCAGCTGATGATTGACTCTATGGTGTATGTATTGACAGGTTCCAGTTGGGGTGACAGCAGCAGCTCAGGGAGAACCCAGTGGCTCGTTCTGAAAAATCTCACACCTCAGGTAGTTGTACTTTCATTCTGTTAACGTTATCACAATCATTACTTCCATGTTTTTTCACATATTTTTCACCTCTTATCACTTCCCGTGTTTAACTCAACTTTTCTTTCCCCTTCTTCCAGATTGACGGCTCTACATTGAGGACTCTGTGTATGCAGCACGGCCCTCTGATCACATTCCACCTCAACCTGCCACATGGTAACGCTGTGGTATGCTACAGCTCCAAGGATGAGGCCGCTAAGGCCCAGAAGAGCCTGCACATGTAAGACCATCACACGCAAATATGGGCACTTCTTACTTTTATTTATTCAGCTTCTCTTAGAGCAGATGACCTTGAATAAAAACAGGCTGTTGATGCCAAATTAACTTGTCATAGACAGATTAATCACAGATTTGTTTGACACTCAGTCAGATGTCCCCTTTACAGATAACACATGCATTCTTCCAGGCATATAACACCCCCCCCCCCCCCCCCCCCAAAAAAAAAAAAAAAAACTCCCAAAATGAAGTGGGGAATTGCAGTAGTGGACAGTTGGCTGTTTAAATGGATGGAAAAACAGCCATATGATGTTGTGTACAGACAAAAAGTCTCACTCTTGTCTAACCTGCTCTGTTTCTACAGGTGTGTTTTGGGGAACACTACTATTCTGGCTGAGTTTGCCAGCGAGGAGGAAATCAGCCGTTTCTTTGCACAAGGGCAGTCAATGGCCACTCCCTCCTCTGGCTGGCAGACCCTCGGCTCCTCTCAGAGCAGAATGGATCAGTCTCACCCCTTTCCAAGCCGCGCTTCTGAACCCAACCAGTGGAACAGCAGCGACCTTCACAGCTCCTCCCTCTGGGGTGGGCCCAACTATTCCAGTAGCCTGTGGGGGACTCCCAGTGGCACCGAGGCAGGGAGGATCAGCAGCCCTTCTCCAATCACCTCCTTCCTCCCAGTGGATCACCTGACAGGGGGCGGGGACTCCATGTGAGCTGCCCGCCAGTGAAACGGGCTCGGGGAAGGGTCAGTAGAGAATTATCAATAATCAGCAGAATAGAGACACAAATGTAGTTCTATAAATGCAATGGCACTAGTTGGACTCCTTCTCATTTACAAGATATTCAACAAAACGGGGTCTCCCCTGTGGAAAACAAGTTACGTTTCTCTCTCTGCACATATGTCCACTTTGTTTTAGCCCAAAAACATATCAGTCGGAATACTTGAATCATGCAGGCCAATTCTATAATGTGAACGGATGGATATTTGCCTCCAGGTAGTGCTCTTTCAGACCGAAAAAAAGCTTCAATCGAGCTCATTATTATTATATGTATTTTTTGTTTCTTTCGTCATGTTTATTTGAATTCCAATTCTTTTTAACATTTTATTTTTTTGTTTTACTTTCTTTTTTTTTTTTTTTTTGCATTTGTTTGCTGACAATGTTGGAGTATGAGCTTTTTTTAACTTTGCACTGAATGTGTTGTTTTTTTCTCAGTATAATCTGCAATATAGAGGGAGCAGCCAGTTTTTTCCAGTGTAGCTGTTTACTCATTGAGGTCCTTACTGTGTGTGTTTGTGAGAATTACTGTGTGTGTGCGCGCGAGCTGTGAATGAGTACGTGTGCGCTCCTCTCTGCCTTGGCACGCCTACCTTACTGCGTTGTCGTGGAGTTCAAGATCAACAGATAGTTAAAGAATTAAACCTGACTTAGGATGATTATCTGGTGATAGTTCAAGTGACATTAAAAGTATTGCACCAATTTTGTTTTAAAACTAAAGAAAGTTGAGCTCTGCAGTGCAAAGGACTGTAGCCGCAGCTGGGACTAGTAAGCCCCGCCCATCCTAATATAGGGAGGCGGGGGCTATCTAGCAAGCCCCTCCCCCCCCCTTTCTCATTAGCCCCCTGGCAGGCAGGTTTTAGTGGGGGGGAGGGGGGGAACAGCACTTTCAGAATAGGCTTTCAATGTTTTGGAGGTGCCACACTGCAACCTCTTGTTTACAAGACTTGGGAGGCAGAAAGTGTGTTCATTCTTCATTTTAAAGAGAAGATGGAATAAAATTTTTAAAAAAAAATGCACAAAAAAAATTTCAAAACGCTTTAAAAAAAAAAAAAAGATAAAAATTTTTAAAAACAGAAAAAGTAAAAAAAAAACAAACAAAAACAACTCTTACTGAGGATGAAGACGATGCTTTGTAACTCTGGGAATTCGGATCAGTGTTTTTTGGCCATGGCGTTGGTTATTTTGAACTATTCCTCTTTTTGTCTGCTAAATAACCAGCAATGGTTCTCAGGAAATCAAGCCAGTTTTCCCCCCTTGTAGTTTGAATTAAAGAAAAAAACTACTACTCCTTGTAGGAAAGGAAAATACAACTTCTAGCACTGAAAACTATGTAAAGGTCTGTAAGTTTTCGTTTTTGTTCTCTCTCTCTCTGCCAAATAACTGCTTTAAGCTGGAGAAGCTCAACACACTGCTTTCAATATGCTGTCTTTTGAGGGAGGGAGGTGAGGTGTGCGGGGAGGGGGAGGTCGAGGACACTCCCGGCATTCCTTCTCCTCCTACTCTTCCTCCTCCTCCACTCCACCGATGTTTAAAAAAAAAAAAAAAATCAAGAGTGGGGATCGTTTAATGCGTGAGCGCGTGACTGTGAGCGGGGAAATCGTCGTGTCTCGTCAGACTTATAAACCAAGAGAAAGGCGACTCTGTATCTATGCATACTGTAGCCTCTCGCATTCACATGGCCTACTGAGAGGCGTTTATTTTTTTTCTCCCTCTTCGACCATGTGTCACAATGTTTTAGCTGTTTAACAAACATTACTCGCTTTTCCTTTTTTTTTTTTTTTTTTTTTTTAAATTTCTCTCATTGCCACAAATGGTGTTTTGAAAAAAAAAAAATGGAACGAAGAGGAAAAACAAAAATCAGAAAAAAAAACAAAACTCTCGTTTTGGTTGAAGAAAATATTTTAACAGTAAAAAAAGTCGTCCACATTTCATTGCCTTGATCCTAATTGTGTCCGAAGATGCAACAACAAGTCAAGTGGCTTCTACCTGTTTACAAAATGAATATGATTGTATTGTACTCTTTTATTTTCTTTCCTTTGGGGCAAAGGGGGGGAAGGTGGGGTACTCATCTGAAGTTCCTGACGTACGTGTGTGTGTGAGTGTGAGTGAATGTGAATTGTGGAGGTTTTGTGTGAGAACAGCGTGAATGTAAAATCCACCAGTGGCGTTTTTCTTCACAACAAGAGAATAACAGATTTATCTACCAGTGATTGTTTAGTTACTTTGATGCACAATTTGTTTGTTAGGGTCATGGGGGGAGAGAAGTGTCAGAGGGGTGCATGAACGACGAGTCAGCATTAGCGAAGCCATGGACCTTAATTATCTTTTCTTCATCGTGTTTGTGCGTGCCCCCCCCCCCAGTTCTCCTCTCTCATGTAGGTTTTTATTTCAGAAGTACTAGAAGCTTTAGGTTTTTATTTTTTTAAGCTTAGCCCGTGAATATTTAACAACTTCAAAGCAAACGCAGTGAGCAGAACCTTGAGTATTAGCCAGACTTGACAGTGATGTGTGCCAGTATTGAACCGCTCTCTACCAAATAATTCAATCATACAAAAAAATTAGTTTACTTAATTCCAGATCTCTTTGCTTATAAATATATATAAATACATACTTACATATATCTCTTATTTGTATTTGTTGTTGTGTTGAACAGTTGTTATCAAGTGGAACATCTGAGCTTTTTTTTGTTGTTGTTGTTGTTAGTTTTAGTCTGACACGTTGAACTGAGGAGACTTGGATTTTGCACTTGGGTGGATTCTAGAGGAAAAAGGCCGAAAGCAAAGCTGAGACAGATTTTTAGATTTTCAGGTCTCTCTGATGGAGAAGGTGCGCCTGTGAGTATTCGACAGGGTAGAGTGTGTGCGTGCGCACGCACGCGTGTGTGTGTGTACTGTGATTTGAGAAGATGGTGCTTTATTGGTCTCCCTTGGTTGGTGCACCTCCGGCTCTGAGCTGGGCCTGAATGTAGCTGAAACGGTTTGTAAAAGTATAAAAGACAGCGCAGCCTCAAACGTGCATGAGGGGCAACAAAAAAAATTTGTAAATTTTTTTTTTTTTTTGAGAAATTGAGCAGCAGTCACTGTTGCCGTGGTGTCGCTTGACTGAAACGAGGCTAGGAGGGGACGGGACTCGCGATTGGCTGCTTCTTCCTGGCTTTTCAGGGATAAAGGGTTGCACTTTTGCCTCCTCGCTGGCTTATCCAGGATCAGCTCCTCCTCTCCAACTCCTAAGCTTAACTACAGGGAGAGGAGACTCATAACTGACAGGAGGTCTGAGGCGGGGGGGAGGGGAGGGTGGGCTCTCAACTGTCTATATTCCCTTACTGCTCAATGACATTACTTTACACTTTGTTCATTCTGATTTTTGGCAGCGCTGTTCCTGGCGCTGATTTGAGAGCAGCTTTGTCCATCCTCAGTATCCTTTTTTCTTTTAACTATTACCGGGACAAAGGCTGACCCCAGATCAGCAGCTCAGGTGGCAGCATTGCTGTGCTGTTAGAGAAGGGACAAGCAACGTCTGGAAAACGCCTCTCAATAATGTCGTTACTGTTTTGGTTCCATAATCGTGTTTGTATCTACTGTCAGCCTGCGTGAGACTGTTTGTGTGTGTGTGTGTGTGTGTGTGAGTGAGTGAGTGAATACATCATCATGCCAAATCGAGGGAGGGAAGGAAAGGGATAAATCCTTTTTTGTTGTTGTTTGGTTGTAGTTGTGTACGTGTGCATACGTGTACTTAAAAAGCTGGACAATATTAAATGCTTGAAGATTATAAAAAATAAAAAATTTAAAAAGTCATTTGCAAAAGGATGATGTGAGGAAAACCTTTTTAGTAAAGTGAAAACCACCACAAGCAATGTACAATCCCCAGGGCTGCCAAGCAGCTTCCCGACAGGGCCAGACGAGGGGAAGGAAAGGAAAAGGAAGTAGCGGGCAGGAGGGAAGCTGGCTGGTGATACTCTACTACTTTTTAATGTTTAAGAAAAAAAAATAATGTGACTTTTTTGTGTTTCTCTTGACTTAAATATCCTGTGAGTAAATGCTATATTATATCATAACACACCTGACGGCTCCTACAGTCGATCAAAAAGCGCTAAGGCTTATTTTTTTGACAGGAAAAACAGAAAAAAACAAACAAAAAAAACAAACAAAAAAGAAAAAAGAAAAAATACAAAAACTGTGAGAATCTGCTGTCTTTTTTTTTTGTCGTTTTACATTTAGTATGAACACATAAACAAACCCTGAAAAGCTTTAGTCTAACCAGCACAAAGATGTGGGCGGGTGGGGAGGGAAGGGTGGGTTTATCGGGGAAAGGGTGGGTGTCGCTCAGAGAGACTATGCAGTGGAGTGTTTGAACCCAGGCTTACATGTCCACCTTGGGTTTTTCTTCTTCTTTTTTTCCCCTGTCTTTAAATAAAACAAAAACAAAAAAAATTCCCAAAAAAATGAGTAAAAACCGCTGAAATGGGATTCCCACTAATATTCCTCAAACGTGTCGTGCCATCGTTAAATTGTACAGCTAGTACAGCTACTAATAATAACAATACAAACTGAAAAACCTTTATTACCTAGCAAACGGCGGGCCAGTTGTAGCAGGAGGAGGACAGGTTAAGATTTGCAAAAGTCCATTTTTGTCGATTTTTCTCGCAGCTCGAGCGAGGCCGGTGAAACTGCAAATTTTACACGACTACAGTGCTTTTTTTTCTTTTTATAGAGATTCTATCAATCCAGTGTGTAGTTGGATCACCTGTAAACCTATTATGCACATCGCTTTGGGAGACTGTTGAAACTATATATAAAATATATATATGAGAATATAATCGTACAGTGTCTATAATCAACGAGGGGGGCGTCTTCCTCTCTTGCAAACAAAAACAGGAAGTACCTTTTTATTTTCAAATGTCTTCCTCGGGTCATCAAAGGATTTTATCTTTAAACTTCGGTGGAATCTGCACTTTTTGAAGGACAATCTTTATTTGTATGGGTATAAAAATTGACAAAATAAACGAAGTCGCCTGATATTAATGGTATAAAAAACCAACTCCAGTGTGCTCTAATAATGAATGTCTCCTCTGATGCTGTCTACTTGTTTGGTTTCATTTTAATCCTTTTATTCTCCTTCCTTTTGTTGCTTGGTTTGTTCTGTATTTTTTTCCTCTTTATTTCTTTCTGGATTTTACTGCTCTTAAGAGAATCTGTACTAAGGTGTAGAGTAGTGAGTAGTAGGTCTTCTGTTGGCTGTACTCGTATACTGAATTACTGTTTGTAACCCGCTGGCTTCTGCAGCCAGCATACAAAGCTGTATAACTTGGGTACAACCCTCAATAAAAGACTAATACACAGCGGCCGCCTCCCAGAGTCTTTATTTCTCTCCGTGTGACTGAAAACTTCTGCTTCGTGCTCCCAACAGCATCTCTGGCTTCAGAAGACGCAGGCATGCTGCTGTAAATGAGGGAGCAGCTGAAAGTAGCTGCTGCTTTTGTTTGCTTGGACAATCTCTCAAGACAAGGTGATGTTTCCTGTGACATCAGGATTTTAAAGCCCTCTGAATGCTTTGGTTACTCAAAGAAAAGCTTTTAATTTGGTCTGGTTTATAGAAATCTGTCTTAAATTGAAAGAACTCAGTTTCGGTAAACTCCCACGCTGGGTTTGCTAATTTTATTATTGTGTAAATGTGTTAGTTGTGAGTTTATTTTTGACCCTTTAAACCAAAGTATCATATTTTATACGCAAGTTTTTGAGACTTCTACATTTATTTTTTTCCCTTTAAAAAAAAAAAAGTTGCACCACAAAAACATACCTGATGTAACAAATATGATAAAATTGCATATTTTTTTTACTTCATATTTTATTAATTTTTCATCGGGAGGTTCACAAAGCACACAATAGAATTTTCTCGCAATTATATAATTGGCCAGGTTTTAAAGGGTTACATTTTATTTTTTTTGTAAAGGTGCATTTAGGTCGGGTACTGAAATAAAAACACTTCAGTCCCAGCTGTGTGAACATCCTGCAACAATGGCACCTCATTCTTCATGTGTGGACACAAGATTAAAACTCAAGAACTGTCTTTATTGTAGTTTTGTCCTCATCTTACGAGGTAAAGAGTGAGGGAACATGAAGCTTACCTTTAAATCAGTGCACTAACAGGGTTATTGCATAGAACAGGGGTCTCCAACTCCAGTCCTCGAGAGCTACTGTCCTGCAGTTTTTAAATGCATCCGTACTCCAATGCAGCTGAATCAAATGGTTGATTAACATTTTCAGCATGTCATCGGGTTTGATAACAAGCCAGTTATTTTATTCAGGTGTGCAGACAGTAGCTCTCGAGGACTGGAGTTGGAGACCCCTGGCCTGGAGAAAACAGATTTATCTGAGCTGCTGGTGGATGGAGCTGAAGTTAATCTTCTGGTTCTGCAGATGAAAGCTCTTTGTATGTTTAAAGTATTTACTGATTAATGATGTGGAGCTAGTTTAGCTTTATATACAGTCTAGAAACCACAGGCTTATATGCTTAAGCTGTATTTTTGGGAGCTTTTTTCCTTTGACAGGTCAGTAGTGGATGCAGGTGGTGTGTGAACCTCCCAGCATCAAGCTTCGGTCTACCTCCAACCCAAAGTAGATGAGAAATGAAAATAGATGGATAGTTATAGCAAATCCCAGCCAGTGGAAACAAACTAAAAGAAGTGCAGCTGAATCTGGGTCCTTTTTACTGGACCCAAAGCGGAGTAACAGCAGACACGAAAGTGTACAATGTGTCTTTATTGATCTATTAATGACAAATTGTACATGGGACCACAGGGCGGAGCTGAAATGAGAACAAAGCAAACCAGTGATATAATCTTGTTTAATATTTTTTTTATCTCCAAGCTCTCCTGAACATGTTCATTTAAATACAGTCAAACACGAGACAGCTGAAGCCAACGTCGCCATAATGGACACAAGAGTTGAAGTAGGAAACTGTTTGGTGCTCATCTGCTTCACGAGAACTTCCTGTTGGGTGGGTGGAGGTGACCCTATCTGGGCACAAAGGAATATAAATTGAGCACCGACACAACGTGTGACCAAAGACAGAAAACGGGGCCTGATGGTGACTTGCCTCTGGTGTGCTACAGAGCATATTACTCATAAACGTCTTTCTTGTCTGCGATGTACTGTACGATCTCCTCAGGAGTCATCAACTTCTCTGCTTCTGCATCTGGGATCTCAAAGCCTGCGGCACAAACAAGTTACTGGTTACGGCGTGTGCTAAAGAAGCCATGTGACATGCATCGATAATGCTGGACGAATAAGCAGCTTTCTGCACAGATGGTCACAAACATCTCGCTGGTACTACGTCCTCAACTGTAGGTCACACATATTAAAAGCTGTTAGTCTATTATCTTCACTGATCAAAATAAGAAAAAGTCCTCTGATTCTGATTTAATTCTTCTCTCTCAAAGCACTAACAGCACGCCTCATTCACACTCCAACAAACACACTGAAGTTTCGGGTTCAGTATCGTGCCCAAAGATGCTTCGGATCAAACCACCAACCTACTAATTAGCAGAATGCCTGCTCCATCTCCTGATCCACAGCCACCCCTGTTTAAAATTTACCTCCCAAACAGATTATATAAATCAGCTGAATTATTACAAGTCAAAAAGTAAAAAGCAACAAACTGCAACCTTCATTAACCTTCTCAATCAATTTTCAAGATAAATCCAATAAATACTGTAGAATGAGGTGTACTACAGTGTTTCTACCACAGGATATAATCGGAGCATATCCTGCTTTATGTGGGACGTCCACACAGAGTGTCGCATTTACCCTCTGAAGACAAACTTGACAGCACTTTGACACTGCAGACGCTCAACAGGCAGGAAGACTGCAAGACTGATGTTTCATATCCACATACTCCCACTGTGGCTGTACAACAGCAGTCACAATCTGCACTTTAGGCATCGTAGGAGTCAGAAACATCTCTTTTGCTGACTTAATGCCTAAAGCCACAGTTTGGAATAGTTTTCTATGCAGTATAAAGAGGTTTGCTCTCACCAAACTCATCTTCCATGGCCATGATGATCTCCACCTGGTCCAAGCTGTCCAAACCCAAATCTTTCATGAAGTGAGAGCTCGTCTGCAGCTGTGGAACAGAAACCAACCCGAGGGTTAGAAATTCAAGCTTACTTATACAGAAACTTACAAACACTACAGGCATTTCAGGGTGCTTTAAAATAAAAACAAAACCAAATCTACATGAGGAATGATAGTATTAATTTTAGATTGTTTTTCCAAGTTAAAAATCTAATTGTTATTAAATTCAATACATTAAAATCAGTAAACTTTTCAAAAACAATTTCCATGAGCCAGTCTGGACAGGGATGAGTCACGATTGCCTAATTTCACCTCACAGATGCCTGCGAATGTATTCTATTCATACATGTTTCAGCTAGAATTCACTGAAGGTCTCTTGTTGTTCTCACCTTCTCTGGGTTGATCTTGTCGTAGAGCTTGAGTACATACATGACTCGTTCTTTGATGGTTTCTAGAGTGAGGGGGGGCAGGTCTCCGTACTGTCGGCACAGCACACCCACCGAGGGGATCTAAGGAAGAAGAAGAAGGAAGAGTTTTAGTGCAGAAGGGAGTGGGGGGTTGTGATCATGCAGCCTGTACATTAGCTTGCCTTAAGTGAGTGTGTATTACATACAGTGTGAAAAGATGCAATATCTTCCAGTACACTGCAACAGTACAGATGTAAAGGCTGGAAAAGGTTTATCCAAGTTTCAAAATAAAACTTAAATCTTACGGAACTTTGACCAAGAAGAAATCTGTGCTGGTCCTGAAGCTTTTAATGTGTGGCTGATTTTATTATCTCGTCTGTAATTACTGCGTTATGGTTTCATTTGACTAAATTTGCAATTAAACGCATTTATCAGCGCATTAGTGTTCACTTACAACTCTGCACACAGCTCGCTAAAACACCTGTAACATTTTTTCTGTGTTATACAAACACACTTATCGTAATACACAATAACATCCGCACTACAACAGTCTTTTACCTTTCTGCACATTAGTACCCGATGTTTAGCCAGAATCAGCCGTGCAATGCCAAGATAAAGAATGAAGTCTGTCAATGAAATCACCGACTTTGCTAACTAGCTAGCTAACCAACAGGGCAAACATGGCTGTCCCGTTTTTAAAATCAAACGCCTCCGTGTTTCGTGTTTCTCTGCCACAACAACACAGAGTCGTTCAAAGCGAAGTAAGCTTCTCGTGTGACACCGTGAACTCTCAGCGGGCTAGGCTGGCTCCGCAGGTCTGAAAGACATCGGTAGGTCACAGCGGCTAGGCCGCGATGGTTCAATGTTACCGGAGACTCACCCGGCTCTGGACGAGCCACCGCGTCCTCCGGCTGTCTGCTGCGAAGGAGAGAGGTCGGTGGACGGCCACCGCCTGGACGGCAGTGACTCTTAATGCGAGGTTACTGGAGCAAAGCCTCAACGAGGGCTGAGCAAAGGAGCGGACACACTGCTGCAGGACACGAGCCGCCATGACGGAAAGCAGTTACTGAAAGCTGCCAGCGTGCGAGGCGAAGAAGAAGAAAAGCGGGTCAAGGGCTCCGTGTTGCGCATGCGCACAGTGCAAACCTTGTGTTTATTTCTAATTTGTCGCTTTATCTGCGCTTTTTTAAAACTGTTTAAACATTTCTCACCACGAGCACATGGGCATTGAGAAACTGCCAATGACTTTGATTTAACTGGAAAGTAAAAATGAACTTTCACATTCATAAAACAAGACGTTGATTGTGCATATGAAACAAAAACAAGTATAGAAGATGTTGCTTTCAGCTCTTTAGGTGTACAATAAGAGCTCCTGTTAAAATGAAGTTATAAAGTCTACACAAATTAGACAATAAAAATGGACAAAGACAAACTTTTATTCTCAGTTTCTCTGGATTAAGCTGTGTTTTTCCCTTTTTCTCTGCCTCCTCTGGTAGCTTTGACTGCTTGATTGCTAGATCCAGGTAGCAGTAATGTCTCCAGGGTTTCAGGCAGATTACACTTCAGTTAGTAAGAGCGACAGTCTTTTTCATCCTCCTGTTTCTTCTGCATCCGTCCCACCTGCCTGAATAACATATCCTCTGAAAAAACCCTCGAGTGTCCACAATCACACCAAAGTGCTCTTCCTCTCTCTAAAGGTTCCAGCTGCTTAAAAAAACTCTTGTTTTTAACTTTGCCCATCAGTGCTGCACAGCGCAGGTAGCTTTTCATGCGACCACTTCAGTTAAACCCAGCTCAACCCTCTCAGTGTCTTTAGTCTCATTGGAGATACTCCAGAGTCTTTATCACAATCCTCCACGGCGTGGAGCTGTTTCACAGAGGAGCCGTCTTACTGTTTGTCTCAGGGTTCATTAAACAAAAAACACAACAAAACTTACATATGGATATGTATATCTATGATAAAATAATAATACATTTTGTAAGTTGTTTTTTTTTTTTGACAAAGAACCAATATGTGGCTCCCTATTTTTAAAAATGTCAGACAAGATTAGTCCATATCATTAAAAAAAGAAGAATAACAGCAAAAAAAAAAAGAAAATCCCTGACACTATCACAAAATATACAGACAATTATTCCAGGGTTTATAAAAGCTTTACTTATTATTATTATTATTATTATTATTATTATTATTATTATTATTATTATTATTGTTATTATGATTAATTTCTTTTTTCTTTTTTCTTTTTTATTTTTTTAGCTTTACACGCGCACATTTATTATGTCTGTTTTTTGTTCGATATCTGATATTTTAAATAAAGTTATTTGATGGCGTCACGTCCGGGCTTGCGCAGAAGACAAGAAGAAGGAGAAGGAGCTTCCCATAGAGAAAATCCGTATCGATGCTTTAGATCGTATCGCAGAATAATAAACGCCGTTTGATAGTTCAGCGGGTTTCCAGCCATGGAGTTGTCTGAAATACTGTACAACAAAGCGGAGTACATTGAGACGGTACTGTGTGGAATTTTAATCACCGCTGCTTAAGCTAACGTAGCCTGCTATCTGTCCAAGCAGAAAGTGAACGGGGCGTTGGGCGGATAGCAGAGACGGTTGTTTGTACTCATTTATGTGGACAGACACAGACACGATCGTTCACACGATTATAAACAGTGGTTGTTGTTTTATTTCAGGCTTCTGGCAACAAAGTGAGCAGACAGTCGGTACTATGTGGGAGTCAAAACATAGTCTTGAACGGCAAAGTAAGGAAAACACACACCTGGAAACGACACTGTGAATAGAAAGTGTCCAGCTGTGCTAAAGCTTTGGATGTTCTCTCTTGCAGACTATTGTTATGAATGACTGCATCATCAGGGGGGACCTGGCTAACGTCCGGGTGGGCAGACACTGCGTGGTGAAAAGCCGGAGTGTTATTCGACCACCTTTCAAAAAGTTCAGCAAAGGGTAAAGTATCTTTGACACACGTTCAGGCCAGCCATGTGCTTTTGTGTTCTAGATAAAGATGCTTTGAGATTGTTTTTAGTTATTGTCACTCAAAATATATTTAAAGTCACTGTACAAATGAATAAAGGAGAGAATATGCTAAGTAGAAAAGCATATTGTCTCATCACTGCCCTGTCCCCCTCTGCAGGGTGGCTTTCTTCCCGCTGCACATTGGAGACCACGTCTTCATTGAGGAAGACTGCGTGGTCAATGCAGCACAGATTGGTTCCTACGTCCACATTGGGAAGAACTGTGTCATAGTGAGTGAAATAAAATCTCACACACGCACACAGCTAGCTCCTCGGCAGTGAAAGGACATTGCTGTGAAGGGGTGGGGCGGGGGGTATAGACAGAAAGCATGTCTTTATTGCCTGTGGTGAACCAGTCACATGGCAGTCATGCAACCTTCTGCTGGCAGTCGAGGGCTGAATTAATAAACAAAAAAACACAAGCTGGCATTTTTTTTTCCAAACTGTTGATTTGGATCACAGAAATGGGGACTTCACTTAATCACAAATTAGTCATTATGTGTATATATATGTATGTGTGTGTGTGTGTGTGTATATATACACACATATACATATATGTATATATATGAAAGTGCATGACTTTGTGATGTTTGATGATGTTTCAATTTCTTTTTCCCATTATGTGTGCAGGGTCGCCGTTGTGTGCTAAAGGATTGCTGCAAGATCTTAGACAACACCGTGCTTCCTCCTGAGACAGTGGTGCCACCTTTCACCGTTTTCTCTGGATGCCCAGGTGAGCAAAACGCACACAACTAATCAATAGACCAGCATCTTTCTACTTTTCTGTCTTCGTTCTCCTCAATGTCTGGTCTTTACCTGCGTTTGTCTCGCTCTCTCTCAGGTCTGTTTTCAGGAGAGCTCCCAGAGTGTACACAGGACCTCATGATTGATGTAACCAAGAGTTACTACCAGAAGTTCATGCCCCTCAGCCAGATATGAGTCGCACTCTTAAACTCTCAGCCAGGACCTCTTCCTTTGTTCAGCCAGCCGCACGTTGGGGGCTCTCATCAGACTCTTAAGAGCTCACCTTTTATCTGTCATCGACCCGAGGCCTTGAGTTTAATTTCCCAAGAAAAAAAACATCACGTGTTAAAGTTAGATTCAGTTGCACAAAGCTACCATGTGTTGGCATCTCCAAATTTCTGAGAAATAAAATGAAATCCCGTTAGATGTCATTCTGATGCTTTGCCCTGTCCACTGCATCACGGAGAAAAACTCGTGGACCCCCTGTGTGGCCTCGTTGCCGTCTTTACCCGATGGCTCTCTGAGAGCAGCTGCAGATGAGGATGAAGAGGTGGAGGAGCTACGAAGGATGCAAGAACATGGCTTTTAATATTGAACACCCACGGACCAAACCGTAGCAACACTAGTCCTTTGAGGATGTAGGCTGAATGTGCGTATCACTCATATCAGCAGAAGACACATTAATTTTACTATGGCTGTAATTTTCTTCATTGTTTGCTTTTTTTTGTCCCTTGCTGGACATTGTAAACTGTTCAAGTATTTAATATTGTTTTTATGTTTGGGGGATGGCCCTCATTGCTCCGCTTCTGCCGTTTTCTGTGAGACAAAGTCAGAAATAGTGAAGCATATGAATAAATGTAAATGACTGAAAACCCTACAAACGTCTCAAAGGTGTTAACTTTATCTGGGATCATTTACTTTGGATTATACGATGATAGTTTTTTACCACAGTAATGTTATTTATTTACTGATGTTCCTGAGAATGTGCAATCTGCTGATTTAGAATCTGCAAAGGTTTCCTGCTGATCATCTATTAACAGGGGTGTCAAACTTAAGGCCTGGGTGCCAGGATTGGCCCAGCAAACACTCTAATCTGGCCCACTTGACTGCTTTGGAAATGCAAAGGAGAGCATACATTTTACACTGGTTTTTTTTTTATCAGTTTTACAGCTTTCTTTCATATTACAACAACATAATTAAGTAATAAATGGTTACATTACAGACAAGTTCCTCTTTTTCAGTTTATAATATAAAAACTTTTTTTTTTTAGTTTTACATTTAAAAAAGGCCTTTTTTGTCATGTATGAAAACTGAGACACACTGTTGAATATTGCCTTATTTTTCTTATATTAAGATATCTCACAAATTAAATGTGAAGTTTTTAGGTTTTCACTAGTTTAGCTCACTCAGGATCAAAGTTGTCTCTATATGACGTAATCATTTATTTGATGTCACTGATCTAGTAGAAATGTTTGTTCTACCGCTGTCCTCTGGCTGCCCGTAGTGGTTTGCATCCAGTGGCTTTTTAGGTGTGAAGTTTCAGGGACGCCTCTGGTCATTATTGCTTTATTAAAACAAGAAAGCAGGAAGAGAATCAGGAAATGACCCAGCGTGGTCTTTAACCCCGGTAGCTGCATATTTCTCACAACATGCAAGTTATCTGCTCAACCTGGTGAGCTAAATGACAAGTTAGTCAAATGTCAGCAGCTTTGTTAACAGAAACATTTCTAAGTCTCCAAACTGTTAATACTGTTAACCTGCTCCTCATTTATGCTTGAGAAGAAAAAAACAGTTTCGATACTTTGCTTATTTACTGACGAAGTTAAAGAACTGCAAACTGACAGGGAAATGTAGACGTGAAGATCATCTGAAGCAGAAGAGCTGTGCTGCTGTGAAACGTGACTAAAACAGAACACACTGTTTAGAACAGGAAATAGCACCAAGAGGCCTTACTGCCTGTTTTTAACGGTTATATTTTGTCTTTATTCCCATTTTACAGCATCTTCTTTCTGAAAACGCTGTCCTTATTTTTAAAATGAAACAGCCGATCCGATTGCGATTCAATGGTTTTATTTCCTTTACAATGTGAACCACATATATCATACCAACAATTAAATGTTCAGTATATAGATTAGCCATTTATTACCTTTTTAAACAAATAAGAAACAGCTGATGATAGTGTTGGCTCCAGAGACTTTGTGGCATGAGTCACCCTGATGAAACAATGCGGATGAAGGCTGCGACTGGCTCAGGGAAGAAACAGAAAACAGGGTGACCCCAAGCTGATCTGAGGAGGGGGAGCGGGGGTCAACTCCGCAGGTTTAACAGTGGGACTGCAAAGACGGCACAATCCTGCTCTTATCAAACTCTTCAATCAAACCTTTGGGAAGAAGACATCCTTTGATAGGCTCAATCTTTAAGTGCTTTTCCTGTCAGCACACACACTTCCCTGTAACTGACATGACGTGGAACAGAAACAGCAGGCGGGTGAAGCTACTAGTTTGTAGCCGAACACCTCGTTTCGTTTCAGAAACAATACTGCCGAAGTGTTAGACACAGAACAGCGAGCCAAAGCGTCTAAGAGAAGAAAACTAGAACATTTTGAAATGCATTCCTCTGCTTTAATGAAGAGCGTGTGGGCAAGCAGACCAGTCAGTCCTCAGGAGCTACACCACCTAAAACAAAATAAATTTAAATACTTTTTTTTGTTTGCCAAAGTTGAAACTCAGAGGTTTAACTGCACACGACCTGAAATGTGACTTTACGGCACATTTGTCTGTTTAAGAATCAAGGTTGGGTCCTATGTTAAGATTATTCACTGAATCAGTGATGGCTGAAGCAGCTCAGCTTACCAGACACTTAAACCCCACCTCCCCTCCGCCCTCTGCAGGCAAAGCTGAGGTGTTCAATACCAAGCTTACATTTTGAGTCTCAGCGGTTTCACAGATCCAGGACTTTGACAGATCGCCAAACATCACCCGGGTTCTTTTTCCTACTGAAAAGCCTGAAATCATAGGAACATAAAAGGCAACCTAGAGCACAAAAAAGAAAACGCAAAATGAAATCGGTGACCAGAATTTAAGTTAAAAAAAACAAAATAAAAAACCAAACTGGCATGCTTTATACAACTAAATAAAGGCCACTTCACAGGCCATAAAATGTGAAAGGGAGAGAACTGGAGTCAACATGAGGAACAAACGGAGAAGAAAGCAGGAAACATTAACACCACACTGGTCACTTCCTGTGCGTAATACAGGTAGAACAGCGCACTGTAATACTGAGACAACTCAAGATTTCTTTAATCATTTACACCCACAAACATGCTCAGGTTTAGCTCTGATAACATCACGTTAACATCCTAAAACAAACCGATTCCTATTGCTTTGTTTTACCCCGTTTATTGACTCATGTGCCATTAATGTCTCCTGCTCTGCTCCCTCACTGAATGTTGGAAGTAAACAACCATTGTAGGAATGAAACTCAACCCCATGTTACTTCGTTCTGTACCAAGTTTAAAAAAAAAACAAAACAAAAAAACGAACCCATCCACATTTTATTAATGCACACACCCCTTTCACAAAATACAGACAGCATCCATCTTCCCATCCGACACGCTGGCCCAGTTACCTCGTGTGCGCCGGGTGGCATGTTTGGTGGTTGTTTTTGAGCGTGCCACCACTTCTAAAGCCTAAAAAATTAAGTTCGGCTTTTTCTTCCAATATCTTACACCATATGTCAAACAGTCTCTGCGACGTGTTCAAATAATTTTGAAGAAGTGACAAAAATCAAGTGAGTGCGAGAGCTCCTGTTTTATTTCTAAGCATCCCCACACTTAAACCTCTATTCCACAAAAGCGGCGCCGAGCCAGTTTTTCCTGGGAAACTGCCCACGTTTTTAATCAAGTTAGAGGGCTAAATGTTATCGAGCATCTTGAAAAGCACGGTGGACACTGAATCTGACGACTGCCATCAGCATGAGTGGTTCTAATTTTGATGAGCGGTGCTGTGGCGCCTGGCTGAAATGCATGATTACATCAGCGCCGCTATTTGTAGAAAAGAGGTGAATGTAGTGTGTGGACAACTCATAAGTGTGCACGTTTAGGGCCGGACAAAGGTACAGCTGGAATAAAAATGGAAGAGCCGATTTATTTGCATGAGTCAGAAGTGAAAACTAAGTGCAAAAAAATCCTTATTGCAACTCATCAGAATCATCCCACGACGACGGGAAAACAGCAGCTGCTTTCATAATAAGACCAGAGCAGAGGGGGTAAGGGGCTGTTGGAGAAGCTGCATAAACAAAGAGAATACAATTCCTTTTCCATTATCCTCAACAGCAACAACAACAGGAAAAAAAGTGGAAAAAGAACGGAAAATTAACTTGGCTATAGCTGCTGCAAACAGTGGCAACAAACCTAGAATTTTAACACTGGTGGTTGAAAAACTACAAACAAAGAAAAGGTGACGGCCTGAAGTACAAATCGAGCCACCGTAGAAGCAGAGCACTTAGCAGAGAATAAAGTCTGAATGGATGTCCAAACACTGACAGCCTGCTGCTGTTGTAGTTAGACGCCGTCAACCTAGTAGCCAGACAAACTGAACTGCTTACAAAGTGGCAGATGAGGCAGCGTGATGCCACAAACACACACCCATACTCCTACTAGGCGATTTAGCTCCACCACTGACAGGCTACGCCAACTAAGAGCTGCAATGATGAAGTAACAAAAAGGGGGGTGGGGTTAACGCAGGGGTGACTCGGGTCCAACGTTTGGCGAGCGACACAATCCACTGAGTGAAGCGATTTGATCATGGCCCTCACTTCCTTATTAAGGTGGCGGGTGAGGATGAGTGAGGTTAAGGGAGGGAAGGGCACAAATGTGTCAAAGATCAAAGTGGCTTTTACTTGTCGAGCAGCACGGAGCGTTATTGCCCCTCTCAAAAACTGTGTGGATCCCAGGATAAGTCGGGAACTTTCTTCGTTGTCTCCTTTCCAGGGCGGTGTTTGAGGAATGTGCGAAGTGGCTTCCTGGTCACGTGCACACACTCACGCCCACTCGTTAAGTGTTCTTGATTGTAGATCGATGATTTGTAGTATACGAGCTGGGAAAGGAGACAAGGACTAGAATTCGAGAGCTTTCAGTCCTCGTTTTCATCTTCAGCCGAAGCATCCGAGTGCGCGTGACTGTACATCTGCACATGTCCCACACGAGCCCATCCATCCCCCCGCCCCCTCTCCTAGCCTTGGCTTTGAAGGCTAACCCACCCACCATCCCCTCGCCTCGCATGTAGGCAGGGGCAGATCAAATCATCCTGTTGCGTTTGTGCGTTGGGGAGTCTGTGATGACATCACTACATTGGGTGGAGTTTCGTTTCCTGGTTCCTCCCCCCCCTCCGGCAGAGGCGGCGCCAGTAGAGTCCAGATGCAGCGCCATCTCCTCTGAGATGAAAGTGTTTAGGTCGACGTCTTGGAGCCCGTTACGCCTGCTGCGGCACACCGGCCCAGAGCCGGAAGAAGCACCTCCGCTCGCACCACCTCCGTTGCTGCTACTCCCACTGACATGCGTAGGAGAACCCGGAGCACCGGAGCGGACGCTGATGCTCGCCATGGCACCACTCAGACCTGAAGAAGGAGACGAAAGAACAGGAAGTTTAGCAGCAGGTAGACGTCTACATCTCATTTATAGCCTCTGATAAGAAGAAAGCTTCCATTAGGCCATTAAAAAAAATGATAATAATATATTTTTTTTAAAAATTCAACTTTGTTTATCTTTTAAATGGTTGATGGACAAACTCATTTTTCATAAAAGCCAAAAAAACCCAAAAAAAACCCATCAGCATCTGTTCCCGTCAAAATAAAGCTCTAACTATCAGCTCCTGATTACGCAGCTATTTCAGGAGAAAGTGACAGCACTGAGTAATATTGCCATTTTCTCATTTCCAATGCAACAAATGAAATAATTTCAGGCTGAATTCATCTATTTAAAAAGGAATGAAACACTCAGCACATTGTTCATGTTAAAAAAAAACCACCAATAGCGCATGATCCAATCTGACAGAGATATACAAAAAGAGAAGGCTTGCAGTTAATCACCATTTCCCTAATTTCAACCAAGTTAAAGTTAATCTATCAGGCCTGATGATCACAGCAAAATACAAACAGGTGACAAACTGTGATGAACTGAAATGTCAGACTTTCGTTTCTGTAATCTGACCCAGTCTGACCTCAGATGCACCCACAATGTGACGCTCGTCAAGTTCTGAGTATTTATTTGTGGTACAGCACAGCAAAAACTACCAGCATATTCAAATGGAACTTAATTATAGAAAGGTGAGTAATAGGAAACAATCTGTCTTTCGATTAGTCAAATAGTGTCTTGCAAACACAAATGACAGGAATTGACCTGGAAAAAAAAAAAAAAAAAAAAAAGGAAGAGAAAAAAAAAGAGTGCTTTCACAAAAATACCCTTATCTCTGAGCCACATGTAGCAGAAGGACAAGCCTTCAATCTCTCACAGGCGTAAACACAGAAGGCCTCTCATGAACACATGAGAGGCCTTAAACACAGCACTGTAATGCTCAGACATGACAGACCTGTTTAAAAGGTCTCCTATGAAAGTCCTCATCTCACAGTCACTGTGGAACATTAACCATTTATCTATCAAACTTAGGAACCAGGAGGTCACACACATACGTTTACGAGCATAAATAACACACACAAGTTATTTAACATTGTAGCTACCACTGAGGGGGTGTAAGTCAATTCTGATTCTTTGGTATGGAGTTGGCATTCGAGTCAGCCTTGCACTTAAATGTCCTCACCATGCAGTGCTATGGCCTCCCTGAAGGGCTGGAGGTCCGCTTCTACAGATGAGCCAGTCTCTGCTGGTGAGTTAGCGCGGCTGGGGGCCACCATGGCCAGCCGAGGGTTGGCCCTGCTACTTCTGTGCGGTGGTGCTTTGCCGCATAAAAAGCTGATCAGATCCTCCCTGCGGATGGTTCTCCGGCGCTTTTTCACCCAGGCCAACATGTCCTGTAATCCAATGCACATTATAAAAATCTGAGAATTTATGCTTCAAAAGGAAGCATATACTGAAACCCTACAGCACAACCTGACGCACATCTCCCGAGAAATTTAACTACACGGCAGGTTGAAGCAGGCGGCGACTGTTGAGATTGTTCAGTACGGTTACATTTCCAGCTACTTTTTCCATTGCGTTTTTGAACTTATCAGTAAGAATAACACTCATCTCAACATAAGGAATATTAATCACAGCATCAATATAAGGACTCACAAATGTCTGTAAATTCCTGGAGGGAGATAGTCAATTCCCTCAGGTCTACTCCAACAGTTTCAACAAAGAAGTGGAAAAAATACAGGGACAAATGTTTACTCTTTGTTTAACAATGAAAAGGGACCCAGGAGGGTTAAAGTCCCAACATTTTAATTTCTCTCTATCATGTGTGCCACTGCAAAAACACTGGCAGTAAACCGCATGGTAATTAACACATAATGCACCAGTAAAAGCATAAATGTCAGCAAAGACGTTGGTCACTCAGAGTAGGGAAGGCTGCGTCACAGGCTCTACAGTCAGGCATCTGTTATCAACAAACACCGATCCAGTCTTTTTTTTTTTTTTTTGTAATATCCTTCATTGACCCTGTCGTGCATAGCTAATTTTTGTTTCCTAAACGACAGTCTATGACAGGAAACTGTAAAGTCACAATTAGTCACAAGCAGAGGAACAAGACCCACCTTATTACGACGTTGGTGTCCTATCTGGATGCCCCGATCGAAGCTTCTCTGATGGGCCTCGACACTCTCTGTGAGAGTGAAAGACAACAACAGCTGTTCACGATTATATATAACAAAGCCAACCAAATATGGACCTCTATTTAACATTTCTCATGTTGTACGCTATTTATTACGTATTTAGAAGTGGAGATGCTCTACTAAGAGACAGGCTTTGTTTCACTAGTGAATATCTGACATTGTGCTGTGTGTTTTTGGTCCCTTAAACCATGTGACAAGCTGATTAACACGGAGTTGATCAGCGATAATAACCACTTCTGTTTACCTTTTCATGTGGGGGGACAGATCAAAAACTTTTCCCAAAACTAACAAAGTTACAGCCAGAGTCTACACCGCTGGCTTAACGCACAGACACAACAGGAAGTGTAGAACCTGGTAGTCAAGGAACAAGGATGGAGGAGGATGTGGTTGGTTACCTTTGTAAAGGTTGGTGACTGCTGTAGCAGCGTTCTGAAATGGCACCCACAATGACAGGCCCTGCTGATGGCATACTCTGTCTGAAGGTGAGAGAGGAATAATAAAAATGAAAAAAACACTTGTAATTTAAAGCAAATACCATGGTGCCATACTAGTGGTGGTCAAATGACAGCAAAGGGGTTGAAGTTGAGGATCGTTTTCATTCGCCATTTTGTCTTGCATCTACAACTGCAAGGGGGACAGGGTTTGGCATAAAAATAACTGGCAGTCAGCGCTAGATGGCCAGCTTGGCAGCAGCTTGTTTAGCAGGAGAGTGCCGACACACGAACTTAACTGCCCTCTCAGCAGTTAAGTTGCAGAGCCCAGTCAAACACACACACTGGTAAAGACTTAAGCCAAACTCCTGTTTCTACGTGCCGGGGATTTATCCCGACCGATAAGAGCCAAGCTACAGCAGATTGTAGACAAACCAATATTATCCTCGCCATCTTGTGATTATAACGTTTCGCATCGGCTCAACTCGCCAGCTAGTCGGCTGTTTAAAAAACAAAACAAAGCCAGTGGACACGTATGTGCGGGCTCTTATTTCAACGCGTTTGGGGGGGACAACGTCTGCAACCAATCGATACCGGTGTAGCAGATGTTAACACTGACAGCACACAGCAGACTGTCATCTGGGAATGTCGCGTAGCTACGATTGTTGTTGCCATCGCCATTTTGTAACTAGCCTGGCTAACCTGACGATAGCGGCTGTCAAACTTTAGTGTCAAAGTATTCGCGTTAACTCGAACTACCTCATCGCTTCGTCGATGTGGCCACTGCTATTTGGTGCTCGGCGTAACTACACAACGCCAGGTTATATCTCACAATTCTTTGTCACCAGCTAGCCCGGACTAGCTAGAAAAAAAATGTAGCATTGCAAAATTCACCTGTAAACGATAGTTTCCCCAGTACCCGGCTAGACGAGGAGTTTCCTAAAGAGCTAGCTACACTGCCGTTAATGTTAGTTTATAGGGCTCGGTGTACAGTCAGGCTGCTAACAAACAAGCCAAGGGGGGATGCAGGCACCGTTAGACGGACAAGCAAAAAGGAGAGCGCTGGGCTGGACCTTTGTATAACTGTGCCACGGCAGTGGCGGAGTTCTGGAAGAGATGCCACAGTTTATCCTGCTCGTTGTCGACGTCCTCCTCGCTCGGCTCCCTCTGCTCCGCTTCGGCCAAACACTGTCGCTCCCATTTTGAGAACCAGTGCTCGGGTCCGTGTTCCTGTATCTCCGAGTCGCCGTCTTCCTTCTTCTCCTCCATTTAATACGCCAAAAACTCGAGGGAAATTCGATTTTTAGCTTGAAAAGATGGCCGTTTCGACGCCGTCTAAAGAGTTATATGAGGGGAAATCATGAGTACTTTTATGTTTTTGTTATTTTTTTCTTCTTTTCTATTTCGTACTACGATACTGCGTCGCCACCTACTCCTGCCATCATAAACCTAGCTAACTATTTTTCCTAGTTGCCGACGTCGGGATATATGCACCACAGACTATCCTGTTATGCACTTCCTCCCGCCCCATTACTCTACATGTCAGCGACAAATGGCCACATGAACGCTGCAGGGTGGGCTCTGGGTCTGTGCACGCAGTTTAATTGGCTTTCAGACACGTCCCTCACACCGCTGACACAAAAGAAGCTCAGTGAAAATTCACTTTAAGTGCTCGCTGGCAAATTTATTAAGCTAGCAAGAGACACGGAGCTCACATTATATTATATTATATTATATTATATTATATTATATTATATTTCATCATTTCTATATCATTAGATATATCGAATTATCACCTATTAATCTAGGCATAACTTACAGACTTATAATATATGAACTGCTGCATTGTAAGTATATTAAAAATATATACGTCAACAACAAAAAATAGACTTTTCTAAACCCATGAGCGTTCAAGTTCATTAGACGAAGCCGAGTGTAGGACTGACATATGTCCACTAGATGGCGCCATGTCATGAAACTCTTCTTCAGACCTGCTGCTCTGAGAAGAACCAGCTACATGAAAAAAAAAAGAATGTACGATTAGTGGAACCCGTATTGTCCCACACAGTTATATATGCATTAAAAGTATTGTTGCTTTTTGACAATGTTCTTGACAATGTAATAGTTTGTAATATATGTTGGTTGAGTACATCAGGAGGACATCTTAGATTGACGACAGAAGACAAAGTTAAAGAGCCAAGGCTGAGGGGGTTTGGGATGCCTTGGATAGAAGATGTTGGAGGAAAAGAGAAAAAACCTCAGAGAAGATTTGTGGATGTTGTGAAGGATGATATGCAGAAGGTTGGTGCATATCATATCTGTCACAACGGAAGATGGGTGGAGGAGAATGATGGGGGTTACAGGTGAGATGGAGCCCCCTAAAGCAAGCAGCCAAAAGAAGAAGAAGAAAAAGATACTTGTTAATAGTAAAATCTGGAAATTAATCCAAAATGTGCATTTAAAATGCACAAAAAACAACCACAAAATGTGGTTGTTTTTAAAGTGCTTTATAAATAAAGTTGATGATGATGATGATGATTTACTTTATTAACGCGTTCCTGACCAGGCAGGCGATCAGCTCTTAAGTAAATAACATGGTCTTAGAGCAGGAGGGCAGCAGTTTTACTATAGTATTGTATTTTCCAATTAGTTTTTGACTTTTCTTTTAAATTCAATTTAGTTCACGTTGGCTGATTTTCCTGTTTCAGTTTATTTTTTATTGTTTGAAAGTGTTACGTTGTAGTTTAGTTTTTACTAGTTTCAGTGTTAGTTTTAGTCTTTTTTCATTACTATTGCATGAAGGGCAACTGCCAGGCACAACCTAGGAAAATCTGACTCATTTGACCCACTGTTGCAGGCATCAAGAGTCTGAATAAACAAAGAGTCTTTATTATTATTATTAGTAGTAGTATTGTTGTTGTTGTTATAATCAAACTATAAATTAAACCTCATTTTTTAAAATTTGATTTTAGTTACTTTTTTTCAAAAGTTTATTTTATACTTTTAGTTAACTGTCACTGGAATCGAGTTTACTTTGGACTTCTTATTATAATAACCTTTGAAGGCAGTAGATTTTATTTGGTGGATATGATATTATATTCTAAATACATTGCGCAGTTGTTGTTTTTCCATTTCAGTTTTTTTTAATTGTCCTGTTTTAGTTAAATCTCGAGTAATATAGTGCATCCAAGCATGAAAGTGCACGCAAGTTCTTGAAAACCCAAGTCCATAAAGTTAACACACATGTTGAATGAAACTGATAACCAGGTAAACACACATTAAAATACAAAATTGAATAAATAAAATAACTGGCAATGACTCGAGCTGTCCATGGTGTGATATTAAAAGTTAATTTAACACAGCTGTGCAGGCACAATAGTTGGAAAATAAATATTCGTGTTCACTGTAAAATAAAAGTCCCGCTTGTGTAAATGGGTTCCTGTCTTTAATGCCAGTGGAAACCACGTGGTTTTACAGTTTTATTGGCTGAATCATGTTGTGTTTCCATACAATGTTTCTGAAAGCACGGGTTTTTTTTTTTTAAGTAAATCTGTTCAGAACTGCTCAATGAAAACTTTTGGTTTTGTCACCTTGTTGGGTAAAACGTCACACACGCGCTATTACCACGTATTTACACAGTTTAGCCCCACAGCTCAGCGATTTCTCCCATTCAAATCAATGTCACGCCACGTACAGCCATTAAACCAATCCCACTCGTGTAATAATTGTCGTTAGCTCTTATATTTCCTCTCCCTTTAATACACACACGACCCGGCCTGTGTGATTTCGCGTGGATGGAGAAGCTGGCTCGGGGATGGGCCCGTGTTTGGATCTCCATGCGGATGTGACATTTCAGAGAAAAGCGCGACCGCCATTTTGAGATTTACCTCAGACATCACAAACCAAACGGGAGGAGCGGGTTGAGGGAGCCGCACAGCTCAGGCTAGCGTTGTATGACCGGGCACATTCTTCACGAGAAGCGAGGGGAATAGCTAGAAATGCAACGAGCTGCTGCAGCGTTTCGTCGTCTGTCGTGTTAGGGCGGTTTGGAGGATTTTGGTTTATGTCGGGCCGCGCAAACTCTCGTCTCCGCGAACTTCTAAATTAACGTTAACATCAGTGCTATTCCGTATTGGGAAGCTGGTTTGAATGGATAGCTTTTTCCTCCGCTCTCCCCCAGACGAGGGACAATCGGAGGAGCACACAGACTGGGGATATCGCAGGCAAAGTTGTTGAATGTGTGTGTGTATAGCAAATGAGCCTTTGTTTTCATTGTCGTACCTTTAATACCATTTGGCTGCCTAGTGTCAGGTAGCTTAGCGCTAGCTTGAAACAGGGTATTTGTACCTGACGGTGCAGGTCGTGCTCAGAGTTCTCTTATTGCCCCACATTTCCCGGGGTAGACCCGGATTGATTTAGCTAATTTCAGCGGGCCTCCGATTTCGGAGTCCCCCCGCCCTCCCCTAATTACATCCATCGCAACCCCTGCCGTCAACCAGCGACTCGCACCCACCAAAGGCGCCGAGATTGGGCGAATAGCGAGCAAATACGTCCGCGTTTCTCTACCCGCTCCCCCGCCGACCTCCCCTCCTCACTCCCCGGCGCTGACAGCGGACAAGGCCGAGTTTGCAACAGAGCAGGCCCGGCCGCCAAGGCTCGACCTGTCCCCACCTCCGCATCCCACTACACCTCACCAGCAGTCCAGAACCCGGTTCCCCACCGAGTCGACCCTGGACAAGGTCGAGGGCAACAGAGAAAACAGGGAACACCGCATCACACCTACAACAACAACACCGCCACCTGCCAACATGAACCACCATCACCACACGCAGCAGCAGCAGCAACAGAAAGCCGGCGAGCAGCAGCTCAGTGAACCGGAGGACATGGAGATGGAAGGTAAGTAATGGCCCCGAGTAAAGTGAACGGACTTTTTATTAATCTTTTTTTTTAACCAGGTTTGTGCCATACGTTAACATTTGCACGAGAAATGCACGGAATTTTATCCGCATTAACTGAGCCCAACATCTCGGTAAACACGGAGGCCTGCAGCTAGCAGAGATAGCCGGTTGGTTTTTTTTTTTTTGCTGATTGTGCGTCCGATGCAGCATACTTGTATTCAGCTGACCTCATTTTGCGTTACAAGCAAACCGAGTCCTTAACGATCTTCGTTTGCTTGCGATATTCAGCTGTTTGCAGGTTTATCCAGAACCGGTGGCATTTTCCCCGCACATTGTCGCAGATTAGCCGCATAAATCATTCATTCTGATCGGCAACCGTATCTCCAAATAAACAGTTCATCGGCTTGTTGCTTCGAGATTGCCAAATCACCACCGTCTAGAATCCGCTTGCACTCACAGAATTCCGGGCCCGATGCTTGTTGGTGGCCCAAGTGTTTGTAAACAGTCTGCTTAGTGTTGCAATTAACACGGATCCAACGCTAAGGTAAATTAATCTCTCTGCTCTGACTTGGCTGTGTGGGCTTTTGGGGTGATTTTGACAGCTATCGCTAGCTGCGTTCATCACTTCTCCCGCGAATAAAGTAGTGATATATATGTTTTTATTTTTTACTGATAACGTTAAACTTTAGTCTGTTAGTTGTTGTTCGACAAGTGACGTTGGTTCAGCCTCTAACAGTGAGAGCGTGTGCGTTAGCATCGTCTGATTGCTCGTACATTAAATGCTGGTTTCTAAATGGCTAAAGAGATCGGTTGACCATTTGGGTAAAAATATGTTAGGTGTGTCTCCAAAGTTTGACATGTTACCATATTGTAACAGAGTATCTGCTTCACTAACATCCACTTTGCGCGTTACGCCTTGTAAAACGCGAAGAACGGTGCTAGCGCGGCTGCTAATATTGAGCTAGTCAATTAGCTCCAAGGCGCACCTCGTTACGTTCTTTCTCTAGCTAGCATGCTAGCTAGCTAGCCAACTAGTGCACGGAGGGGGTGTGTGGCGTTCCAAAATGGTGGCTTGTATTTTGCATCGTTAAGATTTTGCCTTTTGCCCGAGAGCCGGGCCTTGCATTTTTTTCTCCGAGCTTTTAGCTTGTGTCTAAATTTTATCTCACGGTTATAATTTAGCAGCTGAGGGTAAAACGATTCCTCTAACAGTAAATCTACATCAATAGCTGGTACTTCTTGACTCCAGCTAATGTTGGCTAATAAAGGCCTTGAGGTGAATCTGTGGCTAGTGTTTGCTAAGGTGGCTAACGGGAACGCAGATGCGTCAATCCTGTGTTAGCTAACACACTACATTTTTAGCTATCCCTGCTGAAATTATAACAATGTGGAACACCAAGCGTACATTATCCCGTTTTATGTTAATTTATATCCTGGTATTTAGTGTCGTTACGTGAAACGTGGAGCAACGCTGGCAAGTAACGGTAGTTGCCGCTGCGGTAAGCCAGGCCCGCACAGAGGCAGCGCGGGGATTTGCTGCTTCATTGTATGGAAGACCAAAAGGCATGGAGCTCGCCATTTTTAATGATCTGTTTTTTTTTTCTTGTTCTTTTTTTTTCGTTTTTGGGGTTCAGTTTGGAGTCCGAGGCGGTCATTTAAGCAGTCTGCACACACAACACCAGCACTACCAGCATTTTTATTAAGTTTACAATGATGTCAACTTGGGGCTGAGTATGGACCAGTGGGCACTTTCACTGCGTCATTCAGACCTTTTAGTTTTACTATGTTTTCACACGCTTTTGCTTGTTATTTGGGAGCACGTATTATACAAATGACCTTAAGCAGTTACATGCATGCTGTGGAGTAAATAAAGAAATGACCAGGCACAACATTTCCATTGTTTGATGATTCATTGTAACACTAATCACTAGTAGCAGGTGCATTTAGCGGACTTCCCCACCCCCTCTCCTATCATACCTTATCCTTAGGTGCACTGAAGCCTTACAAGGACAGTGAAGACAAGTTGACATAACAAACTGCTCACTTTTTCTGGTGCTTCTGACTTCTCTCAGAAGCACCACACACACACACACACACACACACACACACACACACACACACACACACTCCATTTCCGATATGGTATGAGGCGCCATGCAGTTGCAGCCCCACCATCACTCATTTGGCAAAGCTAAATCATTTTGCCTCTTTTTGTGTTTTTGTTTTTTTGTGTGTCTCCGCACTCTAATTTAAAAGCAGGGCTGTTGCTGTCACATAGCTGGCCAAGCTTTTATATGGGTCCCTCTAAAAATTAATATTGAACAATCTTAATGCCTTTATATTCAAAAGGTTCTAAGAAATACAAGACTAAGGGGTACAATTGGCACCTTGGTGAGGACTTAGTATTGTTTATGGGCATTTAGGGCCAGTTTGCTCAAAGTACAGGAACACAGCTTAGTGTGGCCTGATGCAGCAAACTGCATTGTAGCCTCCTAGTGCCAAGTCACTGTAACAAGATCAACCATGCAGTTATAACCTTTTTGGTGTGGGTTAACCACACATCTGGAGTGTTTTTTCCATTTGCTCAGCATAAAGTTTGTATATTAGAGGAGAAGATTGAGTGTGATTATTGACAAACTTTCATTTGCTGCTTTTAGTCCAAAGGATTTCAGCTTCATAAGATTAGAAAAGATTAGCATTTTTTTTCTCTAAAAACTTTTCACTTGAGGGTTACTGCAGCTATAGTGAGACTTAAGCTAAATCACAGGGGTTCATTTTTATTCTCTTTATAGTTTAAGCCAGTCGGGGTAAGCTCTGCAGTCTTGCTCTTTGTGGATTTTTGTCCCATAAGTAAAACACCCAGCTCTTACTGTTGCAGTTTTTGGTGACAGATCCGTTAATAAATACATTTCAGCATAGGTTGACACAGTGGGCGGGACAAAAGGTTGTCATGGAGCTGACTGACGGAGCCCAATAGCATGGTGTAATCTGCTTGGGTAAATGAGGTCAGTCTCCTGGAGGATTCGGTCAGCAGCGTTACCTGTAGACCGACACAGAGGAGTGCCACACGCAAAACTTTGCGCGAGAGACGAGGTGACAAAGCAACCCATTTTGGGACATCACAGGATCCGGGAAGATTTCACTCACTCCTTGAAGTCGATTCAGCGCGCATCTGATTCCCTCATCGGCGTGTTTTGGTAAATTAGACTGTGCGTCGAGCTGCCGAGCTGGGATAATTATTGTCCCCTGTACGCGTGTGTTTTGTCTGAATGATGACTTGCTGCTTAATCCTGCATTGTATCCGTAATTACCCAGCCTACTGTTGGTGTCGCTGGGCCTTTGTTATGCTCATACACACGTATACACACTCACACATTCGCTCTCTGTTGCTCTCACTCTGTCATACACAGACTGAGAAAGGAGGCTTAAAATCCCGTGTCAGCGGGGTTTTCCCATTAAAGTGAAGAAAAAAGTAAAAGAAGGATCCCCCACTATATATATATATATATATATATATATATATATATATATATATATATATTAGGGGTGCAACGATATTCGTATCGATATTGAACCGTTCGATACAGTGCTTTCGGTTCGGTACGCATATGTATCGAACAATACAACATTTGTAATTTATTTTATCAACTTTCCTTCTGACGATGCTGTCTGTGTTGAGCGCTCAGTGAATCTGTGTTCGACTACTCCGCCTAGGCTGCACTGTCGAGCGCAGATCCACTGAGCGCTCAACACAGACAGCATAGTCAGAGGGAAGAGCGCAGGGCAAGCTAGCGAGACAGAAGTTAAGCTCTCCTTGCAACAGGCAAATTGAACGTCATTCAGATCTGGCGTTTGGAATTATTTTGGTTTTCATGTGACGTATGACCCTGAAGGTAAGCGAGTCATGGACTAAAGTAAAACAGTATGTTGGATGTGCCATGCAATGCTCAATTACATTGGTGTGAACTAGTGTGTTAGCGCAGTTAGCTCGTTAACGTGTTGGCCGTCTAGCCCCATGCACGGAGTGATCGGCGGTAGCTCGTTAACGGAGATTTGCCGTGTTGTGGCGTTAAGGTCATTTCAACGAGATTAACCTGAAAGCACTAGCGGGAACACAACGAATATGACTGCACATTTACGCCGACATCATCGTAGTGCAAAGACAAGTGGAAGCAGACAAAAAAAAGCAAGCATGCTACTAACTTTAGCCGAGTCATTTAGACTGCTGTTAGCACATGATTCTCCTTATGCTGCTGAGAATATAGCCCAGAAGAAGCGGATAGTATAGCTTTTATTTTGGAAAGAGCCATTTCTCTGTAATAAACTCTCTTTTCCAAAGATGAGTGATTCCTCAATCAGATACAGGGCTTGCAATATCGCTAGCCCGACATCCCGGAGCTAGCGATTTTTTCAGTCGGGCTACCAAAATCTATCTCAAAATGAACATATAAAAGTACTTGCCACGCTTTATTAATCCTAGAGGGATTTTCGATTGCACGTTCCTGACCTTTTGACACCTGCAAGTTGGGAATGCAGTTTTCAGCCACATTTACCCCAAGTAAAGAGGAAAAAAAAGGGGGTGTCTAACATGTTAATCTATCCAGGAACGCCATATCCATGCAGTCTTATTATGTTGCTTATCTCTCCCTGTGTAGCTGGGGATACAGATGATCCTCCAAGAATCCCCGCCAACCCAGTGATCAATGGTAACGTGGCCATGGCAGACGGACACAACAATACAGAGGAGGACATGGAGGATGGTGAGGATTATGTGCAGCTCTGCAAACGCTTTAGTTTCTTTGAAGCTTTTCGAGTAGAAGAAACTGTAGGTCGTCTGGTTGAAATTACACCTGAAGTTAATGTCTTTATATGTAGTAACTCAAATGCTGACAGCTTGTCAGTGGGAAAACATAAAGACTCTTGTCCATGTTATTTATTGGCAGTGTATGAATTAAATTTAAACGGTATTTTCTCTAATTTAATGTAATTGTAAGCTCTCTTACTTCTGCCAGTTTTCAGAAGTTGTTTGAAGTAACTTGTAATTATGTCTTTTACGTTCTTTAGCGTGAGTTAAACATAACTTATGAGGTTAATAAAAATCAAATGGTGCCGCAGCACTGTGCTGCACCACTGTTGCATCATAGTGGGCAGTTTAGGCTAACCCCTGCTCGACTGCAGCAACCGTCTACTGCCAAAACATGTGGGGTGGAACTCTGTCTCGTATTTCTGTTGTCGGATTGCAGGTGTCCAGGAATAATGACAGTTCTGACCCCAATTATTTGGATCACTGGGCAAATAAAGCAGAAGTGCTGTATCGAATTAAAAGTTCTCAGTGAATCAGAGGGAATCTGTTACACACCAAATCTTCTCCTCCCCCTCTTAACGCGTCACCCTCCCGTCTTCTCACAGACACTAGCTGGCGGTCGGAGGCGACCTTCCGGTTCGTGGTGGAGCGCTTCAGCCGCCTGAGCGAGTCAGTGCTCAGCCCGTCCTGCTTTGTCCGGAACCTTCCCTGGAAGATAATGGTGATGCCGCGCTTCTATCCTGACCGACCACACCAGAAGAGCGTGGGCTTCTTCCTGCAGTGTAATGCAGAGTCAGATTCCACGTACGTAAGAGGGATTTGGGATGTGGGCCTTTTGATATAAGCTGTGATTATCAACTCACTTTATGCTCTCTTGGAAATTCTGCTGCTTTGAAAGTTGCAGTAGGTTTTTCTACTGTAAGTCGGGATCAGTGGTGCTGTGAAGAACTTCCTGCAGATGTTTTATCCACTACACCGCTTCGAGGGATGTAGTTTACCTAGAGCCCCGAATTGAAATGTGCCAAAGCTGCAGTAAAAACTCTCAAGTATCTCATGTGATATATGATGTTCTGAGTGAATGAAGTGAAAGTGAGGTTTTAGTGTGTAGCCAGGAGGCCTGACGCACAGTGGTTGTGGTCGTCTCTGGTACCTGGCAGGACCGCAGCAGCTCGGCGCAGTTATCCCATACTGTGAGACTGCAGTGGAAATGCTTTTTATTGCTGTTTTGTAAAATGCAGCTGCTAATGGGAAAACATATTTGTTAAGACTGCACACAGTCAAGTTTGGAGCTGGTGAAATTAGATTAGAACTGGATTTATGTTTTTAATTTAGTGAAAGGTAAAGAGGCAATCCTGCTGCATCGTTTCTGTGCTTTTCGACGTCCTATTAGACAGTCAAAGCTTCTTCCATAGTTTTTCAGCGGCATCTTTCTCTTTCCCAGTTTGCTTAATAGCTGGGACTAGCAAAGCTCTGGTATTTAATGTTAACTTAACTACACAATTAGACCAATTTTAAATACTCTGCTCTTTTTCTTCACTCGTGTCCTATACAGAAGGATACCTGCCAGAGCAGCAGGCAGCCCGCTGTTTGAAGGTTTACACCTATGACATCTTTGTTGTTTTTTTACTGGTGTTGTCAAAATACTTTAAAACATCAGAGCAAATTATTCCTCAAGAAAAAGACGCAGGTTTTGCTCCATTTCACTGTCTGTGTTATAGCTGCAAAAATCCAAACAACATGGCGCAATCATAACTGCTCCTGTAGGTGCATTGATGTAAAGGGGGGCTTGCTTTGATTACTGGAGCACAGTTGGATTGGGAACCTTCTTTCATCATTGCCACACAGTGGTTGTTGAATTATTGTTATCGAGTCGTCGAGACGATTCATATTCGCTGATCGTGGCAGGCTAAAGCCTTCACCACTTTCCCGTCGCTCCCTGTGTGAAGTAGCAGGAGTTGAAACCTGCACAGCTTTCGTGCTCCGACATTACAGCCCAGCCGTCCTGTGTTGCGGTTGGGTATTGCTGCATTAACGGGGTCACAGCTGCTGGTTTTAACCACTGCTCTGGTGGCAACCCAGCTTTTGTTTTCTATGCCTCTCTTGAGACAAACAGCTGCCAGTTCCCACAATGAAATGTCATTTTTCACAATCGAATGTCACTTTTTTTTGCCCTTTTCTTTCTTTCTTTTTTGTGCAACTCAGCTGCGTAACTTCATTTAGAAAATGTGCTGTCAGCCCTATTTCCCTGGTGGGGGTTGTTGGTTTTTAAATACCCTTGTGTGTTTGGGTTTATATTTTCTCTTCTTAATATATCTTTGGTGTGTAAACTGAAAGCTTTGGGAGGGCACAGATGTAAATGTGAGGCTTATAGATTGATTCAGTTTGTAATGCCACTCTGAGAGATGCATAGATGCTGTTGGTGATTTGGGTATATCTTGGTTAATGGTGTGGAAGGATGTAAAATTAGCATCTGATGCTTTATCCTGTTACCGTGCACAACACTGTTTTATGTTTTTCAGTAGCTGAAGTGGAACAGTGTTGGATGGCTTACTTGGCTCATAAGTTTGCACAGGTTGCTGGTCCTGCTCTCCTATGTTTTAACGTCGTAGCCTACGCAGTCTTCTAAATGTGCCGATTTCAGTGCCGCCAAAATGTTCCTGAGGAAAAAATACAACTTTTAAAAAGTTCTTTAGTATTCAGGTGTCGTGTCTTTGGTGTTTCAGGTCATGGTCTTGCCACGCACAGGCCATGCTAAAGATCATTAACCACAAAGACGACGAGAAGTCATTCAGCCGCAGGATCAGCCACCTGTTCTTCCACAAAGAGAACGATTGGGGTTTCTCCAACTTTATGTCCTGGAGTGTAAGTACACAAACCTGTCAGAAATTAATGTACTGTTACTTTTGTCAAAGAAACAGTGGAATATTTTTGCTGTGAGTGTTGGTGGGGTTCTTTTTTTTTCTTCTCGCTCAGCAGTTACCACTTTGTTAACCTTTTGTTTGGGCCTGGTTGTATTCTTTCATTACTACAAATTGCTATTCTTAAAAAGATTAACTGTTTTGCAATGATGCATTTCAGGATGTGACCGATCCAGAGAGGGGCTTCATCGACGACGACAAAGTTACATTCGAAGTCTACGTCCAGGCGGATGCCCCACACGGAGTGGCGTATGTTGTGTTCTATTTGAGTCGTTTATTTTTGTCTTTATAAACTATTTCCCATGTGCATTTTCTCTGTTCTGTTCAGGGTTTATGACTTATAACTAACTGAAGTTTTTGGTCTCTGTAACCAGCTGGGATTCAAAGAAACACACAGGCTATGTTGGACTTAAGAACCAAGGAGCGACCTGCTACATGAACAGCCTGCTACAGACACTCTTCTTCACCAACCAGCTACGACGGGTAAGGTTTTGTTTTGTGGCTTCTAATGACTGTGTGTGGCTGTGGCTGTTTTTCTTATCTGTTATAGGGTTCTTAACATAATAGATTTGATTATTTAAAATACCTTTAAACCCCCTGATTCTCAGCACCACTTTCAATACGGTCATAAAGCTTTTAATTTTTCATCCAAGTAAGAATAAGCAGGTTGTAATGTGACATGAGGCACACAAAGCTCTTAATTCTTGATATAGTAGTTCCACCTTTCAGGTGCTTGGTTAAATGAGTGGATCTTGTATATCGGCTTTCTTGTGTTTATTTCCCCCAAATGCGAAATATTTCCAATAGACACGACTGCTGTTTTCTTTAGCCAACAAGCTCAGTTGTTAAGCTCTGCACGTGCCAACTTTCTACTGCCAAGAAAATGCTACTGACCCAGGGCGAATGACCCTGGTGGAAATGAGCATTGAAACAGTTTCAAATATCATCGTCTACATATTGAAAAATATATATATTTTTATGACATGCATATTTATTTATTTGTAACGTTCTACTATAGTTGCTGCTTTTGTTTCATTGCTCCCATGCTGGCTCTTTTAATTCTACGATCAAAGTGCTTTTTGAAATTTTCCAGTAGCATATCTGGAGTTTAAATATAGTAAATGTTTTCACAAAAATAGTCCAGTCAGCCTAAGATGATTAGTTTTATATAAAAGTTGTAATCCTGGAGCATCCTTATCCTTCCCAGGCGGTCTACATGATGCCCACAGAAGGAGATGACTCCTCTAAGAGCGTCCCCCTGGCACTGCAGAGGGTTTTCTACGAGCTGCAACACAGCGACAAACCGGTTGGCACCAAGAAGCTCACGAAGTCCTTTGGGTAAGTTAGGACTTGCTTAGAATATTATATGTGTTGTAAGCAAAACTATTAGATCCTTGCATGCTTGACATGTGGGTCAACCATCAGAATTTCACAATAAGCGTTGTGACGGTTGGTTGTATTCTCTCACTTGGTGTTTGTGTTTTTACGTGCAGGTGGGAAACACTAGATAGCTTCATGCAACATGATGTGCAGGAGCTGTGCAGAGTGGTGAGTTTCCTATACACGTTTAAAAAGGTCCTGTATGCACGGTGAACAACAGATGACAGTATTTACTGTTTGTGTGTGTCTGTGTGTGTGTGTGTGTGTGTGTGCGCGCGCGCGCACTGCAGCTCCTGGACAACGTAGAGAACAAAATGAAAGGCACTTGTGTTGAGGGAACAATCCCAAAGCTCTTCAGAGGAAAGATGGTGGTATGTCATCTCTCTTTCTCCGTCTCTTCCTCCTCTTAGCTGACTCGCCCTTTTAGTTATGGTCATATTTTGCATATCTTTTGTACAATATTGTTCTTATGAGGGGAAATTTATAGTGTTTATTTTGCTCAGTAATGTCTCTGCAGCACGTCTCGCACAGTAGATTCTGTAAACACAGCGACATGATGTAGGCTAACACAGCACAGGATGTAGCCTGGAACAAGGCCAGTTTAAGAATAGACTGAGGGTAAATCAAGACGTGACCCGATGAGAAATAATGTTTCTGACTCGCCTCTCATATCGTATAGTCTGACTCTGCGTGTGTGTGTGTGTGTCACTCTGCAGTCATATATCCAGTGTAAGCATGTGGACTACAGGTCTGAGCGGATAGAGGACTACTATGACATCCAGCTTAGCATAAAAGGAAAGAAGAACAGTGAGTAGCATAAATGTGGTGTTTTATTGATCAGTGGCACATTTGTCCTGCATGATCATGATTTTCACACACATATCAAAGCGGCGATTTTCTAAATATAATCTTTGCTTCTTTCCAGTCTTTGAGTCATTCAAAGATTATGTGGCAACCGAGCAGTTAGATGGAGACAACAAATATGACGCAGGAGAACACGGGCTGCAGGTGAAGTATTTCTGCAATTTGTTGGCTCTTGTTGCTTTCATGCTGTTGGTATTGAAGCAAAGTGGACTAAAATTTTAGTTTTTATGTCATTGTGAAAAAATATTTGGTGTTCCAAAAATTAGACGTGTTCAAATGGATCAGTAGGTTTCCGGTTTTTCTTGCCAAGCTACAGAAATATGTAGCTCTAAAAATAAGATCTGGAGCTTGTTTACCTGCCTTGTTTTGATATGGTTTAAATGAGCAGCCTAAAGCTGAAAGGGTTTATAATGGCAGGATTAATGTCAATGGGATGTCCTCACCAGATGTCTGACTCATTTTTGTTTTGCGTCGCAGGAAGCAGAAAAGGGAGTGAAGTTCCTCACCTTCCCTCCGATCCTCCATCTGCAGCTGATGAGGTTCATGTACGACCCACAGACTGACCAAAACATCAAGATCAATGACAGGTAAGGAAAAAAAACAAGCTGATGCTTTAAAAATAGTTTTTGAAGTAAGGTTACTTGTGAATTACTGTGCAGAACGCACCCTGATAACTCCCCGTCACACAATGAGACAGTAACTGTGCTGCTCGAATGTAATTTTAGAGAAGGTCTGCTCCATTGTAGCATAGGTTAAAGGAGGAATGTCACTTGAGCTTTACACTCGTGAAAAGCTTGCCCTGACCTCGCTTATTCAGACGGTGAGAAAGGAACCAAGATTGTTTTCTGTGCCATCAATCTGTGTACAGTTAATGGTGTTAAAAATAGAATCCAGCAGAAATAATGTGACACTTGTAGCAAACGCTACCATTTAGAAGTGCTAACTTTCTGCTGTGCCATTTCGATGAGCTCTGACTCATCCTTGTGATGATGCTACAGCCAACTGGCATCCTGAGGGCTTTGTATACGTACATGGAGACACGGGTGTGGGTGTGGAATGACAGTAGTTTTGAATATGCTCAAGTTTACTCTTGATTTCTTCCATTTTTATGCTACTTTTTGGCTGATATTTGACCCTTTTTGTATTAATCTACACATTGTTTTTTCACATTATTTGTTTTTTATTTCTACCTTTCCATTTTTTTAAATACTGCTGCTTACCTCATCCTTTTTTCTTTTTTTTTTCCTTCTCAATTTCTTTGTCTCTAACGCCTCGCCATCTTTCTGTGCTCATTAGATTTGAGTTTCCAGACCAGTTACCTCTGGACGAGTTCCTCCAGAAGCCAGACTCAAAGGACCCAGCCAACTACATCCTCCACGCTGTGCTAGTCCACAGCGGGGACAACCATGGCGGTCACTACGTCGTCTATCTTAACCCCAAAGGAGACGGCAAAGTGAGTGTCAAGGATCCAATAGTGAGAACAATTTTTTTTCTGCACTTTTCACCAAAAATGCTCAAATTTACAAAAAAACAAAAAGGAGTTTATGTTGTGGAGGAATTCAGAGCTATGTTATCTTACCTCTTGACCTTAAGTGTTTATTAATTACATACAGCTGCATGCATTAAGATCCAAGGGTTGAGAGTCAGAATAAGTGCCTCCCAGGTCTGCAGTGATTATTATACTGAAAATGACAGAACACACAAGCTTCCTGACAGGTGAGACGATATCACCTAATGTAAGAAAAGGGATGTTTCACAATTTAGATGTTTAGTGGAATAAACGCTGTCAGAAAAGATGTGTTAGTGTAAAGAGTCGGATGTAAACACGAGCTCTCAGCTCAGACTCTTAATCTCATACTCATCGAGTAAACCCCTCTGATATACACACATCAGTGTGATGTTACATTAATTCTGCATTTAGGTTTGTGTGACAATGATTGTCTTAAGTGCTCTCTGGTTTTTCTCTTTTTTCCACTCCAATCCTTGGTGGTTGCCCCACCCCTATCTCGCCTCTGCTCCTCATCCTCCTCTGGCTTCCTCTGGCTGGGACCCCATCCTGCAATCACCATCTGTCTCCGTCTATCATTCTGTCTCTTTCTGCAGTGGTGCAAGTTTGATGATGACGTAGTGTCACGATGCACCAAGGAGGAGGCCATAGAACACAACTACGGCGGACACGACGATGACCTCTCCGTCCGCCACTGCACCAACGCGTACATGTTGGTCTACATCCGTGAGTCCAAGCTCAGTAAGTAAACATCCGTCCTTCTTCACTCGTCATTTAAAAAACATCGGTATGAGAAACTTTCCCAGCAACACATGAAGGTATCCTCTGAGCTGATGAGTGCAAATAAAATTCCTGTTTCACATGGAGGTGACTGTAGTGAATAATACTGTTGTACTAAATTATCACTTCTGCCGTTTTACCCACACTCAGGCGAGGTGCTCCAGCCGATGACCGACGTGGACATCCCCCAGCAACTGGTGGAGCGTCTGCAGGAGGAGAAGAGGGTGGAGGCACAGAAGAGGAAGGAACGCCAAGAGGCTCACCTCTACATGCAGGTCCAGGTAGGGAATCGGAGGTTATTTAAGCGCTCTGTGGTGCTTTGATACTTTGCGATCAAAATACTTGGGTGGCTGAATAATTTAGTATACAGCACATGAGAAACCTACAGTGTAGGAAGTACAGGAGAAAATTGAAGCTGTGTTTGTGGATTTCAGGTAGAGCCACATTTGTGTCGAAACACCACACCTAGCAGCTTGTGCCGTTTTACGCCATCATACTGTAATCTGGATGGTTTGGTGTTTATTGCTTAAAGTGTGTAAAGGTGCAGGACTTCGTACGGTACTTCCCGGATTATTTATTCATATTAATCAGTATATTTGTTCTGTTGAAGCTCGAACTTGAACCCAATAAAGTCGACCTCCATAAGAGGCCTGACAGAAACAGCTTAGTTCGTGAGAAGCTATGCAAAGTATAACATCGTGCACCTTTAGACGGGGCAGATATGTTTCATAGGTGGATGAATGCTGGATTTCAGTGCGATAAGAATGAACTGTTTTGCCTTTTTGAAAACGAGTAGATGACGTTTAGACATTTATGTTGGATCGGATCGTCGGGCTAACGACGGGCTGGAAAACGGAAGCTTCTTCTTTCTGTCGAGCAAAGTGTTCGAGTGTTTTGTTGGACTCGGTGTAACCTACAAGTGGCACGCACAACTGCAGGTCTTCTCGCTCTGGTTTGGCGGTCTCTGTGTGGTTGAGATGGGGAGAAGAGCAGTCAGTGATAATGAGGAAATGGCTTGTTAAATGATAAAGGTTTACCCTTTTCAGCACTGACTTACTTACTTGTTCGAGTATTAAGGCAGCACAAAGGCTAATTACGCTCATTATTTTCCTCTGAAGAGGTGATAAGCGTAACATTTAAAGGCTGTAATGAGGCTGTGTGAAACTTTGCTTTGCACTTTGCCTGTAAGCCATCAGAACTGACACCTCATTGAAAGTCTTAGCAGTGGAGCACCCCTCTAAACAGAAAGCTCTACATAATTATGATTTCGTGTGTGTGTGTGTGTTAGCTACTGACTGCTGCAGTGAAATGTCACCACCAGTGTGGATACAAAGAATGAAGCTCTTGCTTTGTCGAGATCTAGAGATAACTTGGGTGTGGGGGAGTGAGTTTTCATTGCATGAAGTCTTTAGTCTCTTATTTTTCACACTTTGGTTCTTGGTCCAGTTATACTAATGCTGTTCATCTTCCTTCTCTGGGCAGATGGTGACCGAGGACCAGTTTTGCGGTCATCAGGGCAACGACATGTACGACGAGGAGAAAGTGAAGTACACGGTCTTCAAGGTCCTGAAGAGCTCCACGCTGCAAGAGTTTGTCCAGAACCTCTCCCAGACCATGGTGAGGCATCTGTGGGACTGTATGCTCTTTGATGGTGATGGATATTTGGATGAAATTTCTAACTTTTTTTTTTAAATTAAAGAATAAAATAAACCATTTAAGATTAACTGCGAAGAGTTTTAGTTTGTAGATTTCAAGATGCATGAAATGTTTAGTCAGTAAACTTATCTTTCATCAAAGTAACTTGTACTCGGTGGAAGTTTAATATTTGTGAAAGAAACCGCATTCACGCACATGCTGTGTCTCAGGTTCACGCTCGGACCCCAGGCTGAAAGAGAGGGCTTGTTAGCTTGTCAACAGAGCGGAGCACACATGTACACACACTTGCTTAAATTCTGGCTTCCTGCGGTTGATCAGTAAATACCAGTTGGAAATTTTAGTCTTGATGTCTTTTTCTCAACACGTTTCTGCTTTTCCCACATCTTATACGCAAATTGAAACTGTATTGATGTGCCGCAGGGTTTTCCACAGGACCAGATGAGGCTCTGGCCCATGCAGGCCCGTAGCAACGGAACCAAGCGACCTGCCATGCTCGACTACGAGGCCGATTGCAACAAGTCGGTAGGTGTTTGCACCTGTGGCACACATCTTCAAAAATTCCTGTATGCTTTAGCCAGTTTTTTTTGCATTAAAATAATGAAAGAAAGCTGCCAGTGAACCAGAACAACTGTGCTAAGATCAGTTCAAAAATATGCAGGATTTAGAGCACGGGTTCTAGAAGGAACTATCACTCCCTGAATTATTTTTTTTTATGAATCATTATCTAAATTGAGTTTAATTTGAATCCCTGGATAACTACTCCATGTATAGAATCACCTGTCAAATCTCTCTTTTTAAAAAAATAAATAAAATAAAAAAATCCTCAGTTTGTTTACAAGTCTTTTTTTTCTTTACAAGTTTTCCGTATAATGCAACAGTTTTATGTCACTTTAATTCCTGGGACCACTCCTGAGTTTATGACTCAGTTAAATGTAACATAAGAAACTTTTTTTAAAGATTGGAACATTTTTGTGTTTCAGATGATCGACTTGAGTGACAATGAGAACCCCTGGACAATATTTTTGGAGACTGTAGATCCAGAGATGGCAGCCAGTGGGGCCACGTTACCCAAGTTTGATAAAGACCGTAAGTTCTCCATCCATCGGCGCTCATCATCAGACTTTGAGTCTTAGCACTTTCTTTTCTCTAAACTTTTAAAATATCATTTTTGTAGAAAACATGTTCTTCAGGTGTCAGTCTTTGATTCCACTTACATAGCTGCCTGTGTTGGTACCGTGTAGATAAGAATAATCGACACAATGCCTTAGAGGTCACAGTCATAAACGTAGAGTACTAGTTACTCAGTAACATAGTTACTGATCGGTTTGAATGTTGATGGGTTTGTTCTGAGTGTTTATGATTATTAACACTGTGTTTAGCTGCTGATTAAAGGCTCTGGCATGCTACTGTTTGTAGTGCGATGTTGTAGCTGCCTGCTGCCACTTGTGGTCAACGTCAGAGACATGCGAGACATGTAGTTTACGTGGTGTTGGTGATCCTTGTGGTTTGTGAAAAACAACTTTCATAGTGGAACTAAGTGAACCCGAAGGCTGCAAACGCTTGGACGTATCTCTTTGTTTCTCAGTTCGCTCAATCTTTCCCTTTGCATAGCTGGAGAACTGCACCAACAGACACAAATGCAGAACCATAAGTGGCGTTTTGTGCTTTGTTTAGTGTTTCAGTTGAACAATATTTATGCAAATTGAAGCTATACTGCTCCTCAACCACTTCTTTGGCAGGCGTGTTGTATAGCTGCTGATTTCACCTTGCCCTGTTTTGTTTTTCTCTTCTAGATGATGTCATGTTGTTCTTGAAGATGTATGACCCCAAAACCAGAAGCTTAAATTATTGTGGACATATCTACACACCTATATCCTGCAAAATAAGTAAGCGTGACTCTGTTATAACCTCAGTACCCTGTCATAAGGTGCAGTGTGTGAATTCTTCGTCTGCAGTGAACGTAAAGATTTTGAGATTTTTCTCTGCTTCTCTTTTTTCCCTCTAACCAGGAGACCTGCTGCCAGTCATGTGTGAGAGAGCAGGATTTCAGCAGGAAACTAGCCTTATCCTCTATGAGGTGATCTATTCTGTGACGCCCAGTCGCTGACACACTCCTGTCTTTTTCTCACTTGCTCCCTCACACTCTCACATTCTCAGGTCCTCTATCTGGCACAGAAGCTGTGTTAGGCTCTCATGTGCACACTTGCACTCTGTCATATGTAGGCCTTGGTACATACATACATCTGCCACAAAAATAAATACTATCTTGCACTTAGCAGATAAATTGACTGCATAACCCCCGATGCTTGGTGTGTTACAGGAAGTAAAGCCCAATCTAACAGAGCGGATACAGGACTATGATGTCTCTCTGGACAAGGCCCTGGACGAGCTCATGGACGGGGACATCATTGTCTTCCAGAAGTAAGTTGTTTTGGGGGGTTTTGGCACTTGTGCTTTGAGAAATCTGCCAAATTGATATCTTCCCGAGGTCGACACGCTTCAAGTTGCCTTCGTTTTAAATGTCTCTCTTTGATGACGCTCTGGTTGAGAAATTGTTGCAGAACTTGTTAGCTTTACTTGTGCCCTCATTTACTTCTTGACCTGCGCTTTCTGTCCTTGACCTCTACCTTCACTTCACTCACACTTCCCTCTGTCACACTGATCTCTGTTTTCCCGTCATTACAACACAACCCGTACCTCAAACTGTCTTTCCAACCTTTCTCCAACACCACAGGGACGACCCAGAGAACGACAGCAGCGAGCTGCCTACGGCCAAGGACTACTTCCGGGATCTCTACCACCGGGTGGACGTCATTTTCTGCGACAAGACCATCCACAACGACCCCGGCTTTGTGGTCACACTGTCGAACCGCATGAACTATTTTCAGGTACGATCGGTTGAGGTTCTTTGGATGAATATTGATTAACTCTTATTATTTTTAAAAAATACTCATGTGAAGCTGCCGAGTCATTATACGAAGACTGATTTTTATTTTTTGCTGCTACTGTTAATCCGGGAGTGGATTTCTGCTGTCCCCCACCCCCTCCACCTGCTAGCATTAAATTTGATTGACAGGTGAAATCTGACAGGCCCGTCATGAACTGTCTGTTTTTGTGTTTGTCAGGTGGCTAAGACTGTAGCGCAGAGGTTGAACACAGATCCCATGCTACTGCAGTTCTTCAAGTCACAGGGGTAGGAGGCTTGTCTCATCCACACACACACACACACACTGCATTCTTCGTAAATGTAGTAACAATAACAGTGCATAATAGTGATTGTCATTCTTTCTTTTTTCTTCTTAAGCCGTTGTTCTCACTGTAAGCCAAAATATGGCCTTTATAGTCAGGAAAAATGCAGTTAAGGGCTTTGAAACAACACTGAACATGAAGTCAACTACAAGGGAGAGCACTTTAGTTCTTGCTTTGCACATAACTGAGTAATTATGCTTTTGCTGTAGCGTAATTATCCCTTTTTTGTGGTTTTGACAAAAAAAAGGTTATACTAAACAAAGGCTTTTCCTGCATAGAGGGACTGTGACAAAATGTTTCTGACCGGTTTCGTTATTTTTGGTGTTTTATTTACTGAAGCGTGTTATGCTGCTTCTTAATCTGATGGTCAGAAAGAATAGGAAACCACATGGATTTGGGCCAAATAACTGACTCATCACCTTCACTGTACATAGATCGATCTCGCCGACGTGCGTAGTCATCTCCCAGAAGGCTCATTTGGAGCCAGGAAAATCTGCTAAAGACGGCCTGTAGTTTAATGAATAATGCAGTGTTGTTTCAAGGCTGTTTTTTTCCTAAATAACTCAAAATCCTGTAATTCTGTTTGACATGTAGAAAGGAACGTGTAGACCGCGTTTGAATAGTGTTGTGACTCGTAGCTTTTGTCAGGTTTGCCTTTGATTTGATTACTTGCAGTTGTCAGTAGAAATGTTGCATAACCTGTCCCCCCTCCACCTGTCTTCTGTTGTTTTTCCTCCTACTCTTCCCTCTCCCTCTGTGCTTCTTTTTTTTCGTCTTGCTCTGCTGTTCACCTCCACCTCTGCTTCTTTGCTTCTTTTCCTCCCACTTTTCTTTCTCTTCTCCTTCCACCCTTCTTCCCTCCCCTTTGTTGTCCTCCCCCCCTGCCTGGTGGTGTGGTGGCCAGGTACAGGGACGGTCCAGGGAATCCTCTCAGACACAACTATGAGGGAACGCTGCGGGACCTGCTGCAATTCTTCAAGCCTCGGCAGCCCAAGAAACTCTACTACCAGCAGGTAGGACTGGTTTGTCTACTTTTTCTGTGTCAGGATTTCAAGTTTGTCTTTGTTCTCTCTTTCGAGTAAGATAACTGGTGTTTCCCCTGAAAAGGAGCTCAGTGTTTCATAGTGCCGGTAATAATTCTGGTAATCTTAAATGTCTTTTTGTCTTTCCTCCGTTATAAAATATAAAATGCTGTCTGATAGAAAACAAAGTCATTGGGGTAAAAATGTTTTCTGACTACCTGAACTTTTAACACACAAACGGTTGTGAGAAAGTTTTTATTTATTTCAAATTTTTCCTGCAAACCAGGAACGAGTTACATCCTCAGGTGGATGACTTATCTCAGTGTCTTGTTCATGAGCGACAGGGATTTGTATCTTGATCTACGTCCCTACTCTCACCTACGTCACGAGCTTTGGGTAGTGACCAAAAGAATTAGATCATAGATACAAAAGGCAGAATTTGCTTTCTCTGAAGGTTGGCTAATTTCTCCCTGAGAGAAAGGGTGAGGGGTTCAGCTATTTGAAAGGGACCGGGTATAGAGCCGCTGCTCCTCCATGTTGAAAGGAGCTAGTTGAGGTGGTTCAGGCATCTGACTGTGATGTCTGCTGGTTGAGGTGTTCATGTTACCCTGGCCCCATGGTAGACGCACGACACACGGGGGAGACCACATTTCTCAACTGGCCTGGGAACGCTTTTGAGTTCCCCTGGATGAGCTGGAGGAGGTGGCTGGGGGAGAGGGAGGTCTTGGTTTCTCTGCTTAGGCTGCTGGCCCAGTGACCCGGCCCCAGATTAGCAGAAGAAAATCGAAGGCCACATCCTACGAGTCCACAAAAGGAGTAACTTTGTTTTTATCTCTCTCTTTTTCTCTATTATGTATTCTCAGTTAAAGATGAAGATAACAGACTTTGAGAACAGGAGGAGTTTTAAATCCATATGGCTCAACAGCCAGTTCAGAGAGGAGGTACGACACTCAAAAAACCCCAAAAACCTTTACATAAGGAAAAATGTTTCTGTGATTCAACCATAGACATGAAACTGTTTCTTGTGTTGCAGGAGATTACTCTTTACCCTGACAAGCACGGCTGTGTGCGGGACCTTTTGGAAGAATGTAAAAAGGCTGTGGAGCTGTCTGAAAATGGCTCTGAGAAGCTCAGGTATCCATCTGTGTTTGGCTTGCTTGTCTTCCTCTCAGTGGTTGCAATCAGAACTTTTTGACAGCTGCTCCAGCTGTTCTGCCGTACGGGGAGTTTGCATCTGATGGTAAACTGAGTTAAAATTAAAAAATCGAGCACACTATGGTCCGTTTTAGCTTTTTGAACATTATCTTTGACACTGGGCAAATCACTAGAGATTGAGTGCTTGTTGTTGTGGCCTAGACTGTCTGTAGTGAAGTTTATCACTTTAGTTTTCCACTCATCTTGATCCAGGTAACATTTTGGCTTTTGTTTAACCCCTTTGATTTGTTTTTTTAATCTAATCCTAACCACGTGCGAAATGTGTGCTGCTTCTCCTTTTTTTTTAAACACTTTTCACAAAATTATAGTCTGACAATTACAACCCTCACAGCAACCGCGGCCTGCACAGCCCCATTTCATTCTGTAAACCTGCTCTCTGTGACTGCACTGGCACCTTTCCCTTTAGTTTGGTTGAATTTCTTGTTTTCCCTGGTGTGATGTCAGAATCAGATTTTGCTGCATTTGAGAAGCTCCTGCAGAGCGTTAATGCCTCCTCCCTCGTTCTCCCTCTGCAGGCTGTTAGAGATAGTAAGCTATAAAATCATCGGAGTTCACCAGGAGGACGAGCTGCTAGAATGTTTATCTCCTGCTGCCAGCCGCACCTTCAGAATAGAGGTGAGTGTTTATGCGAGGCGTTGCCTGTGTAGCGCGTTTCACTGTGTCGTTTATTTTATGTTAGCCGCTTAACTTCCACTTAACACGCCGTCAGGCCGACACTGTATTTTTGCCCTCACAGCCAGTCAGTTAGCAGTAGAAGCATTACTTCATGCTTGTTAAAGGTTAAATACCAAGCTTCTGGCTCAGTTTTCTCTGTAGCTCTTGCGTCATTACAGCGCGTTAAAAACTTTGACCACCAGGTGTCAGTAAAAACAGTGTGTTTATTTTTACATTTTATAGTCAGTGGTTTGATCTGAGCTTATTTTCTTCCTTCATCTCTCTTGTGCTGCTTGGCTTTTTCAGGAGATTCCTTTGGACCAGGTGGACTTGGATAAGGACACTGAAATGCTAATTCCTGTTGCTCACTTCCATAAGGAGGTCTTTGGCACCTTTGGGATTCCCTTCTTGCTCAAGATCAGACAGGTGTGTTTTTTTTGTTTACTTGTACCACATAATGTGGGGATTATTATTTATTTTATTTCTTCTTGACTCACTGCCATCCTATTCTCCTTTGTGCAGGGTGAGTCGTTTCGGGAGGTGATGAGGAGGATCCAGACCATGCTGGACATCCAGGAGAAAGAGTTTGAGAAGGTAGGTCGTCGTTGGTTTGCTTCTTCTTAAACAGCGTTCTCCTGATGCTGAAATAATTAAAGTGTTAACAAGGGGGGTAGTTAACCACCAGATGTCTGTCTCTGTGTGTTTTCAGTTCAAGTTTGCAATTGTGATGATGGGTCGGCATCAGTACATCAATGAGGATGAGTACGAGGTCAACCTGAAGGACTTTGAACCACAGCCAGGTATTTACTGCCTGCGGCGCTACTGGGAGCGATACCAGTGTAACTGCTGCTGATACTGATACTGCGCCGATTGAACGACACCAGGCTAGAGCCAAACACAAAAATAAAACAAAAGCATGAAACTGTGACAGTGCCTCGTCATGCACCACTTCAATGTCACGGCTGCTCATATTTATACAAGTTTATCCACCTAATAATGAACTTTAAAGACCTTTTATGTACACTCACTGGCCACCTTGTTAGGTACACCTTGTGTTAGTACTGGGTCGGATCTGCTTTTGCCATCAGAGTTGTCGTCATTCTTTATGGCACAGATTCAACAAGGTGCTAGAGATATTCCTCAGATACATTGACATGACAGCTTCACACAGCTGCTGCAGATTTATGGGCTGCACATCCGTGATGTGAATCTCCCGTTCCACCACATCCCAAAGGTGCTCTACTGGACTGAGATCTGGTGACTGTGGGAGTTATTTGAGTAAAGTGAACTCATCGTCACATTCAATAAAGTAGTTCGAGGTGATTTGAGTTTTGTGACATAATTTGCTGTCCTGCTGGAAGACGAGTGCATGGTTATAAACATGGTCGGCAGCAATACTTGGCGAGGCTGTGGTGTTTAAATGATGCTAATTTGGTACTAATATCCCCCACACCACTAAACCCCCACCAACAGCCTGAAGTGTAGATAAAAGGCAGAATGGATCCATGCTTTCATTCTGTTTTTGCCACATTATACCATCTGAATGTCACAGCAGAAATCAACTTCAGACAAGACGGTTTGATCTTTTGTGGTCCAAATTTTGCAAACCTTTACAAATTGTAGTCTCAGTTTCCTGTTCTTAGCTGACAGGAGTGCCATCTGGGCTGGTCTTCTGCTGCTGTAGCCCATCTGTTTCAGGCTATGACAATCAGAGATGCTCTTCTGTAACCTTGGATGTAACGAGTGCTTATTTGAGAGAGAACTGCTTCCCTGTTTACTTTTTCGGACCGTCCTCTGTAAACCCCAGCGATGGTTGTGTGGGAAAATCCCACCAAATCAACAATTTCTGAAGCACTCAGTCTGAAACCAACAACCATGCTACATTTTCTTCCCTGATTTTGAATTTGAACCTCAGCAGGTCACCTTCATCATGTCTGCATGGCAAAATGCACTGAGTTGCTGTCATGTGATTGACTGATTAGATCTGTGTGTGTGCGTGCGTGCGTGCACGCGTGTGTGCGTGTGTGAGAACAAACAGTTACACAGGTGTACCTAACAAAGCGGCTGGCATGTGTATTTCTAGTATTTACCACACTGCCTTTCTAGTGATTCCTTTACAAGTGTGACACGGCACCTCTGGTGTTTTGTTCACTGCAGCAGTGATTGGTTCTTATTTGTAATGTAACTGCATCAAAATGGCCAAAAGCTCCCCTGCAGTCGATAGTTTTGATGTGTGTAGCCCAACCCAGTCACCAGAATCATTAAAACTGGACTTTATTTTCTTCACATTCCTAATATTGGCCGGTGTGTCAGCGACACCCGAGATTAATGTCGATGTCACGCGGGCTACAGAAATACTCCCACTGCTCCTGTTACTGTTCATGTGATTTCTGTACTGCAGGTGGCGCTGTCACTTCTCCTAATGGCCTCTCTGATGTGTCCTCCTGTGTAGGTAACATGTCCCACCCGCGCCCCTGGCTAGGGTTGGATCATTTCAACAAAGCTCCAAAGAGAGGTCGCTACACCTACCTGGAGAAAGCAATCAAGATCCACAACTAAAGCAGCCCCCACCCCCACCTTCTCCCCTGGTCCTCCTCATCCTCTCCTGCTCCGCCTTCATCCCTACCTACTTTAACAAACCATAACCACAGACTGTAACCAACAACCGTGTGTGTGTGTGTGATTGTGCGTGAGAAAGACTGAGAGAGTGTGTGTGTTCATCACTTCACCCCGCCTGGACACCTCTACAGCTCTACACCGGCACTATGTCTTCAGTGATTGGGATCTTGCTGCAGCTGATGGATTATTCAACCACAAAATAAACCGCACCAACCACTGACTGTTTATTTTGTTGTACATTTTATTTCTTTTCCCTTTCCCCCCCCTTTTTTTAAAAATCGTCTCCCTCCACGTTTGAGGCTGTTCGGTTATTTTTTCTGGCTTGTCTGCCTGTTGACTGCTTTTTGTTGCCTGTTCAGAAATGGGAGACGTGTAATTGGATTTTATGGTTTAAAAAAAAAAATTAGGAGGAATCACGACACAGTATAGCATATATAATATGTATGCTATATATAAATATTTTCATATATAAATATGAACTTCTAGGCTTAGTTTTCACTTCCACCTCATTTACAGCTTTTTTTTTTTTCCCCCCTTCACAATTTTTGGGGGGTTGTTTTTAAATAAAGTTGTTCAAAGGGGCGTCACACTGCTGTGCGGAGAGGTCAATGAGTGTGCTGTTTGGAGGACTGACTTGCAGAAATGATGGAGACATGCAGTCGTTTTAAAATTATTAATAATTTTTGCAAAAGCAGCTGCGGGCTGGCGTCCACCCTGAAGTTCTCTGGTTTGCTCTTATGATGAGGTTTCCTTATATTTTCTGCTCCCATCCCTACAGAGCAACAAAAATCAGTATTTCCAAGTTTACGCTCAAGTTCTCTTTTCCACTTAGTTTGGTTGGAGGAAAAAATAAATTTTTTTTGTCTCTTTCTGCAAACCTTGTATTATTAAAAACAAAAAAATCTGCAAAACAGAATCTGTTTAAAATAAATGGGGAAAAATACGATTTGTCTGTATTTCCTCTTGAACGTTGGAAATTAACCTTAGAAGTTTCTCAGGTCTGGCAAAAGTAGTTTGTTTTTTTTCCTGATTGTGAGTTGCTAGGTAACATTCACGCACACACAGACACGCACAGATATGTGTTACCTCCCTGATGACTTCCTTTTTAGTTTTTTGGGGGTTGCTAAAGGTTTGTGTCCCCCCCCCCCCCCCGGTCCTCTCAGTCATTCCTCTTGTAAAACACACACACACACACACATACGCAAGCTGCAACCTCTCTTCTTTCTTGATTGAATCTGTCGCCCCCTGGTGGTTGGGAGCAGTAACTGCGCTGTGCTTGGTAGGGAGCTGCAGACACTTAGAGCCCCACTGGTTTGAGGATTGTTTGGAGACAAAAAACCAGCATTGTAAGAAACACTTTAAGCCCTATGAATTTCTTTTTTCCTTTGTTAATTTCAGGTTTTGTTTTCTTCTTTCTTTTAAAGCACAGATGGAATGCACCCCTAATAGCGCATAGCTGGCTCTGTACAGACAACATTTAAGAATTGTATATTTAAAAATATGAACGTGTAAAATTTAAGAGAAACACACGCCTTTGTTGTTGGGTACAGAAGGAGCCAGGTGTTCATATTTCTTGTGTGTAGGTTTCTTTTTTGTTCGTTTGTTTTGCGTTCCTGATGTACCATTGACAGGTTTTTCCCCCTCTGTTACATTTGGATTGTTTTTCTTTTAAAAACTAACTGCATTGGTTTGTCTTGTTAAGAAGTGCAGTACAGAGATGACCTGCAGAATCACACCTTAATTTGATCTTTTCCACTTTAAAATCCTCAGTGTAGCAGCAGTGTACGACAACTATTCCTGTATATTGCCTTTTTGCTGGAAAATGTATGTTGAATAAAAATTTTCTATAAAAACAAATAGACGCACCGCTGCTGCTTATCCGTGCCAGTGTGCGACCTGCGATTCCCGGTATTTGCCAAAAAATTACTGCAGAAATTTAAGCTGTTATAAATGACTTGTGGACCTCAAATCTGTCAAAAAATAGCTATACCATATATCACGAAGAATATCAAGTAATGTAGAGCCAGAAATGACAAGTGACTTTTACATATCATTTATTTATCTGGGTAAAAAGTGTCATTAACATTTAAAAGTGTTTTTCCAGATCGATCTAGCCAAGAGGGCAGCAGAAATTGTTAAATAAATAAATAAATAACCTCACACTTCTATGAACTTACTTGAAGTGACCAAAAAGAACTGGACTGATAACAATATAAGTACAATCACCCAAAGTCATAAAGATACTTCAAAAATAGGTAATTTCTTTATTTAGGAAAGGAGACTGCAACACAGATTAATACTCACTTATCATTCATGCACACATCACATCCCACAAGAATCATCCCCACCAGACTCACATCACTCATCTGACATTAAACTGCCCACCTTACTGACTGGATGATGTCACAAGATGGTGGGCTGGCTCAAAATAATAGAAGGTTGAATATTAAATGAACAGTATATTAACTGATATAAACTTACAAACACCTGTATCAGAACTCAAATAGAATTATCCGAACTTAGGGGCCTTTTATACAGGTAAGCAGGTGTGTCTTTGGATAATGGCAAGTATTACGTATGACATCAGAATCAGAAAGGGTTTTATTGCCAAATGTTGAGCAGGTTTACAACATTAGGAAATTGCTGCGGTGCTTCAGTGCAAACATACTGTCATAAATTGCGCTTAAATAGACATGAAAAAATAAAAGTAAGAATAAGAATTAAAAGTGCTACATAGAAAGATATATACATGATATATACATGAGTGCAGATAGATAGATATATACATGATATATACATGAGTGCAGGTGGTGATCAGTGCCAAACATGGAATGATGCAGTGAACACAGCGTAGGGTCATGTGTTAGTGGTGGGAACAGTCGTACGTTTATTGTTCATGTGTCCAACAGCAGAGGGGAAGAAACTGTTCTTATGGCGAGAGGTTCTGGTGCGAATGGACCGGAGCCTCCTGCCTGAGGGGAGCAGGTCAAACAGACTGTGTCCAGGGTGAGAAGGGTCAGCTAAGATCTGAGCTGCACGCCGCAGTGTCCTGGACGTGTACAGGTCCTGCAGAGATGGGAGTCTGCAGCCAATCACCTTCTCAGCAGAGCGCACAACATGCTGCAGTCTCTGTTTGTCCCTGATAGTGGCTCCAGCGTACCACACGGTGATGGAGGAGGTGAGGATGGACTCGATGATTGCAGTGTAGAATTGCATCATCGTCCGTGTTGGCAGGTTGAATTTCTTCAGCTGCCTCAGGAAGTACATCCTCTGCTGGGCTTTCTTGATGACGGAGGTGATGGTGGGCTCCCACTTCAGGTCCTGAGTGATGGTGGTACCCAGGAAGCGGAATGAGTCCACAGAGGTGATGGGAGTGTCAGTCAGGATGATGGGGGGGAGTGGGGCTGTGTGCTTCCTGAAGTCCACAATAATCTCCACTGTCTTCTGGCCATTCAGCACCAGGTTGTTGTGGCTGCACCAGGACACCAGACGTTCAACCTCCCTCCTGTAGGCAGACTCATCCCCGTCCGAGATGAGTCCAATAACGGTGGTGTCATCTGCAAACTTGATTAGCTTGACAGACTGGTGGGTGGAGGTGCAGCAGTTGGTGTACAGGGAGAAGAGCAGAGGAGAAAGAACACAGCCCTGAGGGGAGCCGGTGCTGATGGTCCGGGAGTCCGAGACATTCTTTCCCAGCCTCACATGCTGCTTCCTGTCCGTCAGGAAGTCAGTGATCCACCGGCAGATGGGATCAGGCACATTCATCTGGGAAAGCTTGCCTCGGAGATGGTCTGGAAGGATGGTGTTGAAGGCAGAGCTGAAGTCCACAAACAGGATCCTGGCGTAGGTTTCTGGGGTGTCCAGATGCTGCAGGATGAAGTGTAGGGCCATGTTGATGGTGTCGTCTACAGATCTGTTGGCTCTGTATGCAAACTGCAGGGGGTCCAGGAGGGGGGCCGTGAGGGTCTTGAGATGGGAGAGAACCAGGCGCTCAAATGACTTCATGACCACAGATGTCAGAGCCACGGGTCTGTAGTCATTTAGTCCAGTGATCCTAGGTTTCTTGGGGACAGGGATTATGGTAGAGGACTTGAAGCAGGCAGGCACATGACATGCCTGCAGTGAGGAGTTGAAAATGCCAGAAAACACTGGGGCCAGCTCGTTTGCACAGTGTCTGAGGGTGGCAGGAGACACACCGTCTGGGCCGGGAGCTTTCCGAGCATTCAGACTCTTAAACTGCTTCCTCACACCTGCTTCATGAATATGAAGAGTTGTGGTCGGAGGAGGTGGTGTGAAATCCTCTTTTGTGTGGGGTGAGGAGGGGGGTGTTGTAGGTGAACAGTTTGAAGGTGGTGATGGCTCTATGGAGGGGGGAGAGGTGGGGGAATTAGTGTCCAAAGTGCCTCTATTGTTGGGGCCGTTGGAGGTGTGAAGGCTGCCTGGTGGCTCGTCAAAACGGCAGTAAAAGTCGTTAAGGGTGTTGGCCAAGAGCAAGTCATCAGTGGAGTGGGGGGTTTTAGGCTTGTAGTTTGTGATATTCCTAAAACCTTTCCACACAGAGGCCGAGTCATTCTCTGAAATCTGCTGCTGCGTCCACTTCTTTAGTGAACTTGTACTTGGCCTCTCTGTAGCAGTCCCTGTCTCCGCTTCTGAACGCCTTTCTCTTTTCCAGCCACAGCTTTTTGAGTTTAGGAGTAAACCAGGGTTTGTCATTGTTATAACTCACCCTGGTGCGTGATGGCACAATGCTGTCCTCACAGAAGTGGATATATGACATGTATCCTGAAATAAGATAAACTAACAAGAAAACTTCTGTTTACCTTTATTAGCCACTTGGCTTTGATAGTAAACAGTAGACAGACAGTAGACACTGGTGTGGCTTATTTAATGTTTTGTTTTGCGTTCAGCACAATATTAATTATTATTATAAATTATATATATAAATATATATATAAATTGGAAGAGCTGTATTGTTGATTTTGTCTGCTATTCTCAATGTATGATGAATTATAATGACTGTTTGTTAGCAATTTGCATACTCTCTCTCACTATATAGAACATTTATCTGGTTAAATTCAGTATGGTTCCAACAACAGTGAGTGAGTTCAGTGCATTGATGTGACATACGATAAAGTAGATAAAACACATTTGTGTCGGCCTTGGCTCATAGTTCTTGTCTTTAAATGAACTTTGTGTGTGTTTCAGGTCCTGCACTCTCAAAGACTGAATGAACCAGCATTGCAGCCATGGGTCACTGTGAGCATCACAGGGGAGGTTGAAGCCGCCCACTGCACCTGTATGGCCGGAGTCGCAGAGACCTGCACCCACGTCACTGCTCTTCTGTTTAATGTAGAAGCAACAGTGTTGATCCGTGGCACAAGGACTGTTACAGATGAACCTGCATACTGGGTTTTGCTGGGTAATATGACCAAGATACAGTCAGTGGTTGGCTATAAGATAGACTTCTCCTCTTCAGCTGCCCAAAAAAAGGCTCTTGATCAAAACATAAACAGACCATCCGTATTGAAAGGTAAAAGGAGCCGTCCTTAAAACAGAAAAATCCCACCTGCTACTGTGGAGGAGTTGTCACTGCTATAATGCCATAATGTTTTATCTAGGGGTCTAGATTTATGCCTGTAGTGCACTGCTGTGTAAATAATTTGCATTTACTGAATATGTACTGACTGAGTACCACTGTTGAATAAAGAAACAAACTAATTTTTGCCTTTTTTTTTTTTTTTTATTAAAACCACTTTATAGAACATCACATCAGTTACAGTGTAGAATCCATGTCATTTATAGTTTACAAATGACAAAATGTTTACATAAAATCATGACAGTGTTTACATGATATCACCCACTACTAACATTACTTTATTTACTGTATCTTTTGAAAAACATAACGGTATTTATACAGCAAAAGACTTAAGAATATTTAACAGGAGCAGGTTTCATTTTCCCTGGTTTTATTATCACACTGTTCACCAAACGCAGTAAACACCATCTTATCCAGGAGGGTCACCTCTTCCCCCTCACATGGAAGAAGTAATCTGATTGGCATGCTGGTATGTTTGAAGCAGGTCCCTCGTGTAGCGCTGGAAACCAGTCACGATGTTTCATCCATTTCATCGGCTGGTTTGCTGCAATAATGCCAAATAATTAGCAACTCTATAAATAGAAGGTAGTTCTGCAAAATCACTCAGTAGGATGTTTGTTCTAATTTGCTATGAGCTCAGAGTGCATAGAAAATAAAACTAATAGGCTATAAAGAGTGATATGAACATATTTAGAAGTTACCGGAATGAAAATGTCTGGAGCACCAACAGATATTTGGAGATGGAAGAGAACTGGATATCAGCTCGTCTCACAGCTGCTATCCAGGCTAGACGCCTTCGTTTGCTAACATCGATACACGAGCTGCCTCATGTTGCTTCCAGGTTGGGATCGGGACAAAATCCTTTCCACGCCCACCCCCGTGACATCACGCTCCAGCTTCAAACATACCAACAAGTTTTGTGCGCGCGCGCGCGTGTGTCACCCACACACACACCCAACACGGGCTTGGAGTGCAGAGAATTTGCTCTCGGAGTTGACGTTAAGATAGTGATATTAAAAGAAAGAGGTCTCACTCTTCCAAACATCTTTGCCCGGCTGCAGAACTGTCGTACTCAATCTGTACTGAGAGAGAACAAAGGTTGGGGTACAGTGGTGTAAATTTGAATGTTTTAAATGTGTCATTTTAATTCAGAATATAAAAGATCGTAGAGGAAAATGTGGTATCTGGATTACTCAAAAGACAGTTTTTGTTTGTTTGTTTTATTAGTCCTTTATTTATCTAGGTAAAAAACTAATTGAGAATAAAAATCTAATTTCCAAGAGGGCACATAAGTACATAACATAAGCCTATTGGGTCGGATTTTTGCATTGAGTCTTCTTTCCGACGTGTGTGAGTTCATCTCACACACACACCGGATGCAAAGCACTTCCCACAAGCAATGGACACCTATTGGGGGCGCTATTTCTCCTATTTCTCTTGACCAGAACTGAAGAAACTCTGTACTTCAAACATGATGATTAAACACACAACAGTCAAGCCCATAATTATTCATACCCATGGCAAATTTTTAGTTAAAGTTACTTTTATTCAACCAGCAAGTTTTGTTTTGACTGGAAATGACATAGGTGTCTGCCGAAAGAAAATAAGACAATGTACAAGACGTATTATTGTGGAAAAAAACATTTCTCAGCTCTCACTGAGGACCTGCAGCTGTGCATTGTGGCTGCTCACAAGTCAGGAAAGGGCTACAAGGCCATATCTAAATGTTTTCAAGTTCCAGTGGCTACAGTACAAAGTATTATTAAAAAATACAAGATGTTCCGCACCAGGGAAAATCTCAGACGATTTGGTTGGAAGCCAAAAGTGACACCTGTGCTGGCCAAAATAAAAATCATAAATTTTATTTTCAGCTAAATTTATACAGTGCTGTTAATCTATGTTACAAATGTGTAATTTTAAAATTTATAAATCCAGAATATAAAAGATACATACTGGATTACTCAGATTATTGGATACGACCTCTTTCTGGAGTGAAAGAGGAAGTTTTTGCCTTTCCAACCTACGGGTGGTGGTACTTCTGTGGACCAAAACGAAGTAAAGTCTGTACTACTTAAATTCACGGTTTAACATTTCTTTTCAACCACAATGAAAACTGTACGTCAGAAAAGGCAGCATAGGTAAGAACAAACTATAACAGCTAATCAACCACAACTTTAAATATGTTTGATTTTATAGTTTCCAACGTTTCTCAGCTCTCTTTAGTGTTTTAGGGAGAAAAGAGAGGACAGTGGTTCTTCTTCTTACTTTTATTATTATCACTATTATTATTATTATTATTATTATTAATAATAATAATAATAATATTATTATTATTAGTTGTTGTAGTATTGGTAGTAGTAATAACAAAAGTATATGCAACCGGACAATTTAACTGTGAATTAATGAGTTTACTGTATCAGTCCTGTGTATTTCCACTATAGAAAAATACTTTCTGTCAGAGGAAGGATTAAACGCGTCCCTTGGCCAGCGGAAACAAACAAACAAACAAACAAACAAACAAACAAACAAACAAACAAACAAACAAACAAACAAACAAGCCCTCTGCACTCAAGTCTGCTGTGTCCTGAATGAGGGAGAACCACAGACACAAATGTCATATTGCAAATTTATACCACTGAGGCATGCTGGGTAACCAGGTGACTGAGAAAAAAAAAAGTGAAATTACATCAAACTGAAAAACGCAAAAAGCATCTTTTTAAGGACTAACTCTGCTGCTCTTCAAGAGTAGATTTAATTTGTGATGACAAATTGAATCGTTTTTTTTTAAATATTGTTTTATGTTAAAACTGGGATTAACTTGGATCTACTTTTTTACTTTTGAAAAACGTCTTTTAGACATTGGAGGTTACGTACATGTGTTTTAGGACTTTTTGAAACATAAGAATTAAAATATGCTTCATCCTTCAGGGCAGGGAGTTGTCACAGTTTTGGTCCCAGAAGGAAGAGATGCCATCTTACCCTGCTCCCTCAGCACCAAGCTGAGCCTTCAACATGAGGTCTTTGACTGGAAGAAAGATGGTCAGAAGGAGGTGTTCCTGTACTCTGCTGGCGACGAACACAATAACGGACGCCCGGGACAAGATGAGCAGTTCAAAGGTCGGGTCTCACATTTCTCAGAAGAGTTGAAGCTTGGTAACGCCTCCATAGTCATCAGAAACACCAAGCTGGTCGACAGTGGAGAATACTCCTGTATTATTCCACATCTTCACCCAAAGCAACAACGTTTCAACATTAAACTCATCGTTGGTGAGTTTTTCATTTTTGAAAATATCCTGAAAACACAACTAAGATCGCTGCTTTACTCACTCCAATAATGTAATAACAGAGTTCTGCATTTATGCTGAGGTGGCTCTCACTGTTAGATTGTACAGATGTAACCACGAAGCAAACAGCAGGAGATAAGCTGATGATGCAGAGTGAAAACGTGTTGTTGTTGCCTTTCAGAACGTGTCTTTAAGGACCGATCAGGTGACGTCACAGGTGAGTGATGATGTCATTAATATCCGCGACGTGTGCTGCAGCTCTGCAGGCCTGAGCATCATTTGAGAAATGTTGATACTGAACAGCATAAACAGTTCAGTAAATCAGAGTCTGTGATGCTCTGCATTTAAGCACAGATCAGGAGAAACAGTGTTGAACCCTGTTTTTGATCTATAACCCCAATGTGTGTAAAATGTGAATAAAAGTAAAATACCACGACTTTCAGGTCTCATTAAATGATATTTCATTCAGAATAGAACATAGAAAATATATCAGATGTTTAAACTGACAAAAAATTATATTTTAGGAAAAGAAAAAGGGGTCTTTTTTAATTTGATGGCAGCAACATGTCTCCAAAATGGAAGTACAGCGTCAGGTTCACCTTGTGCAGCATTCTCTCTTCTTTTAACAGCGGTCCATAAACATCTGGGAGCTGAGGAGAGCATGTGCTGGACTTTGTGACAGGCATGATGGTGAAACATCTGCACCACATGTTGCCAAGTTCAGTATTCAGACTCTGCCACTATGAAGCCATGTTTCTTTTAATAGATCCAGTGTGCAGTTTAGCATGATCTTGGGGAAGTACAGTATAAGAGGCCTGTGACTGGACAATATTGAAGTCCCTTGCCCACAGAGATTTCTTCAGATTTTCTGGAACTGCCATCAAATTCAAAATGATCAAATCTGGGTTCTGCTGGGAATGAAATATGGATTTGTGAGATCTGCAAATCAGAACAGCTCACAGTTAGCAGCAACATGAAGAATCTGAACAGGTTGTTGTGTGGCCTTGTCTCTCTGTGACACATGAATTTGAAGCTTTATTCAGAGTTCTGTGTGTAAATGAGTGAATGGTGCACAGCCTCTGGGTGCAGAGTTGTAGCACACAGTGCAGATGTAAACATCAGTGACATCGTCAGCCTGTTGATTTCTCCAGATCTGTCTTTAGTCTGAGACACTGTGGGTTACGGTCATGTGATAACACTCACCTGTAACAGTACTGTAACTGCAGTATACAGGGAGTGCAGAATTATTAGGCAAATGAGTATTTTGTCCACATCATCCTCTTCATGCATGTTGTCTTACTCCAAGCTGTATAGGCTCGAAAGCCTACTACCAATTAAGCATATTAGGTGATGTGCATGTCTGTAATGAGAAGGGGTGTGGTCTAATGACATCAACACCCTATATCAGGTGTGCATAATTATTAGGCAACGTCCTTTCCTTTGGCAAAATGGGTCAAAAGAAGGACTTGACAGGCTCAGAAAAGTCAAAAATAGTGAGATATCTTGCAGAGGGATGCAGCAGTCTCAAAATTGCAAAGCTTCTGAAGCGTGATCATCGAACAATCAAGCGTTTCATTCAAAATAGTCAACAGGGTCGCAAGAAGCGTGTGGAAAAACCAAGGCGCAAAATAACTGCCCATGAACTGAGAAAAGTCAAGCGTGCAGCTGCCAAGATGCCACTTGCCACCAGTTTGGCCATATTTCAGAGCTGCAACATCACTGGAGTGCCCAAAAGCACAAGGTGTGCAATACTCAGAGACATGGCCAAGGTAAGAAAGGCTGAAAGACGACCACCACTGAACAAGACACACAAGCTGAAACGTCAAGACTGGGCCAAGAAATATCTCAAGACTGGTTTTTCTAAGGTTTTATGGACTGATGAAATGAGAGTGAGTCTTGATGGGCCAGATGGATGGGCCCGTGGCTGGATTGGTAAAGGGCAGAGAGCTCCAGTCCGACTCAGACGCCAGCAAGGTGGAGGTGGAGTACTGGTTTGGGCTGGTATCATCAAAGATGAGCTTGTGGGGCCTTTTCGGGTTGAGGATGGAGTCAAGCTCAACTCCCAGTCCTACTGCCAGTTTCTGGAAGACACCTTCTTCAAGCAGTGGTACAGGAAGAAGTCTGCATCCTTCAAGAAAAACATGATTTCCATGCAGGACAATGCTCCATCACACGCGTCCAAGTACTCCACAGCGTGGCTGGCAAGAAAGGGTATAAAAGAAGAAAAACTAATGACATGGCCACCTTGTTCACCTGATCTGAACCCCATTGAGAACCTGTGGTCCATCATCAAATGTGAGATTTACAAGGAGGGGAAACAGTACACCTCTCTGAACAGTGTCTGGGAGGCTGTGGTTGCTGCTGCACGCAATGTTGATGGTGAACAGATCAAAACACTGACAGAATCCATGGATGGCAGGCTTTTGAGTGTCCTTGCAAAGAAAGGTGGCTATATTGGTCGCTGATTTGTTTTTGTTTTGTTTTTGAATGTCAGAAATGTATATTTGTGAATGTGGAGATGTTATATTGGTTTCACTGGTAAAAATAAATAATTGAAATGGGTATATATTTGTTTTTTGTTAAGTTGCCTAATAATTATGCATAGTAATAATCACCTGCACACACAGATATCCCCCTAAAATAGCTAAAACTAAAAACAAACTAAAAACTACTTCCAAAAACATTCAGCTTTGATATTAATAAGTGTTTTGGGTTCATTGAGAACATGGTTGTTGTTCAATAATAAAATTATTCCTCAAAAATACAACTTGCCTAATAATTCTGCACTCTCTGTACTGTAGTACTGTTGTTTAATTTACTTTGGATAGTTTTTTATGGTGATTAATTTAAGGAAAATGTCATTTTCAATAACAATAACATTACAGAGTATATAATATAACAGTATATTAGTCTCCGTGACCTTGTGCTGCAGCTGTAGCTTCCCGCTGAGGAGCCGCAGGTGTCGTACAGAGGAGACCGCTACTACGTCACCCTCCTCATCGCTGTGACCAAGACAGACACCAACGTCTTCCGCTGTGTAGCCACACAGCAGGAGATCAGCCATGTGACTGATGATGAGATCTACGTGCCTCACTGTGGTAAGATTTCTTCTTCTGTTCTCATTCTTGGTGGAATTTTCAGGTTTTAAATAGACGCTGTTTAACAGTAGTTCTGTCTACTGTTCTGTGCTGTATTAACTTTTTGTTTAACGTGTTTCAGAGAAAACAGCTGAGCTGAAGTCCTGCTGTGGAGTGGCTGTGGTTGTAGCAGCATTTTGTGGTGGAGCTCTGAGTACTGCAGTTCTGTTTGTAGTTATAAAGTACATTAGAAGATGGCAGAGAGGTGAGAATAATGATGGATTTCATATTCAGCATTAATTTTGACATACAGTATGTGTGAGGTGTAAAATTCTCAGTATTTTATGGATGAATCTTTTGGTTTAATCATCATAATGCTCTGGATTGGCTGCAGTTCTTTTTTTTACAGCAGGTATTTCTAGGCATATTTATCTAATTTGTCAAGCTAAAAAGAGAAGGAGTGATTCTTTAAAAAACCCCCAAAAAACTCTGAGTTATCTATTTGCCGCAGAGGTACAAGAAGACATTTAAGGTGATGTTAGTGCTGAGCGATTGTCTCCACACTCTGACCATCTTATCGTCCTGCTGTATGATCACTAATGCTGTGTCCCATCAGCACCAGGGGCAGGTCAGTGGGTGGGTGATGGGCTTAACATGCAATTCAATTCAATTTTATTTATATAGCGCCAAATCACAACAACAGTCGCCTCAAGGCGCTTTATATTGTACAGTAGATCCTACAATATGACCCCCTATGAGCAAGCACTTTGGCGACAGTGGGAAGGAAAAACTCTCTTTTAACAGGAAGAAACCTCCAGCAGAACCAGGCTGAGGGAGGGGCGGGGCCATCTGCTGCGACCGGTTGGGGTCAGTCAGTAAAGCAGCAATGGACACTCTCACAGTGAACTACTGTGGGTCTCACCTGGTTTGTGATCATCTCCAAGTGTTAAACTCCAAAAGCTCAGGGACTCAAACCACAGACAGAAAACAGTAAACCATGAGAGACTTTGGGCTGTGGATTCACCACACAGTGCCTTAAAATCAGCAGAACGTGAACCTGTAACACTCAAAGGCAGCTTATGAGTCTTCATCCAAGAGAACCAGACTGTACATAATTTAAAAAGCTTTAAAAGGTGGAGACAAAATCAGCTGCTTTTCGTTCTTACAGCTCAGCTGCTCAATTTGTATGAGCCAGAAGCCGCTCAAAGCTGTTAAACTGCTGTGATTGTATTTTAACTTGAACACATTCTTGATCAGATTCTCTTTTTATTTTTGCCTTACTTTGTTGTTGGTTTTTTTGTTGAGTAAGTTTGTTTGTGGAGAGTTTGTCTGTATTTGTAAACATGACTTTAAAAAGATTCCAAGCAATAAAAATGGTGACTTTCAGAATTATGTTGGTGCTGTTAAAGCTGATAATGCTAATGACCAGATTTGGGGAGTAACGGAATAGATGTACCACCGTTACGTATTTAAAATACAAAATATGAGTAACTGTATTCCGTTACAGTTACCGTTTAAAAAGGTGGTATTTAGAATACAGTTACTTTGTTGAAATAAATGATTACACGGCGGTACTTTCCTGTTTAATATTGAGTCGGGTCAGGACTGTTTGGGTTTTGTTTGACAGCTATGCTCTGTTGGTCCAGGCGGTAGCATGGCAACCGTGGTTATGTGTTATGTGTCTGTGAGCGCGAGGAGGGAGAAAAAGGCGAGTGGAAAAGTAGAGTTGTCATTGGGGCGATCGTGGCTCAAGAGTTGGGAGTTCGCCTTGTAATCGGAAGGTTGCCGGTTCGAGCCCCGGCTTGGACAGTCTCGGTTGTTGTGTCCTTGGGCAAGACACTTCACCCGTTGCCTACTGGTGGTGGTCAGAGGGCCCGGTGGCGCCAGTGTCCGGCAGCCTCGCCTCTGTCAGTGCGCCCCAGGGTGGCTGTGGCTACAATGTAGCTTGCCATCACCAGTGTGTGAATGTGTGCGTGAATGGGTGGATGACTGGATATGTAAAGCGCTTTGGGGTCCTTAGGGACTAGTAAAGCGCTATATAAATACAGGCCATTTACCATTTACCATTGAGCTGGAAGCATGTAAATATAATAATAACCACTGCAGCCAAGAAGAGAGCCTGACGAGCCCAGTTGTAAGTAAGCTATTAAGACTCGACTGTACAACGTGTGCGTGTTTTCCTCCGAAACAATAAGTTCCGTTGGAGCAGCCTTTCAACGCCTCTCTCTGTCTCTCGCTAGCAAACTTGACCCAGACAACAAAGTAAAGCTATTTTTCAGCTACAGCCCTACACGGAACCCGACGTATTAGTCAGAGGTCCCTTTACTACGGTTCGGACCTTCAGTAACAGTAATAAATCACACAGCAATAGTACATTCACGTAGTTGTAAAAAGCATGATAATATATTAAGTAATCCAAAGTATTCAGAATACGTTACTGTCATTGAGTAGCGTAACGGAATACGTTACAGAATACATTTTGGGGCATGTATTCTGTAATCTGTAGTGGAATACATTTTAAAAGTAACCTTCCCAACACTGCTAATGACATACTTATACTATGCTACTATACTACTTATACATACTTAATTGCAATGCTACAATCAAAATGCTGATTATATTTTACCATGTGTTTAATCATTATTATGTTTTGACTACTGAATTAATAGAAAAGATCAAATTCATGACATGAAAAATTTGTATCGCAGTTTTTAAATAAAAAGCACCCAAACATCCTACTTGTGTGGCTGTTATGTTTGTGTAGCTCAGATATTGATCATCACAGCAGATAAAGATGAAGGATTTGCTTCTGTCTGTTTTCTTTTTGTTCCACTGATGATTTTCTTGTTAAGGATGATTCTCCAGTAACAGCTTTACTTCTTGCATGTCACAGGCACTGGTCCATTTTAGTTCTTTTCAGCTAAGATGAGATATAAGTTCAGGATCAAAAACAAGTCAGAAAAGGAAGATTAACATCAACATTTTAAACCTCATGGCTTTATTCCTTTGCGTCTTTCTTGTTAATCTAATTACAAGATGCAGTTACCACATAGTCCACCAGAGGGCGACCACCTGCATTCTGTGAACCAGCAGTGCAGTAGTTAAGGACTCATATTGAATTGTACTAAGCTGATCTAACAGCTGCTTTTGGAAACTTGAAGGATGCACAGATATGGCAAACAAAGTCAGTAATGGAAAAAAATACACCTATTCATGTACGGAGTAGCACCTGGTAGCGTTCTGTGATTGGTGGAGGAATTCTGAAAGGAAGTTAGGTGTGTGGGGACAGAAGCTGAGAAGAAGAGCGGTATTACCTGATCCGTACAGATTAATAAAAAGCCTCTCATCTGCTTGACGACAGTGATTTATTCACACATTCCTTAAAACCAGGTAATTGGGATGCTATATAACTATCAACAGCTCAGTAGCTTTATGTCATGGAGCATGTCCGATATTTGAAATCAAAAAGGGGATAAGACAAGGATGTGCTGTTTGTCTGGGCTCATCTATGGTAAATTGTCCAGTTCTCATATAGCGCTTTTTGTTTTTTACTGTATCTGAGCACTCAAAGCACTTTATACAACTAACAAGTTATTTTGGTGTCATGGTGTTTTAAAGCTTAAATGGGTAAAGTCCTTTCCTTATAGCAAACAGTCATTCTGGTTCATTATGCCTCATGTAATATTTTTAAATTCTGGAGGAATAGACTTTTAAGTACGCTTTGACTTTGAATCTCATAGATTGCCAACCACTTTCTCTGACTTTCATCAACAGGTTTTTGTCTACTGGAAATTGATTTATAGGCACAATTTCACACCACATAATGCAGCAGTAACAAAATATTTGTATTGCGTCACTTCCCACCTCTGTACTTAAGAGAATCAAGTACAGAGCAGGCTCTTCTGTGTTTTCATGGCAGCATGGAAAACACTTATGCTTACTCCAAGCACCGCTGCGAGTTTGGCCGTCAGTGTCTGTTTTCAGATTCGCCTGCTGAGCTGCTGGTGGACATCCACCCGGACCCAAGCCTGGCCCTCAACTTCAGCCAGAAGAGCCACTGGGACCTGGCCACGCAGACAGGTGTGGAGATGTCAGAGCACGAGGTGAGCCTCACTCCCAAGAGATCATGGGATAATTATCAACTAAATGATCAAAATCAAATAATAAAATAATTATTACAGAAAACGTTAAAAACAAAATTGTATGAATCTGAAGGGTTTTGATGCATGCAGACTGAAATGACTTATGTCAGTCTGAAATTACCTGCCACTTAAGTAACTTATTACTTAAACTTCATTCCAAAAAGTTTGAATAGAGATACAAGACTAGAATATGTGACCGTGATCTGCCAGAACTTCCCAGTCCCAGTTTCTTATGTGGGCCCTTGGGAGAATTAATTGCCTGCCCCATCATAGACTGTGAGCCTGAGGAGCCATGCTGATGGTTTTCTTTCATTTTTACTGCAGCGTTTCTTTGTAGTTTGTAGAGATGGAGATGTTTTATTTTTCTGAAGACATCTCAGGCTATTGATGAGTTTTAGAAATTATTTATGAGTCGTGGACACTGTCAGATCAGCCGCCTTTACACAGAGAAATGTGAATACTCTAGAGTTATGGGCAAGGATAGCTCAGTAGGTACAGTGGTGGTCCTATGATTGGAAGGTTGGGGGTTCGAATCCACTGAACGGCTCCCCCGAGGTACCCCTGAGCAAGGTGCTGTCTCTACGCACTGCTCTTTGGGTGCCCAGTGGCTTCCCACTCCTTCTCTGAGTGAATGGGTTAAATGCAGAGAGGGATTTTCCCTCGGGGATCAATACATTATTCATTATTATTATCTTGGTCCCTCATTTATTGCAGCAGGGGTTCTCAGAATAACTAGCCCCTGGTCACGCACTTTATACACTGTTTTCCCCACACACATGAACATTGGTCACAGTTCTCACAATTGATTCTCAAAGTGCAAACCTTTGTAGATTGCAAAACGTAAAAGTATTATTATGCCGCGGTTTGTCTTCATCTGCCTGCCACTTTCATGCGCCTTTTTCTCTCGCGGTGCAGGTGTCTATTTCCGAATGAGGCTCATAGTTATGGGTGTTTTTGTGCTGTTTTTTCTATTGGACGTGATGGTTATCAAAACCAAACGTGATAAATTTGGCAAGCGCAGGAGACACGGCACGGAGCAGATTTGTCAATCAGGCTGCAGAATGCAATGCTGTACGGTGCAATAAAAAATCAGCGAAAAAGCAAAGCAGTGACGGATGAACAGCGGGACCACTGTGTGCTGTTTATTAATAAACAATAAAATATATTCCTAAATGACAACATGCATAAAAGCAGAACGGTATTTGTACGTCAGTGGGAAAATAGCGGTGGCTTGCTAGCTTTTGTGCGGCTTCCCCGGGTCAGTGAAAACTTTAGAGAAAACTTAAGAGAAATGAATGAACTTACCAGGTTGCCCGATCTCTTCACATATCTTCCTCCAAGCTCGGTCCTTTATATTCCTGTCTCGGTACTGAAAGCAGCTGGTGTCGTACAGCTCCGAGTTGTTTGCTACAGCATTGATTAGCCTTCCCCTCCATTGAAGTATGAAAGGCTTTGGCTGGACCTGCCCCTTTGACCTAGGTAACAGCCACGTCACCAGGCTCCTGATTGGTTGTCGCGGTGCGATTTGACGCTGAAGTTCAGATTTTTCCAACTCGAGCAGTAGACGCGAAACGCGTGTATGCACAAAATGCAACACAAAAACTCACGCGCGTGGTTTTATTCGCGCGTCAAACGCGCCAGACGCGCTACACTGACGCGCGTTTCACGCGTTTTGGCGTTTTCGCGATGCAAATCTGCTTCCGAATTTTCGCAGGTATGGCAAGCCGTTAGAGCCATAAATCGCCACTTTCCTAACCCGTTTGGTTAAGAAATGGCGTAAAAAACGCCGTTTAATTATTCAAAACGCCGAAAAAAGCGGCGTTCTGTTCCGACAAACGCCGCTTTTTCCGCCACTCGGATGGTGCCCTGAACGCACCATCCGAGTGACGTAAAAAGCGGCGTTCAAAGACAGACGGAAACGCCGTTTTTTACGTTACTCGGCACAAAACGCCGTTTTTATGCATCTTTGAACGGCGTTTTTTACGGCGTTCTCTGCCAGCTGTAACGGCGTTTAAAACGGCGTTTTATTGAAATTATGCAGGGCACTCCCCATGGTTCCCTCATCCAATTACTTTCAACTCATTTCACCCAATCAAAGAAGAGGAAGTGCAGACCACACTAATGCATCACCGATTCACCTTGCTGCTAAGTGATTGCCTATTCAGTACCAGTGCTTGTCACAGTATTCACTTGTATTATAATCCCACTATGCATTTTGATGTGTTTAAGGCATGATCGAGCAAACAAACGACAGAATACTTTTTCTGAAACCTTAACTGTGTTACCTGTTATGGCAGCTAACAGGTAATGAGCAGAGCTAGCTCTGCTCATTTCTGAGCTTCTTTCTTATTTTCCTCTTTACTTCTCTTAACCTTTAACTTATGTTTTAGCAATCAGATCCTGCCATCTTGCATTACCGCTTCGTGCTAGTTATGTTGACTTTTCTCTTCTTTTGTCTCCACTTTTTTCACCCGTGTTTGGACACTCGGCGCATGGCTCCTTTGTTTACATTAGGGATCAGCTGTTAGCGCTGCGCCCTGCAGCTGCGCTACCGGCAGACAGACCCTACATCCCCAGTGAGGGAAGAAACGGGGGTGATGTCTCCCGAGGACACCTCACACACCATCTCTCCTTCCTGTAATCACTTTAAATGTGAGATCGCTCCCTGATATGATTGAGGAGCTAATGACGCTAACCCGGTCACAGTGGCAGTATCCCGGTACTCCCTCTGTGAGTAGGCTGCCCGGCTTCCAGCTGCTGCGGGCGGACAAGACGAGAGACAGCGGTGAGAGGAAAGGAGGGGGGCTGGCAGTGTTTGTTAAAGACGGTTGTGGTATCTCGGTGCACATCGCTGTGAAAGAACAACTCTGCAACACAGACATTGCGCTATTAGCGGTTAGCATCCGTGGAGGCAGCCTGTGACTCTCTGTGGTCCGCAGACTGCAAACGCAATCTCCGAGAGCTCTTCTTCTAATATCAGGGGACTTTAATCATGTCTCGCTGGACTCCACACTGCCCACCTTCACCCAGTATGTGACCTGCCCCACCGTAGGCAATAAAACATTGTACTTAATGTATGCCAATGAAAAAGTGGCATACAGTTCATCACCTCCCCCTGCCCAGGGAAGATCCGATCGTAACCGAGTGCGTCTTGTCCCTGTGTGTGCAGCCCTTACTGTGCAGGGAGCCACTAATCACCCACGCAGTGCAGAGATGGTCCGCGGAGGGCATATAAATAAATAATAAAAGCAAGTAAATGACAGTATGCTCTTTCTGAAACAAACGGAGACCTTAACTTTTATCAAAATACCGTTTTACTCAGTTTAAAGTAATACCACTGTATAATAGCCTTCACATTTAATAATGTTAACAGTATCTCATGAATATTTTTGCCCTTTCAACATGCATTAAAAAAATAGATATACAGTTTTGAATCAGACCTGTATGTACGTTTTCTCAAAAGTGACGTAAATAAGTAATCTCAAGAACCTGAAATAATAGTTTCCCATGTAAACTGGAGATGTCCTTGTCAATGTCATCAGAGTACTGTGGATGTCTTACACGAATTTGAAACATAAAACCAGAGTGGCACATGACAGTGTTGCACATAACATAACTAGTTTATATGACATGAAGTTATAAAAAAAAAAAAGAATCCATGTAACTTGGTAATGGCTTCTTTCTGATAACTGTCGGCTGCAGTGTGCATTATCTTGACAAAAGTATAAGATACTGAACCCACTGATATGATGTGGTGGAGGAGCACAAATACCTGGACACCCACATATATACATTTGCTGAACTGGAAGATCAAAACAGAAGCTGTACACAAGCAGTGTATGGGCAGGCTATTTTTTGTGAGCAAGCTTGTGCAGCGCACTTTGATGTGTTCTTCTTGGATCAGGAGAGCAAGCTCTGTGATTGGCTGCACTTTGGAAGCTGTGGTGGAGAGGAAGTGAGTGAACAAACTGCCATGCATCATGGATATTCCTCTCAATCCACCTCACCAGGTACTTCTCTAAAAGTGTGACTCAGGTCTGTTGCCCCAAAGGATACAGGAAATGTTAGATATTTTAGTATTTTGGGAGCATGTACTGAATACCTTTTTTGATGATATTATACAAAGGACCCTGTTTCTGCAATGCCCTTTGTTTGAACTTCATCTCCTCTTGCTGCGACCCCACGGGCAACTTCCTTTGGCCTGCTGGTCTGGAAAATCCAACAGTTCATCTATATGTAAAGAAGGCACTTAAACTGGAACAGGCATAGCTGCGTTGATCCTGCTGTGGTATAGTGGGACAGTGCATTCCTCGAGTGCACATCAAGTTTGCAGCCTGCTAAAGATCACACACCATTGATTATGTGCCTCTAGGTATATATGGTTAAACATTTCCTAATGCAAATAACTACATGCAGTATTCTACCATGTGCAAACTTATATCACTAAAGGATTCTAACTGTCTAGTGTTTAATGGACCTGTCAAAAGTATGTTGAGATTATAGAAGGCCCCTTTCAGAGCTAGGGGGAACTTCCTTATATGGTTGTAACTTGTAACTTGAAACTTGTTGACACACGAACCCTTCTGCCTATAAAAACCCTGCACAGAAGAATAAACTTTGAGTTGATTTTGGGAAAGCAGTCTCTGTATCATTTTGTTCTCCCAGGCTACTCCCGGCGCTGTAACTAACCCGCTGAACGGCATACCTGAGCTTACTTTGAATAATTAATCTTATACAAAACTCTGCTTATCGCTGCCCACGTCTCGAAGGAAACTCGATCCACGGATGACCCGGAAGGAGAGATTTCTTTCAGGAAATGCACTGATTTCCATGACAAAATTCACAACAACACAGACACAGGTCGGTTTTTTGAAACGGGTGTTTATTACTTGGGCCTTCTCTCCTTGGCTTCACCATCACCAGTACGGGAGGACAGGGAGCGATCTCACATTTAAAGTGATTACAGGAAGGAGAGATGGTGTGTGAGGTGTCCTCGGGAGACATCACCCCCGTTTCTTCCCTCACTGGGGATGTAGGGTCTGTCTGCCGGTAGCGCAGCTGCAGGGCGCAGCGCTAACAGCTGATCCCTAATGTAAACAAAGGAGCCATGCGCCGAGTGTCCAAACACGGGTGAAAAAAGTGGAGACAAAAGAAGAGAAAAGTCAACATAACTAGCACGAAGCGGTAATGCAAGATGGCAGGATCTGATTGCTAAAACATAAGTTAAAGGTTAAGAGAAGTAAAGAGGAAAATAAGAAAGAAGCTCAGAAATGAGCAGAGCTAGCTCTGCTCATTACCTGTTAGCTGCCATAACAGGTAACACAGTTAAGGTTTCAGAAAAAGTATTCTGTCGTTTGTTTGCTCGATCATGCCTTAAACACATCAAAATGCATAGTGGGATTATAATACAAGTGAATACTGTGACAAGCACTGGTACTGAATAGGCAATCACTTAGCAGCAAGGTGATGCATTAGTGTGGTCTGCACTTCCTCTTCTTTGATTGGGTGAAATGAGTTGAAAGTAATTGGATGAGGGAACCATGGGGAGTGCCCTGCATAATTTCAATAAAACGCCGTTTTAAACGCCGTTACAGCTGGCAGAGAACGCCGTAAAAAACGCCGTTCAAAGATGCATAAAAACGGCGTTTTGTGCCGAGTAACGTAAAAAACGGCGTTTCCGTCTGTCTTTGAACGCCGCTTTTTACGTCACTCGGATGGTGCGTTCAGGGCACCATCCGAGTGGCGGAAAAAGCGGCGTTTGTCGGAACAGAACGCCGCTTTTTTCGGCGTTTTGAATAATTAAACGGCGTTTTTTACGCCATTTCTTAACCAAACGGGTTAGGAAAGTGGCGATTTATGGCTCTAACGGCTTGCCATACGCAGGACCCGCAGTCGCGCGTCATCGCGCCTTTCCATTGACATTACATGTAAACCTGACGCTCTATTCGCGTCCACCGCGTTCGGTGTGAACACACCGTTGATCCGCAACTTGTAATACCACTCACTGATACTCACTTTTAGATGCATATGAATAAAAGAAGGAGTGATATAAAAGTGACATGCTGAATGCTGCCTGTCTAAATGAGAGCCGTTAACTTGCTGCTTGGTTTTTACAGTAAAAAGGGGCTCGTTTGTCTATTGTACAGGCCTGTCTCTTTACTACCTCAATTCTCAAAAGTTCTTGAAAAACTGTTTAAAAACAGACTGGAAAAATTTATAGATAAACATAAACTACTCACTGAGAGTCAGTACGGATTCAGATCAAGCAGATCAACATCATCGGCACTATTAGATTCAATAGAATACATCACAAATTCCATAGACAAAAAGCAATATGTGGCTGGGTTATTCATAGACTTGACAAAGGCATTTGACACTATAGATCATGATATATTAATAAGAAAACTGGAACGTTATGGTGTCAGAGGGGTAGTTTTAGATTGGGTCCGGAGTTATTTAAGTGACAGAAAGCAGTTTGTGAAAATAAATGGTGGTTGCTCCTTATGTATGGACATTGCTTGTGGTGTACCCCAAGGGTCAGTTTTGGGTCCAAAATTCTTCAACTTGTACATTAACGACATCTGTAAAGTGTCCAAAGTATTAAAAAGGGTTCTCTTTGCTGACGATACAAACATTTTTTGCTCTGGTGATGATCTGCAGAATTTATTGGAGGATATGACTAATGAAATAAGTAAAGTGAAGTTCTGGCTTGATAAAAACAAATTATCATTAAATTTGAATAAATCTAAACTGATGTTATTTGGAAATAGTAGTTTAAATACAAATGCAAAGATTCAAATAAATGGTGTTGATATTGAAAGAGTCAGTGAAAATAAATTTCTGGGGGTAATAATAGATGAAAAACTTAACTGGAGAGCTCACGTAAGATATATTCATTCCAAAGTATCACGAAGCATTGCAGTACTAAACAAGGCAAAACAGGTATTCGACAGAACATCACTTCATATTCTCTACTGTTCACTGGTTTCACCATACTTAAGCTATTGTGCAGAGGTCTGGGGCAATAACTATAAAACCACATTACATTCACTTTTTACTCTTCAAAAGAAAGCAATTCGAATCATCCACAATGCAGGTTATAGGGAACATACAAACTCACTATTTTTGCAGTCTGAAATATTGAAAATTGACGATATAGTGAAATTCCAAACAGCACAAATTCTATTCAAAGCAAAAAATAAAGAACTGCCAGGTAATATTCAGAGTATGTTTTTTTTGAAAGAAGGAAGTTATAATTTAAGGGGTTTTTGTAACTTCAAAACAATGAAGGTACGTACTACAAGAAAAGGCTTTTGTGTTTCTGTTCATGGAGTGAAACTATGGAACAAACTGAATATGGAATTAAAGCAATGTCCAAACATAAAACTGTTCAAAAAGAGTTATAAAAATATGATCTTCTCGATCTATAAAGAAAAGGAAAATATTTAAATTAAGTGAATGTCTCTATTTAGAAACAAACAAACAAACAAAAAATTCATGATGTGATATTATAGTATAGTATATCAGAAATCTGTTCACTATTTTTATTACAAATTATATCAGTAAGGAAGCTGACTAAATATTCACTGATAATTTATGGGACAGGGGTGGGATTAAATAAGTGTATACTTCTTCCCACTCCCTTTCAACATGTAAATTAATCAGAATGTTTTTTTGTATGTAATTTGTATAGTATTTTTTTCTCTCTTATTTCTTTTCTAAATGTACTTGTATATTGTTCACATGTTGAAATAAATTACCAATCAATCAATCAATCAATCAATCAATCAATCAATCAATCAATCAATCAATCAATCAATCAATCAATCAATCAATCAATCAATCAATCAATTTTCTTAACATTTAGTCTTGTTCAAATGATCTAAAGCTCATCTAAAATAAAAGCACCCTGCTCTAGCTTTTCTTTGAAGTGTGAGTCCACACAAGGATGTGAAGCATTAAGCACAACAAGGAAAGTGAGTGAATCAGCTGTGTGATGCATGCTTGGATGAGTTAGTATGCATTAGAGTCAGGCCAGCTCCTTATGTCCTCAAAGCCACAGTTGCCCCTTGACGACAACTAGGCAGCTAGACTTCTTCACCTCCGCCCAATAGTTATGTGACCTACAAATACAAGCCGAGGAGGGTCACCGCACTGTCCATACATTTGTGTTTTATTCTGATGGTTAAAAACTACCAAATGAAAACACCTGAAAATTAAGATCTATCAATATTATAAAGTATGGATAAATATTATCTGTGATTTTGCTTTTTAAAACTACATTTCTTCACTTTCACTGATGACTTGACTTTTCATAGATGTCTGTAGAGTTTTAGCAGCAAATCAGATGATATTGCTTATGAAGGCATTGTGTGGTAGCATGTCTGTTTTGTGCTCAGGTGTGCTCTGTGTGGTCACACTTGTGCTTCTGAAATCACTTTCTTTTGTTCGTGAAATTGAACATGAACTGATGTTATTTCATAATGCCGATTCTCCTCTCATTAAACTTGATTTTGTTAAAGAAAACAGTGGAAATCATCTGCAGTTTTTTAATCACCAAGTTCAAAACTTTTTGATCTTTGCAATGTAAAGAGCAAAATTATAAAGATGGCATTGAGTCACTGCTTTGTGTTTCCTTTGTTAAAGTCTGCATGTAATATCCATCTTTAAATTCAACAGGAAAAACCCAAGTTACAAAATGTTATAGTGTCAGTCACTCCTTATTTCTTTGGAATTTTCTAGAAAAATTGGAAATGGATGCAGTTATTTACTGAAACAGCCAAACATACATTTGTGCTCAGAGCAATTAGTATACTGAATAATTAGATGCTCTGATATGTTATCATTGTATTGAAGTTTTGTAATGACAGCATGTATATGTGGGTTGATATGAAGTCACTTGATTTATAACTTGGTGAACCAAAGAGAATTGTCCATTGATAATAAATTGTGGATAATAAAGTTATTCTAAATAAAAACAAATGTGGGGTGGCTCAAGATTTTTGCACAGTACTGTAGGCTTCTGTTGGAATCTTGCATTTCTTCCTGTATTGTGCTACCAGTGTATCTGTTTATGTCTGTGTACAGGAAAATTATGCCTAAATCTCAAAATTAGGTCTTTCCTTGTGCAAGAGCTCCTTCATGAAAAGGTAGGACTACAACTGGATTTATTTATTTATTTTTAAGTGGGCTGTAAGAATACAGGAACATTAACTTGGCTCTTTTAATAAGCCAGGAGTCAAACAGACAAATACATTAGATCAAATCTACAAATACACTTATTTTAACCCTGTTTTCAAACATCAAAATGAATAAAGCAAGTAAAATGTGGCACCACTATTATATAAAACATCAACTTACTTACCTCATTTTAATGGACAAATTGTTGTCCATAAAGATATATGGACAAAAGAAGGTACACCTCCCCCTGGTGGGTGTATCTGGTATTGCAAGTGAAAAGTTTTGCATTTGTAATTCAGTTTAAAAATGCATTTAAAAAAAAAAGTAAGTAAGAAAGCTGTGACATTTAAAAATGATTAATTTTATGAGCCACTTGTGATCCTGAATTCTCAGCAGTTTTTTTTCTGTAATTTCTGTGTCACTGTTGGAGTAAATATTTTTTATACATAAATGATCTCCGTACATGAGGGACCTCTGATAAGATGAAAAAGATTGTGTAAGATTGTGTCATATGTTACATGAGCTATATTTCCACTATAATGTGCCCACTATATGACGCCCTAATAGTGACTTCATTACTGGACCACAGTTATTGTTGTTCATGTGTATGTGGGTGTATATAATGCATAATCATAATATGTTTGCTATAGATTATTAATCTGAAGTCGAGACACAGCCTGGCATTTTGAATTATTAAAAGTTCACTGATATAACTGAGGTCTTGATTTAATTTGCAAATCTTCACTTCCATAACTTTTAAAGTTACATGCTTGTGGAGGTTTGCGCCATTGTAGCGATTAAACACATACAAAATATTACATCAATATTTTATACTTAGAACATGCAAATGCAAAGTACCCATCCTCAAGTATCCAAATCTTTTTTTTATGATTACACACGAATCTTTGAAACCTTCAGCCTTTCAGTGATTTATTTTAACACGACAAACAGAATCAGAACTTCAGATGAAGACTGTTAAAGTCTAGAGTCTATTTGATTGAAAAAAACAACAACAAAAAAACCCCCCACACAACTCCCCCTCCAACAACAACAAAAAAGCAAAACAAGACAGCAAGACAATCTGAAACACTTTATTTAAAACTGCACTATAACAGTGATGACTCTTTAAATTTAAACACTGCGCTTTAAATGAAACAAGCACATTAGAAATGACCGCCACAGTGGCTGTGTCTTGCTGGAATGACCGGTCTTAATTTGGTTCTTTTAGAGTTGCAAGCTTTAGCGAGATATTTAAAAAAAGACAAAAACAAAAAAAACAACGCAACAGAAAATTTATATACTCAACACAGCCCCTCTTGGTGTATTATCATTTTTCCACTGTTTTTCTCCCCTATAATGGCAACTCAGGGTGATGGATGGGAAAATGACAGATTATTTTACATGAAGGCGACTCCAAAAAGATAATGTTGCTTCAAGGTTCTGACAGAAAAATCATAAGTCCAAAAATACAAGTAAGGGTTAGCCAGAACATCCTCTACATCCACAGTGGGTGCATTCAATGATCCTTCCCTGCAGGGAAAAAAGACACAGCAGAGGTCAGACAGGTATTTATAACTCCAAATTCTTGCTTATTAAAATACATAAACATCATCAAGTCTCCTGACATATCTTTTTTTATTTTAAAGATTTACATAAAGACTACACCTCACAAAAAAAGATGGAGTCAAGTAGGATATTTATCTGGGCTTTTATATTGGTTCAAACATCTTGCACAATATATTCCCATAACTTGTTTTTTGTGTAATTTTCTGTAAAACTAAGCAAAAACGTTTAATAGAAACAGATCATAAGCTACTTCTTTCTGTCACAAATGAAAGAAAAACGAGAGGATCATCCTTTCAGCATCTTTTCATACTGGCTATTTTATATACAGTGGCTTGCAAAAGTATTCGGCCCCCTTGAACTTTCCCACATTTTGTCACATTACAGCCACAAGCATGAATCAATTTTATTGGAATTCTATGTGAAATACCAACACAAAGTGGTGTACACGTGAGAAGTAGAACAAAAATCATACATGATTCCAAACATTTTTTACAAATAAATAACTGCAAAGTGGGGTGTGCGTAATTATTCAGCCCCCTGAGTCAATATTTTGTAGAACCACCTTTTGCTGCAATTACAGCTGCCAGTCTTTTAGGGTATGTCTCTACCAGCTTTGCACATCTAGAGACTGAAATCCTTGCCCATTCTTCTTTGCAAAATAGCTCCAGCTCAGTCAGATTAGATGGACAGCGTTTGTGAACAGCAGTTTTCAGATCTTGCCACAGATTCCCGATTGGATTTAGACACCAGACAGGTCAGGGATAAAGTTATTGAGAAATTTAAAGCAGGCTTAGGCTACAAAAAGATTTCCCAAGCCTTGAATATCCCACGGAGCACTGTTCAAGCGATCATTCAGAAATGGAAGGAGTATGGCACAACTGTAAACCTACCAAGACAAGGCCGTCCACCTAAACTCACAGGCCGAACAAGGAGAGCGCTGATCAGAAATGCAGCCAAGAGGCCCATGGTGACTCTGGACGAGCTGCAGAGATCTACAGCTCAGGTGGGGGAATCTGTCCATAGGACAACTATTAGTTGTGCATTGCACAAAGTTGGCCTTTATGGAAGAGTGGCAAGAAGAAAGCCATTGTTAACAGAAAACCATAAGAAGTCCCGTTTGCAGTTTGCCACAAGCCATGTGGGGGACACAGCAAACATGTGGAAGAAGGGGCTCTGGTCAGATGAGACCAAAATGGAACCTTTTGGCCAAAAAGCAAAACGCTAAGTGTGGCGGAAAACTAACACTGCACATCACTCTGAACACACCATCCCCACTGTCAAATATGGTGGTGGCAGCATCATGCTCTGGGGGTGCTTCTCTTCAGCAGGGACAGGGAAGCTGGTCAGAGTTGATGGGAAGATGGATGGAGCCAAATACAGGGCAATCCTGGAAGAAAACCTCTTGGAGTCTGCAAAAGACTTGAGACTGGGGCAGAGGTTCACCTTCCAGCAGGACAACGACCCTAAACATAAAGCCAGGGCAGCAATGGAATGGTTTAAAACAAAACATATCCATGTGTTAGAATGGCCCAGTCAAAGTCCAGATCTATTCTATTTCACATAGAATTCCAATAAAATTGATTCATGTTTGTGGCTGTAATGTGACAAAATGTGGAAAAGGTCAAGGGGCTGAATACTTTTGCAAGCTACTGTACATTGAACGTGTTTGCCTGATCAAGAAAATAAGCTCATATTTTCTTCAATTTGACAGTCACGTTTTCAGCTTTCTAGTCTCCTTTTCTGTTTCCTTTTTGTGTTTTCTTCATACAAACACACAAATTCTGTCTAAACAGAAACAAGCTCAATCTGTTGTTTCCTTGGAAACTGTTTGAAAAGATGATTCTAGCAAGAAATGCTAAAATACTGCCAGACTTACAACTTCCAGCTTGCTCTTGGGGACTCTGCAGATGCAGTTGGTTCCAAAGTTGGTGTCTCGTGTTTGGATGCAACGCAGGCAGCACAGGTTCTCATAGCCCTGCTTCTTCCACTTGGCAATGAGGTTCTTGTCTGCGTAGCCTTCCTTTATACAGTACTCGTATAGCTCTGCAAGGAAGAAACACAGTACAGGTTTGATATCTTGTACATTCCAGAACAGGAAATGTTAAGATAAGATACCTTTACCATCTCCCATAGAAGAAACTCGTCCTGGATCAGGAAACTGTTGCATCAATAATTAGACATCAACACAAATCAAGACAAACACCCTAAGCAGGCATACACACTTGAATGAATAAATGAATAACAATTAATAATTATCATTTGAAATATTCACCTCAAAAAACACTTCTCTGTCATGTTCATTAATCGGTTTAACTAACAGAAGAACAAATGAGTATAGTGGTTAGGCTTACATGAGGGAATCCTGTACCTCCTACCAGAGTTCGTCAATGTACAAATTACCTCGGGGAGAGAGGGTTATTGTTTCAGTGTTTTTTTCCCCCTAACGTTTTAATGTTATTTAAAAACATTTTCAGCTTTAGCCTTTACTGCATTTCAAAACAAGCTGCTGATGCCATGACATAAGAGTTTCTTCCCAGCCACCAATGCCACGAGTCTCCGGACCAAATGAAGACACTGATGGCTTTTCATAGATGCATTTTCCACATGTATAGTCCGAGTAAGTGCACTATGAATGCGTATACCTAGACCAGGGATCTCAGACTCACAGCCCAGGGGCCACTTTCAGCCTGTATATTGACGTGAAGAAATATAATGCAATTTGGCCCTTGAAATTCCTTTTTTGTTAGGGAGGATTTGTTTGTTGTTGAGTGCAATGTTAAAACAAGTTCTTTAAAAAGCAAAAAATTATTTAATACGAAGGCAAAATGAGCAGAGTATAAACATGTTGAGGGATTGGCTGTGAGTGTTTCAGTGAGAGAATTATTTGTAAAGAAAACCATTTTCACTAGCACTCAAAAACTATTGTGTACACTTATGTCTATATTTTATTGTGTTAAATACAAACAAAATATTAGCAGAAGTGCTGTCACGTGTCTGGCCAGAAAGAGTGCCAATTTTTTTATTTGGTAGTTTAATAAAAGGCTTCATTTGGAAGTTAGAAAAAAATTGTGTTTACTTGTGCAGTTTTGTTTTGTTATACAATATCTGAAATTTTAAAAAAACAACAACAAAACTACATTTTTTAAAGTATTTTGTGGGCGTTTTCTTGTTTGTTTGTTAGGGTTTTTTTGTAATACTTGAAGACTAAAGTGGTCCTCCAAGGAGATGAAAGTGCTAGCAGTGGTCCATAGCTGCCCTAAACACAACCTGTGTAATGGAAACACTTCAGCTGGCTGTGCCCACCTCTACTGATGGCTTTCCTTTTGTAGAATAGGTCATAGATGTATCGACTCCGCTGATGATGCAGCCTGAAAATGGGCCAGAGGGACTCCACCTTTCGCTTCCCCTCGTGCGGCTCAGTTTCAGCTAGAACACAGAACAAGATTCAGGATGGTTAGCTTTGATACCAGGAGCATGACATCACAAGGACTACCTGCCTTGGGGAACTGATACAATGCAATGTATTAATGTGGTGAACCCGCACAGGATTTTGGCACCTGTAAGCAGAAATATGATGGGCCAGGTGAGCTTCCCATTTCTTCCCAGTTACCGGATGTAGCTGATGTGAACAGGAAATCCAGGAAAACCACTGCCCGCGCCCCCACCCCACCTCACCCCAATTTTTTTTACTGTGGGTACATCACATAACTCAGGTGAGAGCCAACTTGTGTTTCAAATATAAACATGTACTGAAACTGAATAACCCGAATCCATCAGTGTGGGGAGACCATGCTGCTTCACAGTGTCATACACAGGACTCACTTTGCGCATACAGCCCCACGGCCGATCACCCCGAGAAACTTCCCTGGCCTACCTTCTCTCATTTTCTGATCCAGCTCGTCCAAAGTGGGCTCAATGAGCTCCCAGCCGTCTGGGGGAGGCTTTCGACTCCTCTTTACTTTTGGCATTTTGTCTCTGTTTAGCTAAAAATGCAACAAAACGCTGTAAGTATTTTCCTGTTTGTCTTACGAGCCCCTCTCAGGCGCGTATATATGACGTCACATGCGGGGGGTGATTAAAAGGCCTTCCGTCTCTCGAACGACGTCATTGCGCGAAACTTAAGATAACCTCTTTATAAAGGCGTTAAGTAACTTCTTAAAACTTGTCTCAGCCTAATAAACTATGCAAGTTCCCCTAAAATACTTATTTCGTACGGTTAAGTATGTTTTACTGTCGGGCCTGGTCTATTGCATCACTTTAGCAGTCTTACAAATTGCCTTACATTTAAGGGCATTATTTAGATTTCTACACTACGATAGCCAATGTTATTTGGAAAAATAACTAACACGTTTCTTGGAATATTTTATGTGTGGTTCACAGCGGCATACGGGCTTACCAAAAAAACCCCGTGTGTTCACTATTTATGAACCGGCATATCCTTGGACAACGCAAAATATACTGCTCCTTATTGCAACTGTGAGTTTAGCCAGCTGTCAGTTTGTGTCGCTGCCGTCACATTTATGTTTTCTGTCAGTGTTCACTGGTTAGGGACTTTATAGTAAAGACTTCGTTTGTTAAAATGCCAAAAGGAGGTGAGAGTGACTCTAAAAGTTGTTTGAATGGACTGAAATCATTTTTGTATGTTTGTTTGTCCGCTGTTAGCCACCCGATGGACATGTACCGCTGGGGCGGCATTCTAACTCGCATAACTACGCTCTGAATGATGTTTCAGCATTAAGCAGGCCTGTGCCAGCATGTCTATAAACTGCTCAGATTCATCTGATGCCTGTCTGTCCGCTCTTTCTTTCGTGCTCTGTACAAAATGCGATCACATCTGTGTTTTTCGTCGTCCTTCCAGGTAAGAAAGGTGGCCACAAGGGTCGGATGCGGACGTACACCAGCCCCGAAGAGATAGATGCCCAGATGAAGGCAGAAAAGGAGAGGAGAAAGGTTGGTGGAGTGTACACTCAGTCATGTCCCACACAAGTAGACCGGCTGGAGACTACACTTCCCACAATGCAACGCGAAAACAGCTGAAAAGAATAAAACATAGCCGGATACATTTTTGTTAGACACTCCTGATTGAAAGTTATCCTTGTTACGTCAGAGATGTCGAACATAAGGCAAGGGGGCTAGAATCGGTCCAGCAAAGAATCCAGTCCGACCCACTTTTTTCATAGGTTTTCTTATTGAAAAAGAAAAGCCAGTCCCCCCCCCCCCCCCCATAACAACTCATACTGAACCAAAGTGATTAAGTAACAGCTAAACAAGTAAATGACTGAAAAGTTACAGTTTTCACCATCTGCTATAGAACCTTTTTATTTAATGAGCTACCAAAAAAAGGGAGGGGGTTATGCCATTTTACAAAAATATATCATGTAGAGAAATTGAGATGTATTGTTGAAATTGCACTTCTTTTTCTTAAAGTATCTCAGCGATTAGATGATTAGTTAAACATCTTTATTATGTATTATGTAAAAAATAACAGTCATTTATGTATTGTAGCAAGAGCAAGAAGAGCAGGAGCAGGAAGGTGCAGCTCAGAATGACACAGCAGAGGAGAAGCTACCAGGTTCTGGATCAGAGGACAGCGATGATGAAGATTCCCAGGTACTGCCACAGCTTTTCCATCATGTACATAAAGGCCAATGTGTTATTTAATGTGCACACTTAAAGCACTTCTTATGATCTCAATATGTGGTTAGTGTTTGGCTTGCACTGTATGAGATGTTGGTGTTTGTCTGCAGAGGAGGAGAGCCGGTGTCGAGGGATTGATAGAAATTGAGAACCCCAACAGAGTGGCTCAGAAGTCCAAGAAGGTGACGCAGATTGAGCTGGAAGAGCCCCGGCAATTGTCAAGGAGAGAGAGGTGTGTGTCATCAGCCTGTCACCTTGTATTAGTACCAATAGGGGACTTTACTCGAAAGTATAGTATTAAATGAAACCTTTTCAATGAGCTTATGAGATTTGGACTATTGTGGATTATGAACCTGAAGCGCAAATTGTTAACAGTTTGAGAAAAAGCTGCTTGGTACACACAAATCTAATCTGAGGTGACTATGTGTCATAAAGGCTTTTTGTGTGTAGAACATTACAGGAAAACTGAACTCCTGTCATTCCTCTAACCTTGAAACATGTTCTTCTGCACAGAGAAGAGATCGAGAAGCAGAAGGCCAAGGAGCGTTACATGAAGATGCACTTGGCCGGCAAGACAGACCAGGCCAAAGCTGACCTCGCTCGCCTCGCCATCATTAGAAAACAGAGAGAGGATGCGGCAAGAAAGAAAGAAGAGGAGAAAAAAGGTAAGTACCTCAGCTGTGCAGGCATTTCATAAGTGGTTATTTAACAGCACAGACTGAATTAAACACCAGGTGGTAAATGTTGAGTTTCCTGTGAGGAAAACTGGCAATGAAAGTGAATTCTTTACATTTATTTTCAGAAAAACTGCACTGTTATTGGCACACCTTACACCCTATTACTTTTTTTAGTGTTCAGCATTCTTTTCGATGATATCTTAAGGGCAGCTGGAGGAGTGAAAATACATACTATTTTTAATAGTATACAGTATGTATTATATATTTATTATTGTAACAGGTTTAGTTTACAATATTACATATTAAAAGGTGCTTAGGGTTAGATAAAAGCACTAATTTATTGTGTGTGATTGTAGACGGCTGTTTAAAAATGGAAAGGTGCTATAGGAGTACCAGTCCACTTTCTGTTACCTCCGAACTTGTTTTATGATGTTTTTACTCATCTTATCTCCAGTTTTCAGTTAGTAATAAATAAGTTACTTTCCTCACTGACTTTCAGCAAGGAGAGGCTCTTACAATAAAGTGTTTTTTATGTTTACTAAATCAATTAAAATAATTTACCTAAAACCTTGTTTTTCTAATGCAATACTCAATGGCAGTCATACAACATAACAATATATGTCTTACAGTTTAAAGTGGTGATAAGACTTAGTTGAGGGACAAATCACTGTCCTGTTACACCGTACAAAACCTGAATTAGTGCCCCTGCCTTATTTTGCAAGTGCTAGATGTCCCACTTCTTTCCCATTAGCTCATATTTGTTTTTCTTGTGTCTTATACCAAGTGGAGGGCAAGCACGATTACTCTGCACTTTTCCTGAGGAGTTGCAGCAATGGTCAAAGTGTTATTATTGGTGTTACAAAGCCAGATTGTCACAGTTATGGCAGTATTGTAATTGATGTTTGCCATACTTGTATCTCCCGGCATTGATCTGTTACGCTTGTTTTCAGTTCCACTCCTTTAGAATAGCTTTGAATGATTCCCATTTCAAAAATAATCCATATTTCTCATACTAGTCTTTGGTTGAGCATTTTGGTATGTCCTTTGTCTGCAATAGGCTGTTTTAGTGTCTCCTCCTTTAAGACAAACCTTTCTCTTGATTGGCTGTCCCGCCCAACCAGCAGGCTTGAAACATCAGGTGGGCGAGGCTTCTGTGTTCACGCCAGAGCCATCTTCCTGAAATGACTATGTTCAGGATCTCTGCAGTAGAAAAAAAACACCTGTCTGACACTGAGTGTTTGGAGCAGTTTGAACCCTGAACTTTTTTTTTTTGTACCGTTGACCTTGATAACATGAGTGTCCACAGTTGATACAAAAGTCAGAAAGAGCATATTAGGTGTACTTTAATAAACTTGTTAGTGTTGATAAATCTCTCTTGTCCTGTACAGTGAGTGCATGTATTTCTGTGTGAAAGAAGTCTCCTCTGAGTAAAAAAAACAACAAAAAAACCCAGCACTTGTTTACACTGGCAGAACACAAAACACAGTTGAAGCTTATTACATTTTGTCGCATCCTTGTGCTAACAATATACTCACTTATTGCTGTCAAACAGACCTTTGACAATAATACCCAGTTGTTGCCATGTGTAGATACATTTCTGATAGTCAGGTCAGGCTGTGACTTGAGTCATGCACACTGAAGTTCAGAATTAAATTAAGAAAGCTGACAAAGTACTTAATCCTGCTTAGTCCACTCGAAAAAAATTGTGATTCATGTGACTAATTTCCTGCTCTGAGATGGTCTATTAAGCATGTAATGATGTCTAGTCTGATTCCAGAAATGTATTGACACAATCCCAGCATTTGCAGTAGTCGTGGATTAGTAGTTAATCAAGCCTAGGTCCACTACAACAACTGGCTGTTTTCATCTTGAATTTTCTCTTTGCAGCAAAAGAAGCGGCGGCGGTGGCGGCAGCAGCAGCTAGAGGAATAAACTCCCTATCTCTCAAATGATGCACAGTATCCGAAGCGTTTTCACTTGCGCATGGACTGAGGCAATATATCTTTGACTATTTTTAAAGGAAGATCTATGAAGAGTATTTGATATTTACTGTAACGCGTGACCGTCGGAGGAGACACCAGTGAAGAGGGGTTATGTATATTTTGGCGTGGGAATAACGGCCTCGTTCCTTCCAGGAAGTAAAGCTACAATTGAAATCAAATTCACGTACATTGGGATGAACCCCTCGATATTGAACATGGTAAACTCATCATTGTACAATTTCAACTTTCCTAACTGAGCTTTGCCACTCTTTTTTTGTTTGGGTTTTTTTTTTTTTGGGGGGGGGGGGACTTACATTGTATATAACTGACTCATGAAAATATTTCAGATTAATAAGATGAACCAGTGAAATGTGTCTGTTCATTTATTTGCTTCTTTACCGGAATGTCCTGGTGTAGAGGAGACTTTTGTAACTTCAGGTGCAAGAGTCCACATCTGGGTCCGCTGATATGGAAGTCAGCTGATATTTACTTTATGGAGTCTGCCGATTCACTGCAGGTTTAGACAGCATTCGTTAGGTAGATTTAAAAAACCAAATAGTTATCAGTTAATGTAACTGATAAATTAAAATGAGTAAAATATGGCTTTGTGGTAGTCATTGGTATAATGCATGGAAGCATTACCTGCAACCCAATAATTAGGAGCATTTAAATCAAGATTTGACCGGTGTCCCAGATGCCACACTCATTCAATGACATGAAAAAGCTCATGGCACGATGGGTTCAGTGCATGTATTATAAATTAAAGTTTTACTCCAACACTTTGTTGCTATCAAATTATGTTTATTACAATAAATTAACTTGCACACAAATAGTCTCAGATAAAGAAACCATTCATCCTATCAACCTAAATTTGACTCACATGAAAAACTAAGTCCACCCTTACCCTCTTAATTCTGTTAGAAACAGTAAGTAGCGGCAAGTTCTGCTAATCAAATGAACTTGATAAACTGATCATCAGTCAGTGTGGCCACCTCCATAAAAACAGAGGTTTTGTCAGTTTGCTGGGCTGTGTGTATGTTAACACAAATAGGAAAGACCTCAGCACTGATCTCAGAGGAGGAATTGTTGTTGTACATTAATCTGGGAGCATTATAAGGTCATTTCTAAACAATTTGAAGTCTGTCATGCTGCAGTAAGAAAGGTCATTCACGAGTTAAAAAGTGGGCCCACACAAATTCCACCACAATGATGTGAGAGACTGATAAAGACGCACAAAAGTCAAATAACATTTTACAAGCTTCAGTCAAACCACAGATGCAAAACTGTAGAAAAATACAGAATTGCGTTTAAATACACATGAGAAGATGCATCAATGAAAATATAATTTATTTCTTTGGGAGTTATACATTTATAATGAACTGAAATGACTGAAGCTATTAATCACATTTATCTATCCTTTGATCTTAACTGTGGACGATTTAATATGCAATTAATGTGATTTCTGTTAGACGTGTGTTTGTGGTGGCACCAACAGTCCAAAGTTAGATATGAGAAGTGCTATTTTACAGCTGTTCTTCATCATGGTATGCATAGATATACTCTCACTGGCCACTTCATTGGGTACATCTTTTTAGGTGCTCATTAACTTCAACTATCTAATCAGCCAATCACTTGGCAGCAAATCAGTGCTTTTGGGAATGCACTGATTTGTTGATTTTGAATTACATCAAAATGGGATAGAAAGGTGACTTAAGTGACTCAATGTGGCATCATTGTTGGTGCCAAACATGCTGGCCTGAATATTTCAGAAACTGCTGATCTGCTGGGATTCTTCCACAGACACCGGTCTATGTGAGGGACTGAGGAGTAAGGCACAAGGACAAAAGTAATGTTTGTTTTAACTGAATATAAAATTGTACATTAAAAATCCAGAAAAGCAGCTACTAAACATGGCCAATGTGAGGTAAGTAAAAAAACAACAACAACCCACAACCCCTCCTATTATTGACTACATTTACAAGAAATAAAATTCTTTGCAAAGTTTTCCAATGCAATGTCTCCTGCTTTCAGTCCACTGTAAGATTCCTACGGTGGAAGGGGGTTAGCTGAACTGCTGCTCACTGGATATTTTCCCCTTTTCAGATCATTCTCTGTAAACTACATATGTTTGTGTGGGAATATCACAGCAAATCCTCAGAATAGACATTTAAATCACCTTTCTTCTCCGTGCTGATGGTTACTTTGAACCTGATCTAGAGATGGAGATGAGCTGTCATGTGATTGGCTGATTAGATTTTTTTTAGTTAATGAGCATGCTAATAAGTGTGCCTAATAATGTGTCCGGTGAGCTGATCTCCATTTTTCCTCACAGTCGTCTTCATGTCTGTGCCCGTAGCACAAGGTGGCAGTAAAGAATGTAGCACGCAGGATAAAAAGCAAACGAAGAAGAAGCGATGCGCTGATTGGTGGGAAGTTTGGCGGACTTTACCCTCCGCTGTGAAGCAGATATTACTGTTGGCGCTCAGGGGCTCGAACTTCAGCTCAGTGTACGGCTGACAGCGCGGGAGTCTCCACAGACGGTGAGCTGGTTAAAGTTTCACACACAGAGGACGGTAATGTTAATGCGAGCAGGGAGAAAATATGTGGAGAAGTAAATGTGTTTTGCACTTTAACCTTCGTTAAAGCAGATTAGCTCTGCAGGTAGAAGTTTTCACGTTTTGTGTTTTTTAAACTTGATGATGTGTTCAGGGGTCCTCTCAGTTCAGGTTTAGCCAGCGTGTGCACTGAACAGCTGTTGCTGTCTTTCTGGGTCAGTCAGGAGATGTAATGAGAAGCATGCGCTGCACAGATGCATGACTATCATGAGGAGAGACAGTCTGATAAAGATCTGGCAGCTGTGGATTTCATGGAGCAGTGAGCTTGTTATCTGGGTTACAAAATAACCAGTGATGCGGCTTATTGTGTAGTTCAGTGACCTTTTTGGGCAGTGCTATGGTTCAAAGTTTAGCCTTATCACTATAATACTGTAGCAGGGGTGGTGTGCTGCTGCATATTCACTCTTTGTCTGAGGCTTTGTGCTGCAATAATGGAGCATCTGTAGGGCCAGTTTGTCAGCAGCGCTGTCTGCATGCTGTGTCATCACACACAGATGTTCATTTCTTTCAAATTGATATTGTTTTTGTTTTTATGTCTGTGTAAAAGTCTCATCTTTTAGATTTCCACTTTATGAGACCAAGAAAAAAACACCAATCATGTCTTTATCTAACGCCCATCATATAAGCAAAGAAGAATGGGAATCGCACAACAAGATGCTGCTGGAGCCGCTGGCAGTCAACGACTCAGAGGTTTGTGTTTAGTGGAGGTAAAACATCAAATTACCTAATAAACGTGTACCTAATAATGGGCCTTTGAGAGTTCCCACCTAACAGGTGTGTGTGTGTGTGTGTGTGTGTGTGTGTGTGTGTGTGTGTGTGTGTGTGTGTGTGTTCAGGTGTTCTCCATTATTAAAAAAGAGAAGCACAGGCAGACGTACGGTTTGGAGCTGATAGCATCTGAGAACTTTGCCAGCAGAGCTGTTCTTGAAGCGCTGGGTTCCTGTATGAACAACAAATACTCCGAGGGCTATCCTGGCCAGAGGTACAATCTAGTTAAAATCCCAACTGGCTCAATCTCATTAGTGTGGCATTAACATTATGAACATTATTTGTAATGGTGTGCATGATTCATGTGTACAGGTACTACGGTGGTACGGAGCATATCGATGAGCTAGAAAGACTTTGTCAGAAGAGAGCACTGGAGGCCTACAGTCTGGACTCGGAGAAATGGGGTGTCAACGTTCAGCCATACTCGGGTATCAAATATGGATGCATTTAAATCTGAGTCTGACTACACCCGTTGGCATGCAACATCTGCCGTGCTCCTGTCACTTACTGTCATACCGTTTGTGCTTCTCTGTAAGGGTCACCTGCAAACTTCGCCGTCTACACGGCTGTTGTGGAGCCCCACGGCAGGATCATGGGGCTGGATCTTCCAGATGGAGGTCACCTGACACACGGCTTCATGACTGAGAAGAAAAAAATCTCGGCAACCTCAATCTTCTTTGAGTCCATGCCATACAAGGTATGTATGTGCACGTATGGTCGGGAACCAAAAGGCTCTGTCGGAGTTGGGAACAAATTTCTCAAAGATGCGATGTGCTCTGGTATTTCCTCACGACAGCTGGGACAAATCACAGAATCAAGGCGGTTATTTGAGTTACTGTTCCCTTCCTATCAGGTCAAAGCAGTTTGGCCATTCTTCTCTGACAGTGACAGAGCTTTTTCATCAGAGAACTGCCACTCACTCAGCAGTTTCTGAAACACTCAGACCAACAATCATACCACATTAAAAGTCACTTAAAACATCTTTTTGTCCCCATTCTAATGCTCAATATGAACTTCAGCATGTCGCGCTGATCATGTCTACATACTTAAATTCATTCAATTAAAGTCATAAGATCGGCTGACTAGATATTGCTGTTTAAGGTGGTGTATAAGGTCAAAGATAAGATTTTTGGAAACAAAAGTGAGCACTAGAAATCACCTCGTGGTGGGAGCACACCATCTGTAACACCAGTGAGTACTTCAGACTCAATGAACTACACATCTGTGAAGTTTGACTGAATCTCCCACGGGTTGTGATGCCATTCATGCTGAAAAATAATATCGTCAGATTCATTAAAATTGATCAGTATCTGCTGTGGCTGTCTATGTTTGTAAATGTGGGCAAAATCAAAACAACTGATTTCACTTTGGTTCAAGTTTTATCCAAAGTCCAACTATGTGGTGTTGTCCTCATCTTGTGTATAGCAGGTGTTATATTTTGGTTTCAAATTCAAATTTTATTTGTCACACACAACCATACACAGTATGACATGGAGGTGAAATGCTTGTAGCTGTACAATGCCCGACCATTAAATGACAGAAGAAAGTTTTACAATATTTACAATTTACAGTTTCCTACAGAATTTACAAATTAACTTAGGAATTTACAGTAAAGAATGTGCAAATAGCAGAAGAGATTATAAAGATTATAAGGATTATAAATTATAGGATTATAGGAAATGTGTGGTGGTGCGTGTGGTGACGTGTGTGAGAGTCCAGTCTTATAGTGACGTGTGTGGGAGAGTCCAGTCCTACACCTGGTTCAGGCCCCGAATAGCCTGGGGGAAGAAGCTCCTCCTCATTCTCTCTGTTTTGGCCTTAAGGGAGCGGAAGCGCTTCCCAGACCTCAACAGTGAGAAGAGTCCATTGTTGCGATGGGAGAGGTCCATCATAATCTTCCTAGCTTTGGACTTGCACCGCTTGGTGTAGATGGACAGCAGGTCAGGGAGCTCTGATTGAATGATGCGTTCGGCCGAGCGCACCACCCTTTGCAGATCTCGTCTGTCCTGCTTGGTGCTGTTCCCAAACCAGGTGCAGATGTTTGCCGTCAGGACGCTCTCGATGGTGCAGGAGTAGAAGTTCTTGAGCACCTTCAGTGGCAGATGGAAGTCTCTAAGTCTTCTGAGGAAGAAGAGACGCTGACGGGCTTTCTTAACCAGGGTGTTGATGTGACAGGACCATGACAGGTCCTGAGTGATGTGGACACCCAGGTATCGGAAACTGTCCACTCTCTCCACTGGCGTGCCACTGATGATGAGGGGTTTGTAATTCCTCGCCTGCTTTGTAGTGAAGTCCACGATCAGCTCCTTAGTCTTGCTGATGTTTAGGAGGAGGTTATTCTCCTGGTTATGATGTGGTCTGCTGCTTCTCTGTCCAGGTCCATCCAGAGACTGGCTACATCGACTACGACAGGCTGCAGGAAAATGCACGACTCTTCCACCCTAAACTCATCATCGCAGGTAGTTCATCCCTCCTATGTTTTTATCTTTTTACTTTTATGCATCAGTGAGCAGTGACTGGGAACTTTAAATCTGAGGGTATTTGTCGGGGGAAGAAAAGAAAATCTCTACACTTTGTCTTTTTTTTGTCTTTCTCAGGAACAAGCTGCTATTCTCGCAACCTTGACTATGCCCGCTTGAAGCAGATTGCTAATGAGAACGGTGCCTATCTGATGGGAGACATGGCTCACATAAGTGGATTAGTGGCTGCCGGAGTGGTGCCCTCACCCTTTGAGCATTGTGACATTGTTACCACGACGACGCACAAAACACTGCGTGGCTGCCGTGCTGGGCTTATTTTCTACAGAAAAGGTATAAAACGGACCTGAAGCTTTTTCTCCCTTTGTCTTGTTGTAAATCTGCTCTTCCCCACACTGATATCTGTGAATTCACTATTTTTATTTGACCTTCTCCTCTTTCTCGTCTTCACTCCATCTCTTCAGGAGTGCAGAATGTGGATGCCAAAGGAAAAGAGACTCTGTACAACTTGGAGTCGTTGATTAACCAGGCCGTGTTTCCCGGACTGCAGGGAGGACCGCACAACCACGCCATTGCAGGTCATCATTTTCTTCCACTTTCGCTTTTTACTAATTTTCATGTCTCTCACTGGGCTCATGTTTTGTTTGTTTCTTTTCCTACAAATGGCAGGTGTTGCTGTAGCTCTGAAGCAAGCCATGACACCAGAGTTCAAGGCCTATCAATTGCAGGTTCTTGCTAACTGCAGGGCTCTATCCAGCGCTCTTATTGACCATGGCTACAAGATTGTCACCGGTAAGTACTGCAGAGCACCATAATAGACAAGTGGAAGAGAAAATTGCCATGACAGCCAGCTGAAAATACACTGAGTGGGAGAAGAGCAATCAACATGGATGCAAAAAGTATAACTAAGCCCCTTTACTTTTTATTTTTTCATTCTTCAGAGTAAAAGAGGCTTGAAGTTTCCAATCCCGCAATAACTTGACCATCCATCCCTGCTCAATCTTATTTGATTGATGTCCTATGTGAACATGAGACATGGTGCATGCGATGCTTTATAAAGCCTCCCTTATATATAGTTCAAAAGAGAGGGTTGTTTATAAATTTCAGAAGGCCAGCATGTTCATGTGTGTTTGCGTGGCAGTAAAGATCCTGTGAATGTTTCGGAGGATGCCGAGGACGGGGAACACCATGGATGCCCAAGAACGAGTGTTCGAAAACAAATCAAATGAAGGCGTCAGAATGATTGCAGCAATGTGTCCATCAACAAAGAGACTTAGGGAAATCTTTGCACAACATGAAGGACATTTAGGCAAAGTTTATCCCACGGTTGGGATAAACTCGTGAAACAAATTGAAGCAAATCCGGAGTATTTATATCTGGAGAAGGTTGGACATCACCTGGGTTGCCAAGGATGAAAGAATTCAAGTTCAAGGCTGTGTTAACGGTTTTCTTTGACATTAAGAGCATAATTATGGATTAGAGGACGGGGTTCTAGAGGAATTAACAAAAGGGATTGAACCAAAACTCTATTATAAATGGGTTCTTGAACATTTTTATCTAAGGGTGAAGAAAAAGAGGCTACAACTGTTGGAAAATGGTTCCCTCTTTCATCAGGACCCACACTGCTCTCTCTGAAAGGTTCTTTGGTCCACACCACACTCTGTATTTGCCTGATCTTGCACCATGTGACTTTCTTTTCCCTAAAATTGGATCTGCTCTCAAAAGAACTGATTTTGAGTCTTTTTCAGAAGAAGAAAACGATAGCTTTTGAAATGCCTAATGAAAGATCTGCTGCACTGCTTTGATTGGAAGACGAGAGTGCGGCAGCGTGTAGGTGCAAAGGGGGAAAATATCAATTCATTAAAATTGAATTACAGCATCAGCCTTATATGGTCATTGACTTAACTGATGATCCTGAGCCTGAGTGAGCCTGAATGATTGATCATCTCTCTGTGATGGAGTAGCCTGCCCAGTGTGTAGCGCTCCACTATCTCAGTGGGGTTAAAAAGGTGGATGGATGATTTGTAGCTTCATGCTCATCTAATGTTCCTTTTTGTAATCTCTTAATGTGCAGGCGGCTCTGACAACCATCTGATCCTGCTGGACCTGCGCAGCAAGGGAACCGATGGAGGACGAGCAGAGAAGGTCCTGGAAGCATGTGCCATTGCTTGTAATAAAAACACCTGTCCAGGTAGTTAGTGAGTGTGTGTGTGCGTGTGTGTGTGTGTAAGGCAAAGTAGTTTTCCATACACGAGTATGGCAAGTAAGGAACATTTCATATTTAAGATGGGATAAGAACTTTATTTATCCTGAGGGAAATTCTTTTGTCATAAACATGCTCAGAAGAAGAGGAATAAGGCAAGTTTATTTATATAGCACAATTCAACAACAAGGTGATTCAAAGTGCTTTACACAGAAATTAAAAAACAAAAACAATAAAGCATGATTTAAAATTGATTAAAAAAAAACAGTAGATAAACTCAGAACAGTAGATAAAATCAGTAGTTAAAATGTAAGTTAAGTGAAATTTAAAGATGTACAATAAGATTTTTTTTTTTTTTTTTAAGTAGATAGATCCCATTTTTGCTTGATTGGAGTCTCTGCAAAGTCCCATTCTTAGTTTTTCTCGTACATCTTTGTAGGAGATAAAAGTGCTTTGCGACCTAGCGGCCTGAGGTTCGGCTCGCCGGCTCTTACCTCCAGAGGCTTGGTGGAGAATGACTTCAGGAAAGTGGCTGAGTTCATCCACAGAGGTAATTTATTTCTTTAAAGGAGGAATTGGTGTAAAAAGATTTCTCACAAACAAAATGTAAATAACCCATGCTTTCCATTCTTCCGCAGGCATTGAACTGACTGTGGAGGTGCAGAAAAGTCTGGATCCCAAAGCCACTCTGAAGGTGTTTGTTCAGGCATTATCCCAGGGAGAGAAGTTCCAGCAGCGGGTAGCGGAGATCAGGGTTGAGGTGGAGGCTTTCGCCGGACAATTCCCAATGCCAGGTCTACCCGAGCTGTAGAGCGCAGTTCAGACTCTAAATGCAGCTGAACGGATGATTCAAGAAGATTAGTACGAAGGCATATGATGCTGGGTTTTTGTTTTTCCTTTATTTTGACTGTCGACTCACAGTTCGCATGGATAGACACGATTTCTGTTCAAACAGATTTAATAACCATCGAATTATTCTGTGTTGTTACTGAGCCTTTCCCATTTTTACGTGTTTTCCATTTAGCTTCATGGTCGGGTGTTACAATCATATTTAAGCTTTGAGCTCATCAGAAATCTCACTTTCATCTTTATTAAGATTACACTTCAGAGGTTTTGTAGCAAACTACCACATTTTCAGTATATAGTATCGTAAGTACAACTTTGAAAATAAAATAATTACATTCTGAATAAACTAAGAATGAACGAAACCTCAGCTGTTATGTTTTGTTTTGCTTTATTTTTTCCCCCAGTCTAAGTACATCAGTGCTCTGGACTCTGATTAAGTAAAGTAGATATTGGAAGCTTACAGTGGTTTAATAATCTTGATTTAGCAGCAATAGAAAAACAGCTGATGCTGGCTGGAATGTCATTACAAGAGCACTGGACAAATGAAAATTCTGGTAGAATAAAAGTTAAGGGGTCATTAAAATTCAAATCACCTTGATGAGAACGAGTCCACAGAGAGTCGAATATCCAGAGCCTGTGTTCCTGTGAAACCTGGACGTTGGTTTCAAAGGGTGAAAATAAGTTTTCTCCAGTAGACATTTTTTCTTCCTAGTACAATTCTCAGTGAAGAGATATCCTGGACTTGGATTTTCACTCAAACTGGATACTGCTGTATGAATCTGTATATGCTATAACATAGTCTCTTTCAGGAAAAACGGTCAGTAATCCTGAAAGATCAGGTGATACAGGACATTAGAAAACACTGAAACAGCATAGCATGCTGCTGGCATCCAATTTAAAAAAAAAAAAGAATATCTAATTTTCTACCTTTCATATATTGCTTTTGTACCAATTTTAAATTAAACAAACAACCTTATTTACATTTTACGTGGTGTCCCAATTTTATTGGAAACAAGAATCTGATATGTTTCTACTGAAAACTACAAATGTTGGTACAATCACTGGTTTGGGGGTTTTAAATTTTTCTTAATCTATACATTTGATTATTTTAGATTAGAATCTTGTTTGCAGTCGCACTTTTCTCCTCTCCTCCTTCCCCTTATCTTCCCTGCTTAGCCTCTTGTGTCCTTGTCTTGTCTCGTGTGTATTACTTTCCCTGGAACACTCTCTCACAGTCTGTTCTCTAAAACCTAAAAGAGAATTATGGATTTGATCAACTGGTCTCTGAATGCTATTGACACCCTTTTCTCAAGGAGAAGTCTGGGCTCGGGTGAGCCCAAGTGCCCTGGAGGGACTGATAGACTGTTTACTTAGCCTGGTAGGGCGAAGGAAACTGTCTCAGCTGAACTATGGACACGGACACACATACACTTACACTGATAAGCACTCACACATCCCCCCTCCCCTTCCAATGCCTTCGATGCTTGTTGCCTCCTGGGAACACGAGGCGGGTCTGGACCCGCACTGGAGAGATGGCGAGGGGCAGGATGGCTGCTGTGTTGCCTGGGATTACTCCTTTCCCCTACCCAACCCTGTTGCTCGTCACGTGCTCTATAATGTTGTACTGTGGACATTTATGTGCTTTCTGTCCTGAGGAGTTTTTTTTGTTTCCTGTTCTCATACTGTCCTCCTATAGCCCAGTATGAGTAGAGGTCTCTTTTTTTCCTCTTGTACTTTCCCATTGTAGTGTATATTTCATTGTTTTTTCTGTAATGCAACCGTTCTCTGACTTGTATCCCTATGTGATGTCTGTGTTGTGTGTGTAAAGTCGGGGGGCAGGTTGCCCTGCATTCCACTGCAGGGCAACCTGCCACTGCATGTGGCGAATAAAAGTTGAATTTGAACTCCATCAACAGACAAGCTCGGTTTGAGAAGTGTTGATTAGTGTTTGGGTTCAAATGAGCCAAAATCAGGTTTTGCTCAACATGATGTGTATATGTGTGTATATACGTATGTATGGATAGATAGAAACATATATGTATATATAAAAAAAAAAAATTACACATAACATATAATGTAATTACAAGGAGGTATTTCTGTAGTCTATTGATACTAGATAGTGGAAAAGGGGTGGGATTAAATAAGCTTATGCTTCTTCCTGCTCCTTTTTGAACATGAACGTTAATTGGAGTTGTGGTTGCTCGTTTTCCTTTTGTTTTGCTTTGTTCATTTGTCTCTTTTAATTCTATTTTGTTGTACTTTTTCAACATGTTCAAAATAAAGATTCAATCAATCAATCATTGAAGATCAAAATAACACATCCCAGTACCCTCAGCTTTCCCACTGAGAAGCTCTATAATAATCATAATAAATGCACGAAAGCAACAGCGATGGATTTTATAAAGAAAAAAAAACACTTCAGTGAAGCTGAATAAAACCTTGTCGGGCCTCTGAACCACACAGACTGATATAAAATATGTTTTGTACCAATGGTGTCAGACATAAAGGGGCACCAGAATCCAAATGTAATCAGTTTTACATCTTTTCCTTCCAGCTCCCCCCTGGCTATTCATGCTACACTACAGTAATTTCTGATTTCAATGCTCTTACATTCAGATTACAAATGATCTACTAAGATAAGATAAGATAAGATAACCTTTATTAGTCCCACACGTGGGAAATTTGTTTTGTCACTATACTATACTATAGAAATTTCTGTTTTGGCTCCACGGTTTTTTCCTGTAATTTTTCTCATTTCTTACAGTTTAAGCCCAAAGAGAAATGCTGACAGATTTTACTAAAGCAGCATTTCTTCATCATGTGGAAAAACTGAAACTTACTGTTGAGTTGTGGATTTAACGAAGCGCTCTGCGATCGTTTAGTCTTGTCTGATTTTGTCAGGTCGGAGGTCAGCCTGCGCGCCTCCCATCATCCACACAGAACAAGGAGTAGTTCGGGGACATACAAACATTTACGGGCCGGTCGTGTCCATGGCTTGTCTTTAAAACCGACATTAGACCTACAAACTACGGCATCTGTTGTATTCTCGGTATCGGAGTTTGGAGTTTGGTGCTAACTTATCAGTTAGCTTGGCTAGCCGCCTTAGCAGGCTGAGAGGGAACTTGGTAGCTAGTAGCTAGACTTCGAGCTAGCTTAACCGAAACGGACATTTATCTGATCGGAGGAGTGAATAGACTGCAGGGGACATGCAGGATTTACTGGCCAACGTGGACCACATCAAGTTTGACCTGGAGATTGCCGTGGAGCAGCAGCTGGGAGCCCAGCCGCTGCCTTTCCCCGGCATGGATAGTAAGTGCTGGGATGCTAGCTGGTACTAAGCCCGCTGCGGGTTAACCTTAAGCGGAATTAACGGTAAAAGTGACGAGGGGAGAGTTGACCGCCACTGACTACTTATGTTCATTGACCCTGTGATCGTGTGTGTCTCTGCAGAGTCCGGGTCTGCTGTGTGTGAGTTCTTCATGAGAGCTGCGTGTCAGAAAGGTAAAATCACAACATGGTCTCAACTCTGTGGTGATGTCACTGCAGCGTGAACGGCCCCAACAATGAACTCTTTAACTTCCGTAAAGTTAAAGTTTAGACACTTCACGCCACTCAAACGCACAGATCGGTGCTGGTTGACCTTTTTTTAAGCAAGCTCGACCTCTCATGTCTAAATACAGCCTTAGATATACTGTTTACGCACTGCTACAGTAGCCTGCACCTCACTGATTTCCAAGAATAGCCCATTTTCATAATGTTGTGAATTATATTACTCCTCTAATAGCTTCAAGGGAAATGACCTTTCCCCCCCATCTTTATTAATCACTTTTGTAACCATTTCAATCCCTGCCATTAGGCCAGTCTCTGCTGATCTCAAAATGTCCAAATTTAAAGTACTAAATTGTGTTTTAAGTGATCAGCATGACACTGAGAGCCATGTGTGTCTTAATGAGGAGAAGGTCACAAAGCGCACTGTGTCTCACAGGTGGGATGTGTCCGTTCCGTCACATCAGTGGAGAGAAGACAGTGGTGTGTAAGCACTGGCTCAGAGGTCTGTGTAAGAAGGGAGACCAGTGCGAGTTTCTCCACGAATACGACATGACCAAGATGCCTGAATGCTACTTCTACTCAAAGTTCGGTGAGTTGACATCATGAGTGCATTTATTTGGTTAAACTTTGCACAGATCTTGTCAGATGAATGCCGTACTGATTAATGTTTTGTTCTGCGACCCTCACAGGTGAATGCAGCAACAAGGAGTGTCCTTTCCTACACATAGATCCAGAGTCCAAGATCAAAGACTGTCCCTGGTATGACCGAGGCTTCTGCAAACACGGTAAGGTCAAATTCTGGTACTAATACCACAAACCCACTGCTTATAGACGTAGCCTGTCTGTTCTGTGGTTTAAATGGAGAAAAACATAATACGTCTTATTATTTGTCCTCATCTGTGTCTCCGTCTTCTTACCTCAGGTCCTGACTGCCGACACCGACATACCAGAAGGGTGATCTGTGTGAACTACTTGGTGGGCTTCTGTCCAGAAGGAAAGTCCTGTAAATTTATGCAGTAAGTAGTCCTTTTACATTTACTTCCTACACAACAGGTATGATTCCTGATAGGACCGCTGCTCCACATTAAGTTGGTTAAATCTGCCAAGCAATTGTGCAGGAATTTCATTACATTACACTCCAGTATAAATGGTCTTTGTTTGATTTTATAATGATGGATAGCTGGATTAAAAGTTTTTTGAGACTTCACCCTGCAGTAACGTAAATTATACGTTGATGTTCCTCCACAGCCCCCGATTTGAGCTGCCTATGGGCGCTTCTGAACAGCCTCCTCTCCCACAGCAAAACCAGAACCAGGCAAAGGTAAGAATGCACACAAACACTCGAATGATGCATCCCGATGCCGGCGTGGATCCATCTCACAGGATGAATCAGCATGACTCTCGGTGCTTCTATTTAACTGTTCGTTCCTGTTGCTGAGGTGCACAGTGAAAACAGTCTCTCTGCTTGCCTCCTGCCGCAGCCCGTGCCTACCATTGGTCGCTCGTCGCTCTCCTTAATCCAGCTCACCAACTCCATCCCAGCCCAGCGGCAGCAGAACAACACGACTACTGTGTCTCAGCAGAACAATCTAAATGCCAACAGAGGGCCTCGTCCGCTGGACCAAGTCACCTGCTACAAGGTGAGTCGGCTGTACATCTGTGTGATTAAAGCTATGCCAGTCTCTCGCTTTGGTCGTAATTGCAATCATTAATCAAACTGTGGTTGGTTATATTGCCAAAGCATGCACCGGCCATACATTTAGATCATTAAAACCAGACTTTTCTCAAGTTTAGATGCACTTGTAAGGTTTTACCTATAATACTGGTTTCCTCTGCGTGGTTGCAGTGAGCCTTGAATAAGATGGATCACTGGTGCTCTTGTGAATTTATCCAGCTTCTTAAAGGGGAACAATTTTCTGAATTTCTTGGCTCTCCACAGTGTAGTACTTTACACATTTGCCTAAAAGCAAAAGGCGGTGACACAAATCTCTTTGGGATGAAAAATGTGCACAAGAGTCTGGCTCCTCAGTTCAAACACAATCTGGAATCATCAGTTTTAAGTTTGCTTCCCACTTTTTTCTGATTGGCTGTCTCTTGCAAATTGTATGCTGAACATGTATGAATGTGGGTGGAGCAGCTGTTCCAACAGCCTGGGGTTTTGGGTTATAGGATTTACTTGGACATTCACTGATATCATTATTTAAACCTTGTACACTTTTAACAGAGCCACCAATCTCACAGCACATATGACTGTAAATAATGAAGGGAAAACACCCCTAAAACAATCTCCTTTAAAATTAGAGGATTTTTTTTTTTTCCTCGCTACTGGGAACAACTGGAACATGCAGTAAATGTCGTTAATTGCTTCATTTCCGTCTTCCTCTTGTCTGCAGTGTGGCGAGAAGGGCCACTATGCCAACAAATGCACTAAAGGCCATCTCGCCTTCCTGAGTGGTCAGTAACCTTCAGCCGAGCACCTCAGTGCTGTAGCGCACCACCCCTGATGTGAGCAGAAGAGAGAATGGGGAAGACTGCTCTACATGCTGGTGTTTCTTAAAGACTAACTGCTGCCCGACAGACACGGACAGTGGGAGGGGGGCCTGTGGACACATGAAAGTGACAAGAAAAAAGGTCATCCGGCCTGATTTGCTGGGTTTGTACAGTACAGGTGACTTTGAAGAGTCACTCCCAGGGTCCAGACTGCTGCAAACACCAATACAGGTGCTGTTGTTCCTCAGGTCATGTGACTGCAACTGCTATGTTCCAAGTCTGACCGTGGAAAAAAAAAAAAAATTGAACAAATGTGATAAACATCTTAGGAATGTAATTTAGCTTGTACTCAGTGCCCAAATCCACACTAGCTACAATGGTCTCATTCTGGACATTTCAGCCTCTGTTTAGCAGCCGTGTGTGGCAGGTACGGTAGTGCAGAGCAGCTGGAAGAGACGCTTTGTTGACAGTCTGAACATATTCTGTCTGTACAAATAAATGTTCTTGTTTCAGATTTTATTAATTTTTTTTACCCCTCACTTCTGATCTTCTCATAGCCACTTCTGAGATTTACACAGTACACTCACAACAGTAAATCCTTATCCTTATTTTTTTATTGGTCACAACAATCGCATATGAACAGAGCCGAGGATAGAAAGAGCTGACGCGTTCCTGAAGGGGCTCAGTGGTACTTCCTCCAGCGATCGTGTTCTACAAGAAAAGAAGCAGAAGTCGTTTAACATATTAGCTTTTTTTTTTAACCAGTGAGGTTAACTGTGACAGGAGTGCAAAGAAAGAAAAGAGGCTCTGTAAGCGAGTGTGTTTCTTACTGATGTGGTCGTATTCCCATAAGTAGCTGATGGCCACGTAGCCCACGAGCAGCATAGCTACACCACCGATGCCCCCCTTCTTCACATTGATGTACTTGTTGTAGTATCTGTCATGGCCTAGAAGAGAAAACAGCATGGTCAAGTGTCCTGTTTAGTATTCAATACATGCAAGAGGAGCACTCATTCTGTGACCTTAATTACTACTGAGGCCAGATTCTCAAATTAGTGTCCCAAGTATAAGTAAAGCTACTAGCACAGGGGTCAGCAACCTTTACTGTCAAGAGACATTTTTCAGCAATTTGATTCAAAAAAATAAAAGACCACAAAGCACGAGCCTCATGTAAAGAAGGATACTAAGATTAAGTGTAAAGTAGCCTAAATGAGTAGATTCTTACTCTCCAGTGGGCCATTTCTGATTATTTTGTACTTCAATTCTGGATTTTCACTTTATTTTATACTTATTACTAACAAAAGAGAAGTGGAGTTAAACTAGCATTTTTAAATCCACTTTGAGACAGAGCAGGTATAATTTTCAACCCAGGTTTCTGTGCAAATCAATCTTAAGGGGCCCCAATCAGACAATATATCAAAGTGAAATCTAAAAACTTTAAAACAGTCAATTTTCAACATAATTTTAACTAAAGTCCAGCTTTAGATTAAAAATACTTGGTGGTGAAAGTGAAGAAATCATTCCATTTTCCCCTCACACTTTTTTGTTTTTAGATCTGGAATCCATACCAACTGGGAGTTAAAACTACACAGCCATGCTGACCATTTTTACTGAGGTTCAGCAAAAATCAAGGCGATAAACATGAGCTATGATGCACATCGTAAAATATTTTTTTAAGAATCTGTGTTTAAGGACACAATTGTACTGCTGGTAAATGTAAAGAGTGTTTTAGATCAGGGGTGTCGAACTCCATGCCGGTGTCCTGCTGAGTTTAGATAACACCCTGGGTCAACACCACTGAATGAAATGATTAGTTCATTGGCAGGCCTCTTGAGAGCTTCAAGACATGTTGAGGAGGTAATTTAGCCTCACTGGCCCCCCCGAGGCCTGGAGTTGGACATCTGATCAATGCCAAAAACTGAAATATTCACACACAAAGCCACTGTTTATTTTTATATACATATCCATTTTCTGATAAAGTCACTGGAGAGGTTCAGGACCCCTGTACTAAGGAAGCGCCTAGCCAAAGGCAGAGCTGAGCCCCTCATAAATAACATTCCTTACATAACAGATGCGTTACAGGTGAAACCATAAAGATGCAATAAGCTGAAGTAGTTAATGTGGATGGGTTTAAATATGTGGGGGTCAAAGATCCAAAGCAACCGACAGTGCATAAGAGAGGTGAGGAAGAGAGTGCAAGCTGAAAAAAATGTATATAAATAATCAGTCAGTGTTTAAAAACCAAGTTCCAGTAGATAAAAAAAAGAAAAGAAAAACGTTTTTCCTGCCCACCAGAAGTAGTCGGAGCAAGATGTACTCACCCCTGCGAATGGCTGAGAGGATGCCATTGGGAGTAAAGTCTCGACCTCCAAGCCAGGCTCCCAGCTCGTTGAGTTTCACGTCCATCAGCCGCTTCTCAGCTAAGGAAACTAAAAACACGTAAAAAGAGCGTCATCACTGAAAATGCACACTGTCAACAAAGAATAAAAACATGCCACTGAATTACAAACATTAGCAATCTAAAAACACGTTTAAACCGCTTGTCTAAGAAGACAAAAAGTGGCAACATCGTGTACCGAGGATACAAAATTGTAATTTCCCTACATATTTTCTGACTTTTTTTAAAAAAAAATATCCAATAAACTATTAACCTTTCAAATAATTATCAGGCTAAGAGTTACGGAGACTAATTAAAAACCGAAGCTCTTAATTCTGCAAAATAATTAACAACTTGTTAACATGTTTTCAGTCGTCGCAGTAATTCAATTACACTCAAAACACAGCAGCCGACTCGCTAGGAGCTAGTTTGAAATTTACCAGGTGTGTGTAGCCGATTGTGATGACATAATGAATGAAAGTTTGCTGGACCGCTTTTCAAAAACACCATAAAGCACACAACAAGGCACCCAAGCACCCAAGTTCTTCTTTATGTTTTTTTTACAATTAAAGTTGGTCAAAGAGACCATCCTAGTTTGTGCTAATCGCACAGTGTTTGCGTGCTACCGAGCAAGCTAGCTAAAGAAACCGTTATATAATCGACACGTTTATCAACAGCACGATTATTAGAGCTTCATCCAAGCTGTAGGTCACTCTGAAAGGTGCAGTTAAATGTAAAAAAGCGGCCTGCAGATTTATTTTCACAGTAAATCCGCCAATGACACGCAAAGTCCTTGACGTGACTCAAAGGGTTTAGCGAGGCCTTCAGTCCGAAAAAGACCTTCAAGTGACGAATTCACGGCTTGTCTGATAGAAAACACCCCTCAGTCCCCAAAAGCCTCGTTATATGCCAAGATGATGACATATAAAACAAAAACAGGACAATATTTTTTTGGGAGAAGGCACATTACGGTACCTGCTCTGTCCGCCATCTTGACCGGTGCAGAAGGTTTGCTGCAAGGAATGATGGGAATAAAAGGAGAAAGTGCATTATGGGAGGTCATGTAGTTTTAAAGTGAATCCACTAGAGAGCGGCAAAAGCAATAAAACCAAACAACAAACATTATTATTATTATTATTATTATTATTATTATTATTATTTCCTAAATAAATTAATTTCTTCTATTTTATCGTAATCTGCTCTGAATAATACGTTCATGTTTATTAACATCTTAATTTTTTATTTATTTTGGTGTAAATTTGTATCTGTTCACCCTCCCTCACTTTTTAAAATCTAGAATGAATCATTATTCAGATATTTTTAATGTTACTCCCGGTTGTCTGTTTACGTCTCTACATGTGTTAAAAAATAGGAACAAACTTGTCAGGCACACCATAATTGAATCAACACTTTTGTTAAATGGTGTGCACAAATTTAATTAGAGTGAGATCTGCCCTTTATAACTTATTGATTGAGTAAAGACTTAAAAGATTAACTTGCACACTTGCAGAAGCCTACTTTTGTTGCCAGCTTTCCTTCCTGACTTTGGCTACAGCACCTGTGCTGCTAGTACCTTGTTAGGATTACAGTTTTGCCCCACATGTGTGAAATTGGCACTGCAGATGCAAATAGTTGTATGCGCCTCCTGGAGGTACTGATTTGTGCTCAGTGGCCTGGTCACAGCTCTGGATGGGAGTTCTTAGCTTGGCCGCTGTTGTGAGTTAATTTTTCAAGTGTGCATCACCTCAGGGAAACCTGGTCTGCTTTGTATATCAGATAAAGATTTTGTCTGCCTCAAAGAGAGGAAATGCCGCATTTGATAGAACACCTGCACACTGGAGTTGGATTTCCACCATCTGTGTAACTAATGGAAGCTGTGTTTCAAACAAATAGTAGGAGAAGCACAAGAGGCAGGACACGGAAGGACCGTAGCAACTGTCAAAGTGGCCATTTGTGTTTTGGACTAAGACAGAGCATGACCTAATGTCTCAGTTTCATGCCAGCAAAGGTGCATTGAGCCCCATGCAGGGTCCTTCCCCTGAGCTGTCTTTTCCGAGTGTATGTGGAGACTGAAGATGGGTCAGAGGCTTCCCCCATTAACTTTAGAACACAAGTGCCTTACTCATGCCTGGCGGTTCTGTTGCATAGTTTGTCCATGTGGTGATCAAAAAGATGCCTCACCTCACAGATGAAGGGCTGATATGACAGAAGAGGTCAGTCCAGTGAGTTTGGAAACCATTGGAGGGAAAAACAGCACACGTCTCAAACAGTCTCCTCGGCAATGAAGCACCTCTTATCTGTTCTGAAAGGCTCATTCAGATGGACACCACTGGAGCAGTGTTTATATCATTGATCAAGCCACTTGAAGGTCACTGGAGTCCCTGAAAGAAACCTGAAGGCTGCTGATGTGAGCTTATAACTGTTTTTCATCCTTTAGGTCAATGCAGCTCACAGAGTATTTCTCAAGGCACCTTAAACATTTTCTAAGGTTAATTGCTCAGCGTGGCCTCTGGGTCTGTGCTAGCTCTGGATGTTCTGTCATTAGCCAGTACAAGGTGATCAGCGAGTGGGAATTGTGTTTTTGTAAGATCGTTGGCTGGGATGAGTCATCAACCTTGTTAAGTTGCGAGGGAACAAAACAGCCGCACTGGTCTCTGTGAATCTTTCAGGGCATAAGGATTTTGAGAGGCCGGTTGTAGGCTACCACGTGGGATTTTGTTGTCCTGTTTGTGAAAGATCTGTGATTCACAGAAGCAGAGTTACCTTTGTAACGTACAGTTTAGGGTGAGCTCACAGCTTTCCCCCTGCAGCAGATGAAAGAGCAGGACTTCCATCAGTGCTGCACAGCGACGCTCAAGCATCCACATGGAGCAACACAAAGAGCTGAACTGAGCGGGACTTCCATTATAAAAGAGCCTCTTACTTATTTAAAAGGACTTCATAATACATTTTAAAATGTCAGGACTACAAACCCTGATTTTCCACAGCACACATGGCAAGGTGAAGTAAATAAGGCCCATTCTTCTTACACTGAAATGCTGTGCTGGGAAACCTTGGGTCACTGTGTTGCCTGCCTAAACTGGGGAAGTGGGAAAGTAACCTAAAAGGCAAAATAATCCAAGTAAAGGGTTTTATTAATAATAAAAATGTAAAAGATGCGAATTCTGCTACGACCTTGAAAAAAAGAGAGAAACAAACATAACAGAGTCCAGAAATTGGCCACCAAACAAAAGAGTAAGTTACGAAGGGTAAATCACCAGAAGACACACAGCTCATAAAGTGCAAATCAAAACGGCTCTCTGGCACCAGCGTGCTCCTCTCTCTGGCATTAAGTACTCTGGCTTTATTGCTGAGTCAAGTCAGACGTACAAAAGGGAAGCAGCTACACCTGGAGAAAGAACAGAACACACCCACCGGGTCAAATCACAGCAGGCCCTGCTGGAGTCAGAGCACAGACCATGTTGTGGCTGATCAGTAGTGCTATTGTAACCTGTGCAGAATTTGAATGGGAAATCTGCAGACTTATTTATCCAGGATAACCTGTATGGTTCTTGTGCTGGCTGCTCTCCACGTTTTCTCACATTTTCTTTCTCTCTTTTTTAAAGGATCGGTGCTCATGAATTCTGAAATACTGACCTGAAGGGTTTACTATTGATGTGTCCCGACACGCTATCAGACAGGTCCTTTTTATTTTGGTTTCAGAAAAGGAGGCGATCGATGAGCAGCACAACAACAGCTTGTAGCACTTATACATAATGTACCTGAAGATACAGTCTCATTCAGAGAGGGGTTTGTGTTAGTGGGGGAGGAGGTGCTGTGGTGCTTCAGGTCCCTGTTAAACACACCCACCAATCAATACACCCCTGTGTATCAACCCCACCCCTATGCACACACACATACCACTAACTAAATTATGTCTCTGGCCTTCATCCAAGACTCAAGACTCAGCACCAACCTCTTTCCTTTATTAGACTGATTTTCCTGCTTCTCTCTAATGACTTTTATTAGATGGACGACTCGCAGGCATGTCCAGCACCCACTATCCTTAGCATCCCACAGCATCAAATTCCTTATGATGATCCTCCATGATGGAGTGGTTAGCACCTTCACCTTACATGAAAAAGATTTCCAGTTTGAGACCTAGGGGCAGACGCAACCCCAGTCCAAGGAGTTATGAACTAATGCACGCCTCGTGCAGGCTTCAAAGTCCCCATAAAGAAGGTTGCTTCAGGAAGGGCATTAAGTATAAAATCTGCACCAAATTAAACATGAGGGACCAGCTGCTGTGGTACCTTTGGAAGTAGGGGAGCAGCAGAAAGTACCTTATACAATTTTTCATAATGAAATTTTAAAGAGCTCCCTGCATTACCTGGGCACAGAAATAACAGAGGAGCACTAAACCATGCTCGCCTCATGACCAAAACACAGTTACATTGTGAGTATTGCAATTATTTACCGAACCCACACCACTTTAACACTACACTTTTATCATACTATTGCTCTGTATCCACTGGATTGCTCAGTATGCTGACTAATGATGATGCTGAGTACGTACTGTGTTCACGGCTCACGTCTGGTGCTTGGACTTTATTATTTTCATTATGAAGACTTCATATGAATGTGGAGGTGTGTGCCAACGAGCACCTAAAATTACCAGTAACAAGAAGCACTCAGTGAATGCAAACCTCCGCCAAGCCAGCTCACTCTCTCGACAGGATTTAAAACAAAGGCATTGTGGTTTGTATCCAGGTTCTTTTTAAACATCTATTAAGTAGTTTGAAGTAAAAGTGAAAGTACAATGTACAAAGTACAACACGTCGCCTCAGTGAAGGTTAGTGATGTGCCAGCTGCACAGTACCCAAAGAGTGAGGTACTTGTGTCCCATTCCAAGGCAAAACAAAAGTGTTTTTTCTGTTTTAAGCCTGACCATTTAATTGCAAATTGTGAGGCCTACAAACAGAAACAGTCGGTCTCAAGGGCTAGGAGTGTGCCAGCTAACAATGCTAATGCAGGCATGGTTTCAAGATCCAGAGCAAAGCTCTGTTTCTTCTGCCACAAACCTGGCCACCTGATTGCTCACTGTTCAAAAGACAACTCAAAGCAAAATCGATCTGCTTTCAAAAGAGTGAACTGTGGTTCACAAACGGACAAAGTTGCCAGTCCTAGGCGACAGTTGGAGCATAATTGCTCGGTGGTGTCATTTGGTCACTGTCAGAGATCGACTAATTGTGGTCCGCCACCTGTTGACCGTCTTTTAGGTCCAGAAGACCTGCAGTGTGACACATTGTGTACGACACAAACATTCAAACCTGCACCTCTGGCTAACCAGCATACCTGTCGCCATGACCTAGCGAAGAAGCGTCTGAAAAGTGTTTCGGAAAGGCCTTCTAGCTATTCGCTGGGTTCTCCATATGTGATGGCTCAAAAAACATCTGGCTGTCACTTGGGACACTATGTTGAGGGACTTGAGCCAACCCCGTGCAGTGTTTTCAACCCATCAAAAAGGTCTTGGCAGATTTGGCAGGGTATGCCTAACCGTTATTATGGTGCGTGGTAGGTGATATGTTTAAAAGTTGGGTAGGACGTTCTGTGACAAACCACTGGTTTGTATTTATGGGAGGGGGTGTTACAGCCCTAGCTGGGCCTCCTGATACTGCCCTTGTGTGGGCGTGGTGTTTTTCTCCTCCTCCTCCTCTCTTGCTCCACCCCTCTGTCTCTCTCTTGCTCTTCTCTCTCCCCAGGACACAGCTGCTGCTCATTGGCCTCGTTTACCACCTGGGCCCAGTCAGCAATCACCTCTCTGAGGTTATATAACCTGGGGATGGGCTGGATGTGGGAGGGTGGCTTTCTCTGGTGTAGCCGCTTTGAGCGATTGGCCTGCGATTGGCCTGCGATTGGCCTGCGATTGGCCTGCGATTGGCCTGCGATTGGCCTGCGATTGGCCTGCGATTGGCCTGCGATTGGCCTGCGATGTGAGCAGTGGAAGAGGCTTCTGGTGGAGTTCCTCTGTGCTGGTCAGTGTGTGAGTCTGGTCTAGGTGTGGAAAAGGCCTGCTGTGTGTGTGACCAGCCCCACCGTGCGTGGCTCTTTGTGAGTAGCTCTTAACTGAGCAGTGGTTTTGCCTAAGTGACGGCGGCCTCCATTATTTGGTTTGGCCTGCCTGGTTATTGCTAAAAGCAGCGTTGCTGTCTTTTTCTGTTGAAGCCTTAATGTTGTTTTCTTTGTTGAAGTGGTCACCATCTTTTTGGGTTGGCCTGTCTGATTTATCATTAAAGTAGCGTTGCTGTCTCTTTTTGTTGTTACTGTGTATATGAATATTGAGTTAATTGATTATAATAAAGATATATTTTGTGTTAAATATCTCTGCCTGGCGTTCTTTTCATTTCAACCTGGATCCAACTGTTACTGTCCCCCACACTCTTCGCCTAGCTTTCATGTGGGGACGTAACATACAAAGTGGAGCCTTTTGTTATTTACCCTGTTGAACCAATTTTAATATACTTAACATAATTTTGAGTACAATCACTTTAAAACAATTGTGTGGATTTAGTACATGTGTAGCACTGATTTCTTTGTTTATTAAAATTTAAATGTGTAGAAATAAATATCAAGTGTAAAGAGTTTTTGAGATCACTTCATATTTTGTATAAAAAAGTATTCATGAACATTGTGCATGTATTTAAACAGTTATAACCTGTTACTATTCTGTACAAAAAAAAGTCTTAATAAAATAAATGATGTCAGGACAAAAAGGCAGCAGAAATTGATGCATTGTTTTAAAGATAAAATACTTTTTTTGAGATTTTGACCTTATCTGAGCTTGAAGAGGTTAGAGTAACTTACATCCCTATTTATTGTTCCCTGTATGCCTATATGTTGTCGATACAAACAACTGAAGTAAGAAAGATTTAAATAGCTCTGTGTAGAATTATCATCAATGACCTTCAGATTGGTCTGTTGATCTTGAAAGAGAAGTCGGTGTTCAAAAGTGGGATGATATTTTAAATCTTTATATGATACTTTCAATATGTTGACAATACACACCGCACATATGAGAATCATAGTTTCTCAGTCACGAGGTTTTTGCTTATTGTTAACCTGACCCCACTCCACACCTCTACAAAGTTTGATCACAATTGATTCAGAAAGTTTTGAGCTATTGTGTTTATAGACAGAATGATGACACATGCACACGCTGCCAAAAACGCTGCCACCGTCTTGGTGGAGGTAGTCAGTAACGGAAATATGCTGTCTCCTGAATCCAAACTGGGAGCTGGTTCCACAGGAGAGTGGCCTGAGAGCTGAAGGCTCCCATACGACCTGTAGAAACTTTATAGAAAGTCTAGGAATGACAAATAAGTCAGAAAGATATGATGAGGCCTGATCGTTCAGGCCTTTGAGTCAATAAAGACAAGCTAAAACAGGAGCAATATGATGGATTTTTCTAGTCCCAAGTCCCTGTGAGCTTTTGGAACTAGACAGTGGATTAATGTGACAGTTAAAGGACATTGTTTTGGTAAAGTTTCTACAATTTGGGTTATTGTAGGCTCTTTGTCTTACAATATAAATGCCGCTGTTTTGATCTATTGCTATATAAATAAAATAGAATTGAGCGTCTACTTTAATTAAATGTGTCTACTATACTACACAAAAAGTCAATTACCTGTGATGTAAGCCTGCAGAAAACGGCTCAGTCTATCCACGTTGCTCTTCTCTTCTCCGAATGAAGGTCAGATTCAGTCACACACTCTGTGGAACCAACACCTGTGTGCGTTTCACACACAGTGTGGGCCAGAACCTCTAATCCAATGTCATCCTTTGACACCGAGAAGCCGGCACCAACCTCCAGAGTGGCATTTTCCCAAATGCTGTCATCAAAACGCCTACACACACACACACACTGATTCACGCATATGTACAATGGCAGACTGGCACACTGAGCAACGGTGCAGCACAAACCCACATGTCTATTGCACTCAAATTTCATTTGGGCTCTGAGGGTTACCAGCGAAACTGTAACGTAATCTCATTTAGAGAATGAACCCAGAGGCAGAAGTGACCCCGCGGCCGAGCTTCACCTGCTTGTTTATTAGTTTTGCTTGTTTGGTGCAGCGCTGCTGCCCAGCGGCCTCAGTGCACTTCAGAGGAGTCTGCACTAGCTACACACACACACACACACACACACACACACACACACACACACACACACACACACACACACACACACACACACACACACACACACACGTATGATTTAATTCCACCTCAAGAGGCAGGTGCCCTCGAGGTCTGCCACAGAGACAGCTCTTTGAAGCTGATGGAGGGAGATAGAGGGAGAAAGAATGGGAGATGGAGGGAGGGGGGCTGGTTTGTGTGAGGGTGAAGAGTAGGCAGGCAGACAGGAGCGAGCGAGCGAGGACGAGGGGCTAGAACAGAGATATTACAAAAGGAGAAACTGGCAGCAGAAAGAAAATGATGGAGGGAGATGAAGGATAAAAAAGAGAAAAGAGGAGAGGATGGAGCCCCGTGTCTCTGCACACGGCTCTGTAATACACATGACCTTTAAACAGCCACGCTGCCACTCTCTGCCTGTTCATCCATCCCTCACCGGGCACATCCTTTTAGGTTTTTTCAGACTTTTATCCATGTTTTACTTAAAACTGCCACTTTTTTTCCTCCTCTCGGCCTTGCAAGAAATTTCCTCCCTTCCCCCATTTGTAAGTGTCACTCACTTTTTTGCTCATTTCCTCTCTTTCTTGTCTTTTCACATCGACCTGTTCTTCTCCACATTGTTACAGATGTCCTTTTCTCATCGTTCTCCTGCTTCCGGTGACCCGGATGCTTTTTTTCCCCTTCCGGACGCCCTGAAATGTAACAAAGGTGGGACGGTTAGTGAGCAATAGATTTAAAAGATTTTCTGTTACTACAGTAGTGTCATTAGAGATATGTAGATCATCAGGGGAGAAACTAAAAGGAGATCACAAGCCTGATGAAGGTCCCACAGGAAACTGGTGGGTGTGTGCGTGCGTTAGAGAGTAGGTGAGCCAGCAGGGTGGGGGGGGGGATGGATGCTACATGCACAGAAATGCTCCACAGGGAATATATTATTCATTGCAGTGATAATGGCTTCATCCCCTAAATCAAACTTTCTCATTCAAATCCAATCACAACCTTAATTGTAAGAGGTGCTAATGGCAAGCGGACTAATCAAAGGCACACCTCGATGGATGACCTCGATCACAGATGAGCATGTTATACATTTTTTTAAGAGAGCTAAAAACCGGCTTTCAGTTTACTGTCAAATTAATTGGCTGCTTTATTTACAACGTGGATCCCGAATGCTTGTCAGCATTGCTTGTTTTCATTTATTTAGGACAGCACCCAGCTGACTGCTCATTTAACCTTGAAGAATAATTCATGGTTGGAAAGCACGACGCCTCTGAATTTCATCACAATCTATGTTTAGTCGAGAAACAATTCAGTATATATTTTATTCTGCGTCCATGTTTTTCTCCACAGTTACTGTTTATTTAGGCTTGTATCTGTGGTTTGCTGTGCTTTATGTGACTGAACCCTGTAAAATTGCATTTTGTGTGTTGTGGATGTAAACACGCGGCTAGTCTCAAGGGCTGGGAATTAACAAAAGCTATAAGATCAGTTTGACTCTCTGTACCGGAACCATGTTCAACTGCATCGTTCTGCTGCAAACTTTGCAGTAATATTACAATCTCTATCATACTTAGTTTGATATCCTGAACTGATAAGAAAGAAATGCATTTTTACTTACAACTCGAATTCCAGTAAAGTTGTTGTGCTGTGTAAAATGGAAATAAAGACAGAAAGCAGTGATTTGAATCCACATTTTATTCACGATAGAACATGGAAAACATATCAAATGTTGTAAAGCGAGGCGATGAAATGAAATTGTGAATGTGATGGCAGTTTACCACTGTGTAGCATCAACAGTCAGTAAACATCTGGGAACAGTCCAGTCTCATTTGGGAGATATATACCTCCTAGTTCAGTCTTCTACAAGAAGCTACGCCACTGTAATAGATGCAGTTTAGCACTATCTTGCTGTAAAATGAAGAAGACTTCATCTGGATGTACAGGGAGTGCAGAATTATTAGGCAAGTTGTATTTTTGAGGAATAATTTTATTATTGAACAACAACCATGTTCTCAATGAACCCAAAAAACTCATTAATATCAAAGCTGAATGTTTTTGGAAGTAGTTTTTAGTTTGTTTTTAGTTTTAGTTATTTTAGGGGGATATCTGTGTGCAGGTGACTATTACTGTGCATAATTATTAGGCAACTTAACAAAAAACAAATATATACCCATTTCAATCATTTATTTTTACCAGTGAAACCAATATAACATCTCCACATTCACAAATATACATTTCTGACATTCAAAAACAAAACAAAAACAAATCAGCGACCAATATAGCCACCTTTCTTTGCAAGGACACTCAAAAGCCTGCCATCCATGGATTCTGTCAGTGTTTTGATCTGTTCACCATCAACATTGCGTGCAGCAGCAACCACAGCCTCCCAGACACTGTTCAGAGAGGTGTACTGTTTCCCCTCCTTGTAAATCTCACATTTGATGATGGACCACAGGTTCTCAATGGGGTCCAGATCAGGTGAACAAGGTGGCCATGTCATTAGTTTTTCTTCTTTTATACCCTTTCTTGCCAGCCACGCTGTGGAGTACTTGGACGCGTGTGATGGAGCATTGTCCTGCATGAAAATCATGTTTTTCTTGAAGGATGCAGACTTCTTCCTGTACCACTGCTTGAAGAAGGTGTCTTCCAGAAACTGGCAGTAGGACTGGGAGTTGAGCTTGACTCCATCCTCAACCCGAAAAGGCCCCACAAGCTCATCTTTGATGATACCAGCCCAAACCAGTACTCCACCTCCACCTTGCTGGCGTCTGAGTCGGACTGGAGCTCTCTGCCCTTTACCAATCCAGCCACGGGCCCATCCATCTGGCCCATCAAGACTCACTCTCATTTCATCAGTCCATAAAACCTTAGAAAAACCAGTCTTGAGATATTTCTTGGCCCAGTCTTGACGTTTCAGCTTGTGTGTCTTGTTCAGTGGTGGTTGTCTTTCAGCCTTTCTTACCTTGGCCATGTCTCTGAGTATTGCACACCTTGTGCTTTTGGGCACTCCAGTGATGTTGCAGCTCTGAAATATGGCCAAACTGGTGGCAAGTGGCATCTTGGCAGCTGCACACTTGACTTTTCTCAGTTCATGGGCAGTTATTTTGCGCCTTGGTTTTTCCACACGCTTCTTGCGACCCTGTTGACTATTTTGAATGAAACGCCTGATTGTTTGATCATCACGCTTCAGAAGCTTTGCAATTTTGAGACTGCTGCATCCCTCTGCAAGATATCTCACTATTTTTGACTTTTCTGAGCCTGTCAAGTCCTTCTTTTGACCCATTTTGCCAAAGGAAAGGACGTTGCCTAATAATTATGCACACCTGATATAGGGTGTTGATGTCATTAGACCACACCCCTTCTCATTACAGAGATGCACATCACCTAATATGCTTAATTGGTAGTAGGCTTTCAAGCCTATACAGCTTGGAGTAAGACAACATGCATGAAGAGGATGATGTGGACAAAATACTCATTTGCCTAATAATTCTGCACTCCCTGTATATTGCACTAAAACCTGAATATACCAGTTATGGTGCCTTTCCAGATGTGCAAACTGCCAATTCTGCAGGCACTGATGGACCCCCGTACCATCAGAGACTTTTAAACCGAGCGCTGGTAACAAGCTGGATGTTTTCTCTCCTCTTTAGTCCAGAGCAGTGGCCCCCAACCCCCGGGCCTCGGACCGGTACGGTCCGTGAGAGTTGAGGCTCAGGTGTGAAATGTATAGTTTTCAGGGTTTTTATCGGTTTTCAGCGTTATTTTGTTATCGTTTTTATCGTTTACTCGGTTTTCCTGGGTCTTTTCACGTGTGTTATGAATAAATTTTCTTTTTTTCGGTATCGGTACTAGTTTTATTTGTATTGTTGCATTTATCCGCGACACCTTAAAGGCCGGTCCATGAAAAAATTGTTGGGCATAAACCGGTCCGTGGTGCAAAAAAGGTTGGGGACCGCTGGTCCAGAGGACACAATGTCCATGTTTTCCAAAAAGAATGACAAAAAATGACCACGGAGCAGTTTTGCACTTTGCGTCGGCCCATTTAAAATGAGCTTTGACTCAAAGTAAACAGTTGTGTTTCTGGATCATGTTAACATATGGCCTGTTCTCACGTGCATTTGTAGATGGTACGGTGAAGCGCCCTGACTCCTGTACACAGAGGTTTCTCCAGATTCTCTGAATATTTTGATGCTTTTTACTGTAGATAACGAGATATTCAAGGCTTCACAATTTCACAGTTTTCATTTACATTTCTTTCCAACTTTGTGGATAAAGTTTTATGTAGATTGGTGAACCTCTACCTCTCTGAGGTGCTCTTTTATATTAAGTATTCAGTCATGTTACTGACCTGTTACCAGTTAACACAAGTAGTTGCAAAATGTTTCCTGGCTTTTGATGCCATAGTGCCAACCTTTTTTGAAACATGATGGCTCCATCAAGTTCTAAACACCTGATATGTATTCTGTGCCTCACTGTGTATGAGATTTGTAAATCATTGCATTCTGTTTTATTTAGACTTTACATGCCACTGTGGGTATTTTGGACTGGACTCACATTTATCTGTTTAATGTACGTCCACTATTCCTGTCACGAGGCAGGATGGACTCAAGCGCAGACTGAAAAGCACAATTCAGTTCCTTTTATTAACACACAACACCAGGTGCTTGTACAGGTGAGAGAGGGGAATCCAGAGGCGGGCACAGGAACAAGGGGTCTTCACACAGCTCCACTCACAGAAAACAAACGCCACACACAAGTCACTTTGCTCGCCCAGAGCTCCATGGAGCGGGAGACCTATGCACAAGAACAAGAGGTTAATCCAGTGAAACACGAAGAGAAAACTAGAAACATGCGAACGAGTGGCTTTACTAACGAGGGAACTCAATAGTCCAGAGGTGAGATGTTCTCAGCCACTGCCTTAAGTAGTGGATGCTGGTGAGGTAATGAACCACAGGTGCATTATAACTTACAGGTGTGAGGGCCAGGGCCGGGGAGCCCGCAACGAGCTCCGCTCAGGCGATGCATAGCTGGGCAGACACAGGGACCATAACAATTCCAGCTTTTAGACCTGTTTTCATCTTCACTACCTCCTGACAGAAATCCTCTGTTAGCAGGAAGTGCTCAGTCGCTAACTTTGTCTGTGTGTCGTTTGACGCTGAGCAAGTATTGATAGAGCTTTTCACTGAGATCAACTACAGACTGTGTCTGAAAACCATCTTATGAGAGCTGAAACAACAGAGTATCAGAGAACCATGGCCGCCCTGTGCCGGAGATTAAACACAGATTGGTCCAATTGTTTGGCCGTAAAATACTGCAGCGGGGGGCAAAGAAACATAAAACCACAAGCCACACATTGAAAGGCACACAATAAAACACGCATGATGTGTTAAAGCCGCGAGCAAAGTAAGGGAAGTGGTGAAGAAGCTCCTCGTTACATATCAGCCTTTAATACACACAAGAGGGAGGCAGTGCTGAACTCTGACCCTCCCAGTGTCAGCGATACAGAGCACGATGTTTGCATGTTCACACACACACACACACACACACACACACACACACACACACACACACACACACACACACACACTAAGAAGGTTAAATCAGTGTGTGTGTGTGTGTGTAATTTGAATGCTTATGCATTGTGTTTGTGTGCATTTTTGTGTTACATAAAGGAAAAAAAGAAGGAAAGCAGAGACTTGCTGGGATTTGCCTGTGTTGTCGTGTAATTCCATCCCAGCACTGATCACTGCCAAACATAACAATAGTGTGGATTTACAGCAAGTGCTTTCCAAGTGCTCAAGGCACTCTCCAGTCTTCACAGCTTCCTAGAGTGTGTGTGTGTGTGTGTGTGTGTGTATTCTGTCTGAATGTGTTTTCCTTGTATATGCCCCGCGAGACAATAAAGACACTGAGATAATGTTTGCATGTGTGAGAACAGTAAAGATTAGGAGCTCATGTTTCCATTTCTTAGGTGTGTATGTGCAATAGCGACAACCAGGCTCCTGAGACAACATTTGATTCCTACAACATACAGGAAACCGTTTTATTTTACGCTGAAGGCCTGAATCATGTTCTTCTCATTAACCATAGTGGGTTTTTCACTGTGTGAGCGTCTCTGCGTGCAGAAAATATTTGCTGAAGCTCCTCTTTTTATTACAGCCTTGTTATGGTGCGCCTGTTGTTTTGTTGTGTTTTGATAATCAAAAAAAAAAAAATCTGGCACCAACTTTTAATTTTCATTCATAGCCATTTTTAAGTCTTTTTTAATCCTGAAACATTAAATTCTAAAGTGTGGTTGAAAGTAGCAGGCACTTCTAAAACATGTCATCTCGGACACAAATATGATATTCTTGTGCTCAGGATCATATGCACAAAATACTCCTGTGGACAAAGTGACCACTGTTAAAATAACTTTGAGTGTTGTACAGTGAAGTTCTTGCTCTTACACAAAGACATCGTCTTCTCATACTGAAGGACTGAAGGACAGCCTGTGCAGCAAATGATTCCTGCTGATAAATGTCGTAGGAATCTATGTATGACATTCTGTTTACGTTCCCAGGTGAAACAAAAGCTTGGTAGTTAGGAACTGTGTGATTCAAACATTTTCACAGTCCTGTAAAGACCTCACTGCTTCCATTGGAATTAAGAGGATAAATAGCAGCAGGCGCTGATAACCAAATGCACTTGACTGATTGATCACCAGGAAGTATGAGCACCTCTATAAAAGCAGATGTTCTGGAGCAAGTGTTAAGAAAACGCCGCAATCTTCCCGGCAAATTTACCCCCCGGCCTCAGCGCCCACAAGCAAAGCAAATATTTATCTGGCATTATTCACACACATTCGACTGTTGGAGCATTTACACAGTCTGTGATCGTCCAAGGAATCAACACATGGTCTGTACAGATGTCAGGCTGGGTTGCACTGAGCCTGTTCTGTGAGGCTGTTCAGCTGAACTCACCTGCAGTGCTTTGATTTCCTTCCAGTTTCTCACACTTTCTACAGATTTGGGTGGCTAGCTTTGGCCGTGAAGCTTTAGATAATTAACATGAAAAAAAAGAGCGGTGTTGTGAAGTTAAAATTCCTAATCAGGTCACAGCTTCTGAATTTGGTATTACCAGGAGCGAGCAGTGAGTCAGTGCCGACCTCACTCTCTCTCTCTCTCTAGTCCATGATGCATGATGTCTGTTGAAAATCCTTCAATTTTCCTCTCTTTTCTCTCTTTGTCAGATCTCACTGGAGCCTCTGCAGAGTCAATACACTCCCTCTGCCTCTTTCTCCCTCCTGCACCTGTTCCTGCCTCGCTACTTTTCATTTTCCCTCCAAACTCACATCAACTGAGCGCCTCTCCTCTGTTTGCTACAGAAAAGCCTGTAGCCTCCACTTCCTGTACATGCACTTTTATTTTTGATTGAACTATCCTTTACTTTTCACTCCCTCTTCCACGCTCTCTCCTTCCTCAGACACAACAGCTATTCTCCCCTGCTCTCTCACCCTTCGATTCGTGTGTCTTCATCTCTGCTCGTGTGAACTCCCCACCTCCTCTTCCCGCTTCAGCTCTCTCTTTTCCCCCTCCTCGCTCCATCTGTCTCCATCTCCCGATGCCTCTGCCTCTTTTTTTTTTGCTTCCACACCTGCTCTCTCCTTTCATCTCTCTCCTTCACCTGCCTGCCTCGCATGTCGCCGTCACCTCCTTTTCTTCATATTTCTCGTACTCTTTCCCGTGTGATAGGATGAAGGCCTTCATCTGTCTTTGATTGTGGGTTTTTTGGGGTCTTTTTGCCTGTTTTGCTCTCATCTTCTTGTCATCGTTTTCTCTCATTCGCTGATCCTCCTGCTTTTGTCTCCCTCCGTTCCGCCTGCTGCCTTTCTCCATCTCGTTCTTCGGAGGTGAGCGGAGGTGGTGATAGGCAGGAGTACTATCAGCATGCAGAGTCATGGCGCTGTGGCTCTGCCGTCATTGATTGAACCAGGAGCTAAATATAGACACAGCAGAGGCTCAGCATCTTTACCAGGCTGGAAGGAGGGATGGATGAGCGGATGGAGGGACACACACACACACACACACACACACACACACACACACACACACACACACACACATTGCTCTAAGGCAGTGTGGTAAAGAGCAGGATAAATATTGGATACAGATAATAAACTAGTACCACACATAGATGCTACTGTCAGTGCAGCACCTCGGGCTATTGTTGGGAAGAAAACTAACTCCATCTGAGCAAAGGAGGCATAACATACTCTGACCTTTTTACACATTCATGACAGAGAGCTACTGAGGAAAATATTTACGGGACACACACACTCACTCACAAAGTGTTGCATCCATGATTTCGGAGGATATCACACTGACATTTACTTCCTGGAGATCTAGTCTCACCTGAACCCCCACCACAACTTTCTTTTAACAAAAAAAGCTATTAGCTTTCAAATTTAAAGATTTATAGCAAGAAGAGGGAAGTCATAATGTGACTGTGCAAACACATTTAGGTCTTCCACAACATAAGTGAGACGTGGATGCCAACAAATCTACAGGAAGTCTTTTTTTTGGACATATTGCTGTGGGCTAAAACAACACGGCGAGCCATTACTATTCAACATGCAGCATAAATCCAGAGATGTGAGCCTTCCTACGAGCTGAGCAGAGGGAGGCAGGCGCGCAGCCAAAACGAGAGAGCCGGTGAGACGGGCAGGCTGGAGACTCAGTTATAACCCAGGCAGACAGGCAGACGGGTGAGAGGAAGACAGGTGCACAAACAAAACAGCCAGCTAAAGAGATAAAGCAGGCACCAGATCCAGGGTATTTCACACAGATTAAATTCATCTTAAGGAAGCGTTTCTGGACCACCGTCAGAATGCCTGCACCTCGGCCACAAGATCTTTTTGCATGTCTCCGTCTTCCCCTGTAGCTGTAACCACTGACTTTCTTTCCTTTCTCTGAGTAGCAACCTAAGAACTGAAAGGAATTCAGAGATGAAAGTTCAGCTTTTCAAATTCTCCAAGCAGTAAAGGATGCAATCAGGGAAACCCAACATTTTTTATAATTAGTTTGGCATGAAGTTAAGAAAAAAGTTGCCTGGATGGGTCCACAGGGGATAAAAGCCTCCTAAGAGCCCCTCTTAAAGTGAACCTGTTGTCTTTTCCCTTACGTTTGTGTCAGATACAGTACATACTGTTACAAATGGTACAGACTGCACTGCATTTTCCGTTTCAAACTTCTTCTCTGCTCCTGGCTCTTTATGACATCAAACAGGACAGGCGGCACAGCTGCCCTATCAATCTGCAGCACCAGCTTTTTCTTTAGGAGGGGCAGCCAATGAGAAAAAAGCTGTCAGTGAGGGGAAAGAGTGCCAAACTGGAGCAGCCAGCTCTGTTTATTGAATTTGTTTTTCTTCTTTGAATGGTTTAAAGATACAAGGGAAAATGTGTTGTTAGTGAGCTTTGCATTTTTAGGCACAGCTGTGACAGAGGTATTGATCTTTTAATCTAACTCTGCAAGAAAACCAATAAGTCCCAGATGTAAAGGCCAGTCCTTTACATCTGTCAGACATATGTTCTGCTGTGGGGCATCTACAGTAAAGCGTACATACTGTAATTATGGCTCCAAAATTACACCCACAGTGTGATTCGTTTTGCTCATAATCCCCTGTCAACACACAGGTCTGTGTATAAAGTGTGTGCAATTTTTCTAGCACTGTGCAGCTTTGCTTTGAAAAGAATTAAATGTACAGAGAACACCGAAGCTTGAAATTTAATGACAAGTGCATCTTCTTTGGGATATTTTAATGCTTTTCTTTTTTGTACATGCAGAGTAACACTGGTGTGGAGACACACAATGATGGGTGCACTTGTCTTTTTCATGACTTCAAATTGTTCATTTCTCAGAAATCGGTTTAAAAAAACAAAAAATACACCTTGCTGTGCTGTGAGTCAGCGAATGCACTCTTTGCACTGATGATGTAGCACAGGGCTGTAATTTGGACTCATTTCAGGTATAAAGTAAAGGTCTGAGTGATGCCATTATGAAAAAGACAGACATACGAAATCAGCAGCATCAAAAAGTACTTGCTATGCAGCTGTGATTTTCTTTTCTGTAAAACATGCTTTAGTACAGCTCCCGCTGCTTCACTTTAAAAAAAAATATTTCTACTTGTGTTCTCGCCCTGCGTCTTTTTAATTTGCGTGTCTTCTCTGAATTAGTCTGCCATGCACAGCGTGTGCCAGGAAGAAATCAGAAATAGAAATCCAGACTATCAAAGGTTTGCTCTCTGCACATAATCTTTAAGAGATCAGCAAACAGCTATGTGCAAACGTGGCGATTACTAAAATTCACCAAAGGACAAATTCAGCATTCGAATTAGATCAACTTTTTGTTTGATGCTTTACAGCATTGGAGCTTTTCTGTGACCAGTGATTTTAAGCTTGGAGATGAGTGAGCTGAACTCTGCACGAGTGAAATCAACGCTTAAACTAGCAAGCTTCAGAGTGGCATTCAAACCAAGGACCTCACATCATGCACTGCAACAGCAGCAGAAACAATAACAGCAGCAGCAGCAGCTCCTGAGGCTGTTGCTGTGACACTGACAGCAGGCCCACACCTAACAAGGCTGCTATCCCATTTAGTTAATTCCCGCCTGGCTTGGCTCCTTTATGGCAGCAGTGGGGGTGTGCAGCATGACGGAGAGCTTGCCAGTAATAAAGCATTAGCATATTGAACTGAACTGATAAACTTGTCAATCACTTGGAGGCCCCACTGCCAGCATTGTGGTTATTGTGGAGGTGTGCACAATTTATCCCCATTTCCTACCACCGTGTGTCTCATCCACGTGCTCTGGCGACACATGTGTATGCAGGTTATCACATCAGGCCAGTAAATGTTGAAAACAAGTGGGGGGGATGGAGGGACTGTTAAACACATTTATATATGGGCCTGTGACGCACAGAGGACTGTGGTGTGTGAAGTAAGTGCATAATGTCTGCATTTTCTCCCCTTTCTTCCACTGAAATATAATTTTTAGTTGTAGTTTGATGACTTACACCATGGCTTATAAATCATTAAAAAACAAAGCAGCACTTTCAAATATATAAAGCAGGTGATTAAACTGGAAAGTTGTTGGAGACGCACTGGGATGAATTCTCTGCTCTATCGGTGCCTTTCAAAAGGCTGATTGCAAAAGATGAACAGCCACAGGCGGGTGCCCCCCTCCTCCTCCTCCCTCCTCCTCCTCCCTCCTCCCCCCTTCGCTTTCCTCATCCATCCATCCGCGCTTCCCTCTGCCTCTGCCGCTGGATGGTGCGTTTTTAGGACCCCACGGAGGAGGAAACCCGGAGCTTTCCCCCTCTGTCTGATGGAGACGGCGCTGAGGAAAGGAGCGAGTCCGGTCGGCGGAGACCACCTCGAGGATCCTGCAGGAAGGACTTCGCTGCTGCTGTAGGAAGGCGAGAGAGAGGGGGAGAGGAGCGAGAGGAGAGACTCGGGAGGTAACGGGCCGTTAATAACCTGTTGTTGGTGTGTTTTTGTTTGTCGTTCATAAAGAGGAGAGCCGAATGAGCGACGTGAGAGCGACACGTTAGCCGTGCTGGACTGACTGGGCTGGATTTCTAAAAGAGGAACTGGCATTATTATCTCTGTTTCGCCCTCCGCTCTAACGTCCTGCTCATGTTTATTTTCTATGTATGTATTTATTTTTTCATTAGATTTTATGAAAATCACGCGTTTTCTATCAAAAGCAAAATGATTGTGAGTTAATGTGTTCATTTGCCATTTCTGCAGGCGTACGCTCTTCAGAAGGCGTAAAACGAGATGTTAGTTTTATTTATTCCTTTTCTTTCCTTTCTTTTATAATTTTCTTTGCTCATTTAAGTCAACAATAGAAACTGCAGCACATCAGACTGCAATTCAATTACAGCAGCTGGCTGGAGCCTTTTGATTTAAAAGGAGAAGGGCTGCGAGCGCCGCCCGAAGTCTGGACGTGGAATCTGTACAGAGCGTAAACTGGGATCATATCTGATCTAGAACAGCAGCCCGGCTTTACTTCATAAACAGAGCTGTCACTGCTTTGTATTTAATAATCACCTGTTCCTCTGAGGGGGCCACCGGGGCCCGTGATGTTACACAGATGATAACCTTCTTACATCATCCGATCCTACCAGTTTCCAGACAGCAGAAGATTAAAATAGAACATAAAAAGAAATAAAGCCGGCTTGTTCCGCACTCGGGAGCTTCGTGCTGTTGGCCTGGAGTGAAATAGCACTTGCAGGGCACCAGAGGTGAGCAGGGAGACTGGCAGCGAGGCCGCAGGGTTGAATTGTTGCCTCCTCTTTGCATGTCCTCCTTGTGTTTGCACAATCCAGCCAGGTGCGCAGAATAGAAGCGCTTTTGTGCTCTCTTTCTACGCCAGTATGGAACAACATCAGCGGCCATTAATATTGATCCAGCTTGTAACAATGTTGACTGAAGTAAATGCAAACACGTATTGAACCGCAGCTCAGCTGCTCTGATGACAGAAGGGACTAACTTACATTTAAAAGTGAGCAGGGGTTCCTCCGCTCCTCAGCAGGCTACACTTTCAGTCATAGTGCAGAGAATTTATTGGCGTGTGTTCTGACTGCTAATCAAGTTTCTCAATAATTGCTCGGTAGCAAAGGTCAGTGCTTATCTCATTTATAAGCCTGCAAACTGACTAGATTTGGACTGTTGGCTACAAATAAAAATCAGGGTAGTGGTGACAACAAGAGATTCCAAGCGAGTGTTGAGGTGTTTTTGGTATTGCATGCTGCAACTGTGATGAGCATCGTGCTCTGTTTTCTGATCTTTGTAGAGAAAACGATTCAACAGGTGAAAGAATACAGTGGGCTTCTCTGTTGAATTGTAAAGCTGCAAAAATGCAAACTAGTAATCAATGACTTGAATTGTAGATGACGGATATTTCTGTTAGTCAGCTAATTGATTTCCACTTGGACCTCTTCCTCTCTTCTACACTGCACAGCTTCAGCTCTCTCGGCGCCTCTTTACTGAATGCAGAGATGCATTTATGCTCACCTTGTCTGTCACTCATTCATGCATCCTTTGTCATTCTGTTTCTCTCTGTTAATATGCTTCTCACACCGACACACATACACAAACAGGGGGGCCACATTTCTTTTGCTGTCTAACCTTGAGTTTTGTTATTTTCCGGAAAGCACAGCTTGCGTTTTTTCTAGTCTTCTTCTGTCTTTTCTTATATTTATTTCTGTTTCCTGTTCTTTCATGCCCTGCAGATCCTCCATCATCGGAAGGTCTCCTGCATCTCTTCCAGGGCGTGCCTCTGTGATTGCGTCTAGCATGCACGCTCACGAGAGCGCACAGCTTGTCTAATCAACCACAGTGCGTGTTTCTTCGCGAGCGTACGTCAAGTGCAGGAATGGGTTCGGTGGGCGCGGAGCGCCGCAGGCCCACGCCGGCCCAGACACCCGAGGAGAGGGACGTGTGGAGGGATGGAGGAAGATCTGTTTGGAGAGAGGGCTGGAGAGAGGGAAGAGAGAGCGGCATTGTGCAGAGCTACAGCTTCGATTCATACCAGCTGGAGGAGGAGGAGATCAGTAAAGACGCCCCGGAGCGAGGAGTGCTGGCTTTGTCCGAGCCCGGTGAGGGAGTTTTTGTTCTATCTGTGCATGAGTGTGTGTAATCTACTATTTATAAAGAGAGAGGCGAGGAACATGGAAGGAAGGAAAGGGGTAGGTGTACCAACAAACAGCAATTTGTCAAAGTGAAAAAAGGCACATTAATATCCTTCTACTCCTAAACACCAGGAACAAAGTGTTTAGATACGTGGACAGAGAGAAAAGTGTTTGCCAATGATTTTCCACCAGAAAATTTAAAATGCACCTTCTTCATTGTTTACCACACTTTCACATTATATTCTATATATAAAGAATTTAGACAGAATAGCATTTACATGTGCTGTTTACATATTTACTGATTAACTGTTAGATATGTATTCAGAGGGCAGTAAACCTCTGCTCTGGATGTTTTTAAAATATATTTGAGATTGTAAGAAGCAGTGAAAAAGATGCTTATAGGTTATAGGTTTTTCAGCTGGAAGTTTTCAGAGTTTGCACAGTTGTATAGATCGAAGAATCCCAAGATCTTTTATAACACTGCTACTGATACCGCAGATTAACTACCCAAACTGTCTTATCTTTTAAGACCTGCTGAAATTGTATCTGTGTGGACGGGCTGTAATCTGCTCACCCGTGTTGATTTGACCTGAAACAAGCACATACGCCACAACATTATGTGGGATTTGACAAGAGAGAGGTGGAGAGACTCAAACTGCATGACTGCGAACCCGAGCTGTCAGTGAGTGTGGATAACTCACCTTCACTGCATCTATCCAAATCAACTTTGTTCTGGTTTAAACTGCAGTGTTTTTTATTGTTGTTTGTTTAACAACAAAACACAACACTGTGCAGAAGCCTTGAGTCACTCATAATTTCTTTATATTTAATTAGGAAAATGGGTGCAGAGATTTATTGAAACATGTGCAAACATACATGTAAATACAGTGTATATAATACAAAACAGAGTTTGTATAATTCTAATCAGCTTGAAAGTCAAGATTTGGTACGCTACCTTTATTCTTCAGCACAGTCTGATCTCTCTTAGGCAGCTTTCTTGTCATTTCTTTAAGTAGTCTTCAGGAATAGTTCTCCAGGCTTCTTGAAGGACACAAACTCTTCTTTGGATGTTGCTGCCTTTTGTTCTGTTCTCTGTCAAGATGATCCCACACTGCTTCAATAATGTTGAGGTCTGGGTTCTGGGGAGGCCAATCCATGACTAATAGTGTTCCACTGTGTGTTTTTCTATCTAGGTATGCTTTTGCTGTTTGGCAGTGTGTTTGGGATCATTGTCAAGCTGAAAAATGAAGCTGTTGCCCGATGTATTGCTCGGTGTATCTAACTGTGATGATACTTTCCTGTGTTCATAATTCCATCAATTTTGACAAGATCTCCAACAACATTGGCTGAAATTCAGCCCCAAACCATGACAGAGCCTCCACCATGTTTTACAGATGGCTGTACACACCCACTGTTGTACTTCTCTAATGACCTCATCTCTACATACTAATGAGCCGTTTTCAGTTAACACCTTTTTGGGAATCACCTCAATGGTACAAAAATACTAAGTTATTCCTGTCAAACTGTGTTGTCTGTGGGATTTTTTATAGATTATACTAAAGGAATTTTAACAAAGGTTTTTGCAACAAAGTGGCTGAAGATACAATTTAAAGTTGATTCTTTGCTGTTCTTCTTCTTTGTCTGTTACGTGGATTACACTACAGTGGTTCATCCCTTAAGTTAGGTGCCTTTTTATATTTGAATGTTCCTCTGAAAAGAGCCAATACCGGACTGAAAGTGAGTAAAAAGGTAGCCAATGTAAAACAAAGAAAAAGAAAAAAAAAGAGAGAGAGACAGGACTATTAAAGTTCCTCAGAAAGTCTGAAGAACTTTCTAGAAAGTCTGGCTCTTTAGAAGCAGAATTGAGAAGTGGCTCAAGACTTTTTCACAGCGCTGTATTGTCATTTGATTTATTGTCAAATACACTTTACAACAGCAGCTAACCAGAAAAAAAAATGTTTAAAAAAATCTGAAATAAAATTTTTAGTTATATTAAGCTTTAAGTCTCTTCCCCCTCCCCTTTTTTTTTACCATTTCTAACAATGAGACTATCAAACTTCAGCTAAGCTTCTATACCAACAGCTACCACAACAGATAACTAATATGCAAACTTTATTTCAAAAATGAACAATGTTGAAAGTGACATCAGATTTTTTAAATCAAAGGTTAAACATGGCCGTGCTGCTAGATTATTCCAGCCCACTTAACCTCTGGATAAGTTCTTCCAAATGTAGAAAACCGATTGGTTTTCCCAGCTGTGTTTGGGCAGGAGGTGAGGTGCACCCTGGACAGGTTGCCAGTCCATCAAAGGGCCCTTAGATTTTTGTAAATAATAAGTCAGAATGGATTTAATAACCGTCTTGAAGATTTGTATGGGCAGTGCATGTTAGACACAGACGGCGGTCTTGATAACAAAAAACTGCTGTGTTGCCTGGTTACACGGGTTACACAAAGGCCATGTTAATCAGGTCATAAGTGACCAGTGACGCATAATGACGGCCTTGCAGGCAGAAGCCTTTTTCCCTGCTCTCTTCATGTGTTTCTTATTTATATTTTGCTCTTTTTTCCTGCTTCCCTTTCTTTCCTGAAGCTGCCAGTCTTCATATTTCAGTATGCAACAAAACAGACAGGGGATGCAATCTCCACAGAGTCTGCCTTCTCCTAGAAGAAAATAAAAGATGGAGATGTGGCAAAGCAGCCTCCGAGAATGAGTTAACCTTAAGATGCTATTTCAGTTCTGCAGCTGCACAACAACTGTGTTTCTGAGCAGAGGACAACAGGTTTTATGAAGGTGTACATTGATTTTTATTTTCAGCGGCCAAATTAATTCTAAAAGGGTGAAAATCCATTTGTATCAACAGATGTATCAGTAAAAAAAATTTTTGTTTCTATAGTAATAAAGTAGTGACATGAGTCAGTGAGAAGGACATTTTCCCACTCAGTCTGCAGTAAAGCCTAAATTCTCATGATGAATGATTTGGGCCATTAATATTAGGCTTACGGGATTAGGAAAGGATTAAGAACAGTTATATAAAAAACCTGCACATCACACTTTCTCCATGTAACCGATCCGGCTGCAAAACAGAAATGTACGAGTTTTAACTGAAGCTATTTCGACAGCTAGACCATGATCTGAGATCCCCATGATTAATCTTTCACTAACACAAGCGCAACAGTCTGCTCCACCATCAGCTGCTCCATCAAGTGGAACAGAGGCGTTCCTGCTGCCGCTGCACCTTTCTTCCTCCTGATTAGCTTCTCTGAAGACAGAGTGTTCTGGCTTCAGTACTAATTCAGATGTTAATCATATCCCGCCGTCTGATTTCATGCTGCTTTAATTCTCTAACCTATAACTCCCATTTTGCTGCTCAGACTTTGAGGAACCGATCCCTGACGACCGTTACCATGGCATCTACTTTGCAATGCTACTGGCTGGAGTGGGTTTCCTGCTTCCCTACAACAGCTTCATCACAGATGTGGATTACCTGCATCAGAAGTTTAAAGGTATAAATATGGATGAGTGTGCACAAAGTCACGTTTGCGGTTACGGCTCGAGGCTACGCTGTCACATCTCTCCCTTGTGTTTCAGGGACATCGATAGTGTTTGACATGAGTCTGACGTACATCTTAGTGGCTTTGTTGGCCGTCATCCTCAACAATGTGCTGGTGGAGCGACTCAGCATGCACACCAGGATCACTGTGGGTAAGTCAGAGAGGCGCCAAGAGCACAGATCGAGTGGAAAATTAAAAACTGTTCCATTAAAACTTACCCTGTTACTTATTAAATACTTTGGGACCACACAGTCCCGAAGAGATCTACCCACAGGGGAGCTTCACTGAGAACTACAGTCATGAAAAAGAAAGCACATTCCCTTTCAATTCTTTCACAGATCAGGGTGTAAAAAAATCATCTTGGCCTTCAGACTATTTAAATATAACCTCAGATATATTTTTACACCATGCCACTTTATTTTACAAACACTAAGGCAAAATGAACGGTAGAGTGTGTGCACCCTATGATTCAGCAGCTTGGAGAACCACATTTAATAGCAATAATTGAAGAAGCTGTTTTCTGTATGACTTCAGTCTCTCACATTATCGTATTGCAAAAATGTCAGTGCACCTTGTGGGCATTTGTTTATGCACAGCATTTCAGTCAGGTTGAGCCTGGGCTATTGCAACACTTTGATTTTTTTCTTTTTCAGCCATTCTGTTGTAGGTTTGCTGATGTTCTTGCAATCATGGTCCTGTTGAAAGACCAGCCTGGGCCAAGCTGTCAGACAGATGGCCTCACATATGACTCTAGAATACTCTGGAGAATTTAAACACGTTCTCTCTCCCGAGGCTCAATATTTTAGGTGACAAATCGTCAACATGTTACGCTTCCGGGCACCCAACACGTTCCTAAATGACGAGATCGGAAAAATAAGGAAATATGAGAACTGTTTGGAATTAATCCACACATATTCGTTCATTTTCCTCAAATCACTTTGGAAAACACTATTTCACGTCATTAAAGTGCTGGTTAAGGTTAGGTATAAGGTTATGGTTAAGGCTGGAATACATGGCTGGAACATGTTTTACCACAGGATCGTCATTCTACTGTATTTCATCCATAACCCGGCGCTACCTTAAGAACGCCGAAGGTCGCCTTCCACGTTCCTCAGGAACGCTGCCAGATGTAACAAATCATCAGGATGTTATGCCTCCGGAGTGAGAATGAGCTGAGGATTTCATGGTCAACTCAGTGGCTGCAGGGCCCAAATCATCCAACGTCCCCCACCGTGCTTGGAAGTTGGTATGAGCTGTTTGCGCTGATGTGCTGTGTTTGGTTTTTGACAAATAGTGTTTTATAGCCAAACATCTTCACTCTGTCCTTTGGACTGAGAAGACCATTGTTCCAGAAGTCTTTTTTTTTTTCAGTTCTATCTTTGCAAATCTGTGCTGTCATGTTTCTTTTAGAGAGACGAGGCTTTCACTTCAAACCTTTTGAAAGAGCCATACACTGTACTGTGATGAACATTAACATTTGACGTGCTGGCTGAGGCCTGTAGAGTCCAAGATGAAGTTTCTCTGAGCGTTGCACGTCTGACCTTGTGGAGAATTTGCACAAGAATGACACAAGACTTGGCTTGTGGTTGGTAATGGAGCATAACTCTTATTATGGTCTTTGATCATTTTGTAATCCTAGTTAAGCTTCTTCATGTTGTCTTAATGGCTTTGGTGTATAATTTCTGCCTTATAGCATGCTGAAAGTGAAGTGCTGGTCAAGATATGCCAAGATTTATATTTCATTTTAATGAGTCAAAAATCATATTTTACTCCCACACACATGAAGCATAAAGCCAAAAACTTCACTGCTGGTTAAAATCAGTTGTATTTTTAATTCTTAAGCCTAACCTTACAAGCTGTCCTTCACGTGTGGACACATAAAACGGTGCACTACTTCCAGCAGTAGTAACAACTGTCAAAAAACAGCAGGAAGCTCAAAGCTTATCAGAGTGTGCAAAAATGGGAAAATGTTATAAAGATAAATAAAAATCCACTTTTCCATGGATCTCTTGTGGTCTTTATTCATAAACACCACAGGAGATCCGTTTTTGGCTTTTGCCGAAAACTGTGAATTGACAAGCAGCGGTTTCAGGATTCATCTGCATCTTCCTCAGATTGCTTTCATATTTCAAAAACATCATTAAAGGTGATTTGCTATGCTCTTTGAATAAGCTGTTCGGTAACAGGCGAGCACATAGAGGCTGATTTAAAATCATGTTTGTTAAAGTCTTAGCTGGAGATACTGGAGAGATGTGGCCGAAAATATTAATCTTTGCAGAAATTATTCTCAAACTGTGATATTGGAGATGAACCTAGAAATATTAAAGCTCTTCAAGCTCACCCTTAAAAAAATCATGATAAAAAGTTCTTTAAATATGCATGTTCCCCGGAAGTTTGAGATCACTGCACATACATGCTAAATTTCAGAACGGGGTTTCACCGCAATAGCCTCTGCTGCTTAAAATAGCTGTGCTTGTATTTTTGGTTAAAGGTCTTTTGAAGTTTGACGTCAGCTTGAGAGCATATCCCCAGGTTAAAGAGTTAATGAACTGCCTCACATATAGTTTCCTCACTCTTATCAAATATGTGTTCAGTCCTGCAGTCACAACATTACCTGGATCACTGACTCAGCCTGTCACTCTCTCTGCAGGTTACATCTTAGCTTTGGGGCCCCTGATCTTTGTCAGCGTGTTCGATGTTTGGCTGGAAAAGTTCACCACCAAGCAGGCTTATGTCATCAACCTGGTATCAGTGGGAGTGGTGGCCTTTGGATGTACAGGTACTTTGATGTTCTTTTACCCTAATAATGGTTAAACGAACTGAATGACAGACTACACTTAAAAGGCAGAAGAGCCACTCTTGACTACATCCTTGCAGCCTTGACTTTTTGGAACTAGATGAACTATAATTGGATGAAAGGCTAGAAAGACAGATTGCCAACATGTTACAATCAGTCCATCTGCACCAATTAGCGCAACTTGTCTGCGATGTGGCTCTTTGCAGTAGGGAACTCGGCTCAGCTACCTGGCACCTGGTTGCATTCTGGTTGTAGTCTATATAAAATCGAGGTGGTCAAGCACTTCTTGCATTTTGCAGTTAAATTACAGAGACGCAGCAATTATGTCACTTTTTGTGGAGAAATTTCAGAATTTCAGTTTCATATCCATTGGGTTCTGGCTGTGCAATGAGCACTTAATATGAATTTCTATGTATGTAGATGGCAAAAAATTTTCCATCTACATGCCAGTTTATCAGTTTATCACACACAATTGCCACAAACAGGCTGCATGTAATTTCGGACTTAACTGAAACTAGCAGCCTTTGAGAAATGTTTGCTAGCCTTTCAAAAGCCTAGCAATCATTAGCCGCTATTACAGCCACCTGTGTCTTGTCTCCCGTATAAATCAACGCAGTAACAATGCTTATAAGCTTTAAGGCTTAACATCTTTGAAAAATGTTTAAAAATTCACCGCTGCAGATTTTTTTAATGAAGGGAGAAATTAGCTTTCGAGACAAATACTCTCTTTTTCTGTCCCAGGCTATAGAGATGTTAGCTAGTTTTACTGTCCAGGCTGTATGTAAATGATGGCTCTCATGTGAGTTTTTTTAACCATTAAAGACCATTTGTGGATGAAGGGTGCACAGCTCAGATATCAGATGGCACAAATTAGCTTGGTTAGCAAGCTACATTTTTGAAATATACCGATGCAACACAAACACATGTGTAATAATAGCTTTAGGTAACAGACTACTGTTACCTAAAGCAATTCAAATACTAGAATTTGAATCGCCATAACTGTTGCACAAACGTATTTGGAGGGCTGCCTGATAATTCCATTAAAAAAACCCTCCAAAAGGCGCTAACAACACAATCACCTTAATGAGGTTGATTTCAGGGACTCTGAAATTGTCTCAATTCAGAATCAGAATCAGAATCAGAATCAGAATACTTTATTGATCCCTGGGGGAAATTATTTTTTGTTACAGTGCTCCATTTTAAACCAACATTAAGACAAGACAGACAATACACTAACTAAGAATAGTACAATATATACATACATACATACATAAGTCACTTATAAATAAATATTTGGAAAAGAAACATGTGTAGTTGTAGCAGCAAACAGTGTGTTAAGTGGATGCGTTGTACAGGGAGATGGCCACAGGCAATTGTGCCTCAAGTGGAGATTAGAGGACCTGCATTGGGTTTAGTCCTGGAGCTGCTGGTTGTATATGACTATGTGAAAAGTGTGGCTCGTAGCAAAAAGCTTACAGACAATGTACAGTTTTGTCTGCAGGCAGCTAGCAGACAACAACACTCTGCTAAAGCCTGTACATCACCGATTCAGCCTGTAAAAGAAGGCAGAAAAAGTGGAACATTTAGCTCCTTAATAACCAGACAGTTCCCTCATGAGTTTGTGGAAAACAATATAGAGCTATGAGGACAATTGCTTTTATTAAAAGGATAATAAATTATAACTAAATATGTGTCAGAGCTCCCCCTGTTGGGATAAACACAAACCCAATAGAGGTTTTGGTCTTCAGGTGCTGCCGACTTTAATACATAGAGTCGTTTTCCTCTGTGTTTGTCAGTGAGAACTCAGAGTTTCTGCCTGCTGTAATATCAGTTTAATTAGTGGAGGTCTGAGGGTCAGAGCAGCTTCTCTCAAGTGGTGTGTGGTGGTTCATTAAGTTCCCCTCTAAATAAATCGTGTTGTTACAATGTTGACTGTTGGGCCTCTATTTACACTGATAACTGCCTCCCTCCTCCCTCTTCAGTGCAGCAGTCCAGTTTCTATGGTTACATGGGGATGCTGCCCAAGAGGTACACACAGGGGGTAATGACTGGAGAGAGTAAGTACACTCAACGATTAGCACACACGTTTTCGTTAGCTCTTGCTGCCAGACTTTGTCATCCTCCTCACCTTCTTCATCTCCTTCATCATTTACGTACCCTCCTCAGGTACGGCGGGGGTGATCATCTCGCTGTCCCGCATCTTCACCAAGCTGCTGATCAAAGATGACAAGAAGAACACGCTGATCTTCTTCCTCGTCTCCATCAGCATGGAAATGCTGTGCTTCCTGCTTCACCTGCTGGTCCGCCGCTCACGATTTGTCCGGTATTACACCAGCCACGCCCAGGGTAAAGGTCCGGGCAAATGTCACGATCCGAGAGACAACGGGACCGGGTACAGGGTTCACCACGATGTCACTGCAGAGGAAGTAAGATTTGTAAGTTTATGGACAGCTTATTGACTCACATGTGTTTTATGTCTGTTCACTGCGAATACTAAGTATTGTTAGCCATGCCAGCAGCAGGCTCAATTACTCTGGCACAGAACACACATCTTAACATATATACTATATATCGCAAAGAGCCAGGCTTTCTTTAAAGTGTTTAAAGTGCTCTTAAACTATTGCCTTTAGATATTGGCTGGTTTTCACTCTTTTATATTACAGTCCTAGTAGCCGATCATTTCAAAGGAGTGTTTTTTGTTTATTATGCCATTAACACTAACCTATGAATCATTCAAACATTAATAAGCTAACTTAGCAGATGGATCAGTGTTGTCTTAGGTGTACCGTTAACAGCTGTGACAAAGACACAAAATTTCTTCCCATTTCTTGAGCTAAATCTATGAAAAGTGTCAAAGATAACAGAGTTTAACAGGCAGAAAATGTTTTACACTAACGTTCTCAAAGCACTATCAGTAGAAAACTTATATCTCAGCATGCTGTGCAGCATATTCTTAAAAAATGAATGAAATTGTAAGTAGCAAACAAAAGAACTAAACAAGTATCTACAGCAGATGAAGAGTATTTGAAAGTCATGGTCTTAAGAAATAAGAAAAAGAAATCCAGCAAAGACCTGACATACGATCAGAGAGATGTATCTGGCCCTTTAGTCGATCCATCTACTGTTCACTAAAGATGGTGGAAGGATGGCTCTCAAGAAGGGAAAGAAGAAAGACTGTACTGTACTGAAAATAGGCGGGAACATGTCTGATGGAGTGATGAATCCAGTTTTGACATTTCTGGTTTAACTGTTCATCAGTATGTTTGGAAAAGGTCAGGAGAGGTACAACAGTGTCTACAGCCATCTGTAAAACACGGTGGAGGCTCTGTCATGGCTTGGAGCTGCATTTCAGTCAGTGTTGTTGGTGTTTTTAAAACTGATGGAATTATGAATGCAGAAAAATACCATCAGATTTTAATTCGATATGCAGTAACAACTGAAAAGCATCTGATTGGCTTCATTTTTCAGCATGATCCCAAACACACTGCCAATGCAGTAAAAGCATAGCTGGCTAGAAGGACACACAGTGGAACTTCGGTCATGGATTGGCCTCTCCAGAGCCCAGACTTCAGCATTATTGAAGCAGTGTGGGATCATCTTGACAGAGAACAGAATAAAAGGCAGCAAACATCCAAAGAAGAGCTTTGAATGAAAGCCTGGAGAACTATTCCTGAAGACTACTTGAAGAAATGACAAGAAAGCTATGCATATCTCCTGTAGTGCATTTGGTACCAAAAGTCATAAATATGCCATACACTATACAGTGAACTGCTAAAGTGCTTGGACTTGATATTTTGCAGTCAGCGTTGTATCTTCAGCGTCTTTGATATTTTTCTCACGTTGCTTTTCAAGTTAGATTAGGATACTGACTCTACACAGACCAACAGGCTCCCTCATTAAAGCTTCCGCTACATGTTTTATTCATTAAATCATTTATAAATATTGTAATGACAAATAGTTTCTGGACTCAGACAGGGAGGAAATGCCAGGCCTCTAAACTGTAATGTCATCCAGAGCGAGCACGCACACAAGTATTGAGGGCTGGTTGTGCTTAAAAATGCAATCACTTAGTAGCTATGAGCTGTTTCTTGGCTGCTGGTCAGAAAGATGCTAAAAGAGAGGAAGAGCAAAAGATATTGGAAGTTGTTCTTTAGGGCTGAGGAATATAGGGAGTGGTGCAGGAGAAAGACGGAGAGTTGACGACGCCTCCTTTGAACCCAGAGAGAAAGAGAGTCACGATGCTGAGAGAGAAAAAAAAGTTTACGGGAAGCTACTAATGCGAGACAAGTGAGAGAGGCAGTGCAGAGAGTGGGGAAGAGCTCATAAAAATTGTAGAGAAAACATAAGACAAAACAAATTAAAGGAAGAGAAGGGAAAGAGAGCAGGACACCGGCCATGACAACGAGAGGAAAAGAGGGAAAGAAAACGACTTTGAATTGAAACCCACTTTGTAGCTGTGCTTTGAGCAGCATTTTGTAGCCTGAAGACATGAAGCTAGTACTGCTCATCCTGCTCTGTGTGTGTGTCTGTGTGTGTGTCTGTGTGTGTGTCTGTGTGTGCATTCAGAGCCTTCAAAGGAAGAAACTGCACCTGAGGCTATCATCGCTTAATGTGTGCGTGTTCATATTTGTATGTGCGCCATTACATACAAGTGTGTGATGGACGTCCCGCGGTGTTTTACAGCTCTCTGTGTGTGTGTGTGCACGTGTGTGTGTGTGTATGTGCACATGTGTGTGTCTGGGGTTGATTCTGGCAGTTCTTTGTTCTGGTTGCCATGGGAAATGAATGCAGCTCTTCCTATTATGCGATAATCAAGAATAGGAGTGCCTTCTGGCCCGGCAGCCCCTCTAATCAACTAATGGATCTATCTGTGTGTGTGTGTGTGTGTGTGTGTACGTGCAGTCACCTGGCTCAGTGAATTAGTGTGTATTTGGAAAGACCTCAGCATAAAGGGATGTGCCCATACCCGAAAAGATGTCTGTGTGTGGTGGTGGTGGTGGACATCATTAAGTCAACCTTCAGCCGGTCACAGCCATCCTCTCTAATAGTCACTGTCATAAAAAGGGGATGTCATGTATCCCAGAAGCCATTACTAATGAAAAAAACTAAAACATGTAAAGGTCAAAGCAGTAAAAGTGAATGTGTTTATTTATTGTGTGATGGCTACCTCTAGTGTTTCCTTAAAGAACCTTCAAATGCTTTAAAAAAGTTTTCAGAAATGAGCAACAAAGTCTTAATTTTCCCACTCAGAACTATGTTTAAAAATGAATACAGTTCAGTATTTTCTAGCATAGGGAATTAAAAGGGGACAGAATCACATGTTTTAGTGTTTTTGAGGACAAAGGACCCTTTTTTTTTATCCCAAAGATAAGGATGAGTATACGAGGGAGGCTGTGACTTCAAAAGATGATAAGTACTGCCCACACCTGCAGAATGGATCTGCATTCCTAATATAATAACCAGCTGGGTTTTTGCTCTTTTGTGGAGTCACCGTTTGCTTACTTTAACTCCAAAACTATATCACCTGCAAACATAAAACTCCAAAACCTCCAAAACAAAGTTTGCATCTTGCAGCTAATGCAGCTAACATCACCACCTCTATGCTGCTCGCCTAATTTCTGTACACTTATGTAATATACAGGGAGTGCAGAATTATTAGGCAAGTTGTATTTTTGAGGAATAATTTTATTATTGAACACCAACCATGTTCTCAATGAACCCAAAACACTCATTAATATCAAAGCTGAATGTTTTTGGAAGTAGTTTTTAGTTTATTTTTAGTTTTAGCTATTTTAGGGGGATATCTGTGTGTGCAGGTGACTATTACTGTGCATAATTATTAGGCAACTTAACAAAAAACAAATATATACCCATTTCAATTATTTATTTTTACCAGTAAAACCAGTATAACATCTCCACATTCACAAATATACATTTCTGACATTCAAAAACAAAACAAAAACAAATCAGCGACCAATATAGCCACCTTTCTTTGCAAGGACACTCAAAAGCCTGCCATCCATGGATTCTGTCAGTGTTTTGATCTGTTCACCATCAACATTGCGTGCAGCAGCAACCACAGCCTCCCAGACACTGTTCAGAGAGGTGTACTGTTTTCCCTCCTTGTAAATCTCACATTTGATGATGGACCACAGGTTCTCAATGGGGTTCAGATCAGGTGAACAAGGAGGCCATGTCATTAGTTTTTCTTCTTTTATACACTTTCTTGCCAGCCACGCTGTGGAGTACTTGGACGCGTGTGATGGAGCATTGTCCTGCATGAAAATCATGTTTTTCTTGAAGGATGCAGACTTCTTCCTGTACCACTGCTTGAAGAAGGAGTCTTCCAGAAACTGGCAGTAGGACTGGGAGTTGAGCTTGACTCCATCCTCAACCCGAAAAGGCCCCACAAGCTCATCTTTGATGATACCAGCCCAAACCAGTACTCCACCTCCACCTTACTGGCGTCTGCGTCGGACTGGAGCTCTCTGCCCTTTACCGATCCAGCCACGGGCCCATCCATCTGGCCCATCAAGACTCACTCTCATTTCATCAGTCCATAAAACCTTAGAAAAACCAGTCTTGAGATATTTCTTGGCCCAGTCTTGACGTTTCAGCTTGTGTGTCTTGTTCAGTGGTGGTCGTCTTTCAGCCTTTCTTACCTTGGCCATGTGTCTGAGTATTGCACACCTTGTGCTTTGGGGCACTCCAGTGATGTTGCAGCTCTGAAATATGGCCAAACTGGTGGCAAGTGGCATCTTGGCAGCTGCACGCTTGACTTTTCTCAGTTCATGGGCAGTTATTTTGCGCCTTGGTTTTTCCACACGCTTCTTGCGACCCTGTTGACTATTTTGAATGAAACGCTTGATTGTTCGATGATCACGCTTCAGAAGCTTTGCAATTTTGAGACTGCTGCATCCCTCTGCAAGATATCTCACTATTTTTGACTTTTCTGAGCCTGTCAAGTCCTTCTTTTGACCCATTTTGCCAAAGGAAAGGACGTTGCCTAATAATTATGCACACCTGATATAGGGTGTTGATGTCATTAGACCACACCCCTTCTCATTACAGAGATGCACATCACCTAATATGCTTAATTGGTAGTAGGCTTTCAAGCCTATACAGCTTGGAGTCAGACAACATGCATGAAGAGGATGATGTGGACAAAATACTCATTTGCCTAATAATTCTGCACTCCCTGTATTTATTCTGTGGTACAGCAAATATCCTCAAAACGCTGTTCTCATTTACATATTTGTTTCTGCCATCACACAGAGATGAGAGTGTGAAACAGGGAAATGTAGCCCATTAACTTACAAGACCGTTTTCACTCATCTCTAAAAATCTTGAAACGATCGTGAATATAAGTTTAAAGCAGCGGCTAAGATCTAAAATGATCACTTAGAGAGAAAGCAGTCTTTTTCTTCCTCTCTCCCTCTAATCAGTTTTTTTGGATACCACCCAAACTGTAAGTAATTATATGAGTAGCTGGAGCTCTGATCTCATGAAAAGTGCTTTCTGATTGTTGTTTTCACAGTCTGCAAACTAACAAGTTTGTCGCTTTAGGGCCCGCGACATAATGTTCTTGCTTTGTGACTCTTATTTTTTTCCACATCTTCACTCATTGTCATTATCGGGTCTATTTCGTGTTGATTTTTTCACATTGGGGTTGTAATGTAGTGATCTTTAATAACAATCTTAATCTTGTAGTTTTTACAAGTATGTTCTGACTAGAAAATTCTCCCTTAGGACATCTTTCCCACAGTGTTGAAGGATTAACCTTCTGATTATTTTTAAATACGTCATTGGATCCAACACAGATGAGTTCCTGAAGCTAGGGTCGTTCAGCACATTGATATTAAATGTTCGTGTTTTCTGTTGCACACCCACTACGTGTAAAGAGAAATAAATGTCTGAATGATTTGATATATCTGACTATTTTACATTCTTTTCATTTCATTCATATATGTCTATCAATATATATAGAGAGAGAGATATGTTACAATTAAGATTTGAAAGCATTAACATAAAGTCTCGTGTGTCTATTCAGTTTAGAAGATTACAGTAAACATCTCGTCTGTCTCTCTTCAGGGAAACGGTGGTACAGGAGCGTCTTCTGTGGAGGAAGGCGTCGAGGACATTGCGGGCGGTACCTATGTTCGATTTGATGCCCCAAAAGCCAAGATGAGAAGGAGCTGGCCCGGGCTCCGAGGTAGTCTCTTTCAAAATCTTGTCTAATCACTTCTCAATTACCCTCTGACTCCAACAGATGGATCTGAAATTTAAATGCATCCCCTGGTGATTTTTATTTAGGTAGAGGAGCGATCTCAATGAAATGACTGCTCGAGTGAATCATTTGAATTTTTAATACGGTCATGTGTGTGTGTTCTCAAACCAGACATGATCTTGCATCGTTACGTGGTGTCCCGCGTGATCTGGGCCTACATGCTGTCAATAGCTGTGACCTACAGCATCACTCTCTGTCTGTTTCCCGGGCTGGAGTCAGAGATACGAAACTCCACCTTAGGTGAATGGCTCCCCATCCTCATCATGGCCACCTTCAACATGTCGGACTTTGTTGGCAAGGTGAGCCATATATTAACTTCACAAGTTTGAATTTAAACATTGTGGGTGGTGACTTTTACATGAATACTTCACACATGATACTTTTTATAAAATCGGAGAGATTAGAATCATATATTCATATATTTCACGGTGGTGACTTTTAACCTTTGATTCCAGGGATTTAAGTTTTTGGAGAGAACTTGGAAGAGAACAACCCCAGTTCCAAAACTTTTGTGACACCGTGTAAAATGTGAATGAAAAAAGAAAATCCAAAGCCTTTCCTTTGGCTGATCCATGTTCTTTATTCATCCAAAGAACATGATCCATGTTCTTTGGATGAATATGGTTTCTTCTTTGCACGATGGAGCTGTATCTTCATATGTGGATAGCACAGTGTGGTCACACACAGTGATTTTTGGAGGCACTCCTGAGCCCACAGTGATTTCTATGACAGAGTCATGTCTGTTTTTTATGGAAGCCTGTTTCCACCACAAAAAAAAGGGTATCCATATGATATAGCTCAAAATTTTGACTTATTAACTTGAAATTTCAATTTACTTTTCTCAGAATTTCGAGTTAATAACTCGACATTTCGATTTAGCTCTGCCAATCAGTAATCTACATGAATGGCGTCATTTTCTTGCAACCTGGAAGGATACGGCACAGAGAAATACGCACTCAAAACCGGATCGCAACAAATTGGGGCTTTTTATAGTACGTTTGCTGATAGTAACGCCACATGATTCAGCTAATAACACAAGGATTTCATCATTTGTGAAGAAAATAATCAGCAATTTGTGCGTTCATGACTGGCTATAATACTGTTAGTTTAGCTGTAGCATTTGTAGCTGAGGGCTTCAGCTTCCGGGTAACAAGGAAATGACTTCATTCACGTAGATTACTGATTGGCAGCGCTAACGCAATATGTCGAGTTAATAAGTCGAAATTTCAAGAAAATAATTCAAAATTTCAAGTTATGGATACTTTTTTTTGTGGCGGAAACAGGCTTCCGTAGTTTTTAATGCAGTGCTGTCTGATGTGTCTTTCAGCCTTGTCCCTTGTGCACAGAGATTTCTCCAAAATTATCAGAATCTTTTGATCTATATGTATAACAGATGATGAGGAATATTACTGAAATTGTTCCAAAAATGCAGTTTTTTTGCAGATTGCTGAAAGTCTGCCTCTCTAAGATGCTCTTTTTAAATTAAGTTTTAGGTTTGTTCTGTTGTGAATCCCATCATTTTTGGAACTGGGCCTGTATTAACTTACTGCCAATGTATAAAATTCACTGGTTTAACATCAATATTAAATGCTATTGCCCTTCTCACGCTACACTTACTGAGATTTTGGGATTTAAATTTCCATTTACAGGCATCTTGGCATTAAAGGAACAAGAAAGACAGAAAGGCAGAGTTAACCTCTTGAAACCATTAAAGTCGTCGACCCATTAATTTAACGTAAGGCTGGTAAAACGTCTGGTGTATTGTGGGATAATTGCACTTACTATAGCTCGGAGGCTTCATCCGAACACTCTGAAACTTATCTGGTTTCCTTGGGTCATAATTTTGACTTTGAAGGCACCAACATTGGTTTAGTGAAAGTTGTTATGTAGGCTTTGGCTTTGTCCTCGCGGCAAATTGAGTTTTTTCTTCAAATGAAAAGGGAAAGAGATTAGACGAGGAATTAAATTGAAAAAGGAAAAATTAAGGTAGCTTAGAGGTATAAAAAAGAGAGAGAGAAAGAAAAATGTCACGATAAGAGACTGGAAAAGTGTAAAGAGGATTTTTCTTTTGCATTTCTCTCACGGTTCACTTTGTTTTGCACTAATACTGTTATTGTTCTTATTTATTTTCCCTGACAAGTGCTTTCCTTAGAAATTGTTCCAAGCAATGGAGAATTACTGAACATAACGGTCTTAAGTTCAAAACTGCAAATGCTCATATATTTCATATATTATTTGAATATTTTTCCTTGTTTTTCCAAAGTGTAATACACAGCCTGACTGAAACACTCCTGCTGTCCCCTCAGATCCTGGCAGCGCTGCCATATGACTGGTCTGGGGGTCGTCTGCTCTTCTTCTCTTGCCTGAGGGTGGTCTTCATCCCTCTGTTTGTCATGTGTGTGTATCCGGCCAATGAACCCACCCTATCCCATCCTGCCTGGCCCTGTCTCTTTTCTCTCCTCATGGGAGTCACCAACGGATATTTTGGGTCTGTACCGATGATCCAGGCTGCGGGCAAAGTGCCGCCTGAACAGCGGGAGCTTGCAGGTGATTTTTGACTTCTTTTGTCTGATTTATTGTTAAATAAAAAGCATCAATAATTGAACTGAAGCCAGTTGATTAGACCCAATTAGCTTAATTTTAGCTATATAAGTTGTTGTATGTCATAAGAATACCATTAAATGGTTGTAAATTAGATCATTATATTCTTCTTAGCAGCATAACACTGACCTTAGCACTGTAACTGTAACTTAATTATTTTATCAACTTAATAAAGTTGCCTTTCTTTAGAACGAATGAGGTTTTTTTTGGCCTGACAGCTAGCTTAGCTTAGCTAGTAGCAACAAGGCAAATATAGCCTATATTAGATGTAATTTTATGTTAGCTTAAGCCTTCAGAGAAGGATTACATATAAGATATCAAACAAACTCAACACTGTTATGTGCGCTATAATATTAAACATTATTACCTGTGAGATGCTTTTTAAATTTTATCTTTAACACTCAAAAGTAGTGCATATTTCAAGAGTTTTTTTTAGCTAGCAGTCTGACATTGTTTTCAGGCTGGGATTTTGTGAAGAAATACTAAAGTTACATTTAGATTATAATTATAGATTTTATTATAATTTTCCTCTGAGTGACCTGTGCTTGGTGTCTTGCGCTCCTATTAATGTTAGCTTGCTAAATTAGCATGCTAAATTAGGATGGTTATAATGGCACATGCTATCCCTGCAGATGCTAACATGCAAGAACATCAAAGAGTGGATAGCAAAGATGTACTTTCTTAGACTTGTTACTCACTATCTAACATGTTTCTTGCTTACTTGTTCACGCCGAGCAGTATTCTTTATTTAAAAATGGCATTCCCCCCGGATTAGGCAGTATGATCAGCTCTACAGTTACTCTCTGCTCTCTCTCGCCAGGGAATACTATGACTGTCTCCTACATGACAGGCCTGATGGTTGGCTCCGCTGTAGCGTATGCAGCTTATAGCTTCACTGCTCCACCAACAGGAATACACTCCTCCACGCTCAACATACACACACCTGCCAACACTACCGTGTATTGAATGTCCGTAGGTTTGACACGCACTCACTCATCCATCTGTATACATTTACATGTACACACATGCTGCGTAAGGACAGGACGTTTGCCCTTTCAGCAGCATAAACTGATGTACTACACTCCAGCTGCAGAATAACTCAACAATAACAAAAGAAAAGACAAACAGTGGCTTTTAGTGTTGAAAGGGATTAAGTGAAAAAAGTGCAGATTTCTCCACTCGCTCATCTCCCGGTGATCCACTGACCTTCAAGCATCTGCTCCGATGAACTTCCCCGGAGGAAGAGAAGTGGAGCTGTGCGTCTGCCAGCAGGCAGACATTAACCCTCAGAGTATCACACAGTGAAATTACTGTCTGCATATGTGCGAACACATCATCTGACATTTGTACAGTGCAAAGTCAAGTGATATTTTGTTGCGGGGAGCTAATGGCTTGTGGTTTTAGAGGAGACCTTGCATTATATGTGATGCTATGTTTTATGCATTCTCAGAGCTGTCGCCCATCATAGAAGCGAGATGGTGTTCAGACTCACGGAAAAATATGATCAGCGTTTTTAGACGATGCTCATTTTATTCGGACCCTGTTATTAAAACCAGTTTAACCTTATGAGATCTCAGCCCTCATTGAGGATGACCCTAACCCTGTGCTATCAGAATAAGTCATTTTTCAAACAAATAATCATTCTAACTGAAAAAAACTTACATCTTGGGTTAGGGCTTGGGGCTATGAGCTGTTACCAATAACGACTCAGACCTCACAAGGGTTAAACAATCAGTGTCTTTTCTGCCTAAGACTCAAAGACATTTTTTTGACCCTGAGAGCACTGTGTTAGATATCTAATGCTGCAACCAGACTGGGGGAAATAATGGTTGGAGGCAATTATTGCAACTGTGTGCAATTAAATTTTAATGTCATTGCCTTTGAAATGGTTGCTTTGACAACGTAAATCGGATCTGCAACAACTTGCAGTCAGTCGTTGTCTTCAAAGCGAATTTGTTGCATCGAGATGACGATAAAGGAACAAAAAGACTAAATGGAGTCAAGTTGGCAGTCTGTTTGTGATAACAAACACTGAAATTCACAACAACTACTTCAAATTCGGAATCCATCCAGAACCTCACAGATTTGAAAGAGAACTCCCTCTGTTTCAATAGTGACGTAGTTGCTGCAGGATTGCTCAACAACCTTGCATTCTAACAGGAGAATAATAGTTTGCAACCAGTTGATCCAAACCCCTTACTACAACGAGACACTTTGCAGACAAGTTGTACTCTTCGATGCAGACTACTATAGACTGAGTGCAACATGTTGATGATCTGTCTCCATTTATAAAGTCAACTAAACAAAGATTATCAGCAAAAATTCACCAATCAGTCTGATTGCTTCGTACCTTGGAGCAGACAACACCCTCAACCTCGGGGTGACCGCTTGGTTTCACGTGAGCGGACCACGCTCCTCTCTAAACTCACCTTCTTTCTTTTTTTTTTCAATCTCTAAACACTTGTAACATTTTGTGACTGCATCTTGCATGTTTGTGAAACTGTGTTGAAAGAATCTGTCCACAAAGTACTTGAACCTGTCGGTGTGGTATTTCCTACTACAGCAGAGGGTCTCCAGGACCACGCAATTGTCATCATGACACACAAACAATACCAGCTGTAGGGTAAAAAAAGAAAGAAAGAAAGAAATCGTGTAAAAGGAGAGATTTCACGTCACTTCTTGCGCCCCCTGATGGCTGAAAAAAGTATTTATTTACCAGAGGAGGTATTGCAGTCCTATCACGCTAGTCTTTGTTGGTTTATCTGAAATGCTTTGCACCTCCTTTGAATGGTGTCTGTATTAAATGTCTATGTGATGATGTGGGATATAAGGGGACAAAATAATTAGTGCCAAACAGTCTGTGTTTATGACAGATGCGATTGGGGGAGGGAGAAAAAAGTGAATGTAAAGTTGTAAATAGAATAAAATGCATTCAAGGCAATGAAAGGCATTTATTTTCACTACTGCAAAGCCTGTAGAAAGAATCAGATTCATATCTTTTGTAGCTTTATTTAGTTGAAGTGACCCCTGGATCCCCTCCTTTATTTATCTCTTTCTTTTTTCCAGCTGACGCACAGCAGCGTCTCCGTTCCCTCATGTTTCCTGTTGGACTTGATTAATTTTTCAGCGATAAGAGCTGCAAATGTGCACTGCATTATGTAAGTGATGGCTTGGATGGAGAATGTTGGCACTGTTTGAAATACGGTGGGATGCCATTTGGGAGCTAACCTCATTACTGTATGTATGTCCTGCTTCCTGCGGCCTCTCAGCGAGCTGCTGGGTTTGAAGGTGTTTTTAGTTATTTTTGGTCAATTGTGTCATTAAAGGACATGAAAAGTCTCTCTCCTTCTCTTTCTTTCTCTCCTGCAGACATTTTGAGAGAGGGGGGAATCCAACTTTCCCAGGAATGCTTTTTTTAACCATTCCTCACGATGAACTCGCACATTCATTGTGAGGATTCGTAAAGCAGTCTGGTTTTTATGGAAATTATTTTTCTGTAGGGTTTTCAAGAAGGGTAAACAAGAAACTAGCAGCTATCTAACTAACCAACTCCCCATTTTTACTTTGATGATGGGATGATGGGGTTTTTTTTATGTTGATTTCGCTCTTTTCTGTCTCACCACTGCAAAATATGGTCCTCAAGACGCCCATTGTGGAAGAAACAACCTCAAAGGACGTCATACTTGTACATATTTAAACTTCAGGAAGAGTGAATACTTAGAGACCATGTGGTGTACGATCACACACCACACCTAAACTCTTAATAATGATTTCAGTTGCACCAGCGAATGCAACTTTGTGATCATTCCTGCTGCAGTAAGACCACAAAAAATGAATAAATAGACCGAAACAGCTTTACGAAAGCATCTAAAGGAGCCTGCACAGTTCTGGAAAAAACATTTGACTGATGAAACCAAGATAACCTTGATGAAACTGCTCGGGATCTAAAGCGGACTGCATCATCTGTCAAACATGGTGAAGGATGTTATGCAGATGTGTGGCTGATAATAGTTCATCAGTGTTTACTGATGATGTGACTGCAAAGAAGCAGCAGGATGGCTTGTGAAGTGTACAGGGTTATAGTCTCTGCTCAGATTCAGACAAATGCTCCAAAACTATCTGGACAATGATTTAAAGTGCAAATGGACAATAAACCAAAGCAAAACTTTTAGAAATTTGAGGATTTTGTGTAAACATGTCTGATATTCCTAAACAATTAATGCAATACCAGTCTGAATGAATCCATGGAGGCAGTATGAAGAGGCAACACTATACAAATTGTGAAATATTGTGTCTTGTCCGACAAATTAGACCTAACTGTAGCCACGTGCCAAAAAATGAAAAATAAAAGTTGTCTCCAGGATCAGAACAGGATGAAGACAGCCATGCTGTCACAGCTCATAGGAGCAGCTGAGAACATGAATCCAGCAAAATTGATATTAATAATCTACTACAAGAAGAATTGCATGTACACTCCGGGAATTTTTCCACTGGTGATGTCGGACTTTCATCATGTCATAGACTTTTCTCGGATTATCCAAAGTGACACATGATGGGCTTCACAGAAGAACAAGCTTCATGAAAAAATGAATCTCTGAAAATTTCAGAGAGCTCTGACAAAATCACACATGACAGCAGAAAGATCCTCAAAGAGAAAGCGTGTCAAGAAATCACATAAAAAGGGGCAAAAGAGGCAGAAGGAATAGTTGGATGACAATTAGAGTGAGCCTTGGAGCAGTGGGCAAAAGATCCCCAAGGGGGAGGTTTGTGCCTGTGATGGAAAGTGAAGGAGTTTGAAGGTTACGCCACAGCTTTGCAACGACTTTCACTTTCAGCATCATGAAAACAGGGATCTGGTTAGAACAGAAACAGAAGCACGGGAACTCTTTTCATTCTACATTTTATCTCACCCATCGGGGCCGATATCTTCCACCCAGCATGTGACTTCCTGTTTCTGTTTATAAATTCAGCCACACTGTTCCATAACACTTTTATTGAACTATGATATATTTTAGAACTACGTCACGCTGACTATTTTAGGCTTCAACATGTGACTGCACGCTGTGATGGTGTAAAAGGATGGAGCATACACAGACATGCACGCACACACTGTAACGTGATGATATTTCACAGTTAATTTGTGAAACAGAAGAAACAAAGAAGAGTTTAAGGGCTTTGCACGTCCTCTGTAAAGACCTGTTCTGCAAAGAGGTGCCGCGAGCTTCTTTTGGCTAAATTATTGTGTGAGCTTTGGGTCTCTAATCAGCTTTTTGATGCAAAATCCTTTTGCATTAGCGAAGGATTCAACAGAGATCATTCTCCTGACTACAATTTATAGGGTGTTGAAGTAAATAAGGACAGGATACCCTTTAAAAATGATATGTAGTACTTCACCTGTCAAAACATGACTGATATTATTGTAGGAACTGAGCAAATGTGCAAAAATTAAAAAATAAAATAAAATGGCTTAAACTAAAAGTGCTTTTATATGAACTGTTCTCTTTTTGGTTTAGGATCCGTCTGCCCATACCCTCAGCAAACATCTGCTGTTTGTGTTGCTATTTTTGCAGTTATGGAAATGGAGATAAGACTCTTTCGCATGCTATGGTTTAGATCAGAGATAATTTGTGTCTGTGAAAACAGGAAGAACATTGCAACCACATTCAGTCGCTAGGATATGGCTCTTTCCCCCCCTTTTTTCTCATGTTTAAACAGCTGTGAGCAGCACCGATCTGCACCACAAAAGCTCGAATCTCGCGAAATCTTTTTTTCCTTTCGTTTGAGCTCGCACAAATCCAGCCACGATTACGAGTGTTTGAACACCAAATTATCTGGAATTGTGCACAACACGAAACACTAGAGGGAGGTTTGATGCCGGAGCTGCTCTGTTCTTCAGGTGTGGGTTGGTTGCTGTGTGATCTGGGGTCAGTTAGCAGCCTGCTGCAGGAAAGAAACTGAAGAGACAAGAAACTGTGGTTTTATTCATTTCATTCCAGCAAGTGCAATACTCTTAAAGTGCTCCTGAAAAGAAAACAGCTTTTGAAAGCTGATTTGTATTTGCTGCTTTCATCCAGCAGAGAGAGCACAATATCAGAGCACAGCATTTAGTCCCGTGCAGTATCGGGACTTCACAGGACTTCAATATCTACAGCAGATCAGGGGCTCCAAACAACCAATCTTATTCTCTGCAAGGAAAGAAAAAGTTCTCTTTGTGGCACAGAAATGTTTCACTGAGACAAATGACACCTCCGTCTGTGTGCTGTGCTACAGAGGTCAGAGCGCTCTTGTGGAGCTGCTCATCTGCAAGTGCGTGCATGCACCTTTCTGGTTTTTGGTTGGAAACGTCTGCACGCAGACTTGTGTACGCCTGTGTTCTCATAGGTGTCTGTGTGTGCTAATTTTGGATGTGGCTGCAGGGAAAGCAAGTCTCCCGTGTGTGACAGAGTCACTGATCATTAGTCACTCTGCTCCACATACCGTAGCGAGGAAGAGTGGAGGAGAGGGAGGAAGATGGAGGAGATACAGAAAGGTGGAAAGAGAGTGAAAGTGTTGTTGGGTGGATGCTGCAATTTAAAGTCTGAAGTTAAACACATAATGAGAAGCCTCGCGTCAGCTCATTTGTTTCTCTAAACATGTGCATCATCATCCCACTGCTTCCTTTGAAACGTTATCTATCACATCCGTCACATGTTGCAGGAAACTTGCAAGAAAGAGTGTGATTCTGTGCCACGGGGCGCTTATTTTTGCATCCTTTATTTTTACTGATGTGAAATTGCAACAAGCGCTGTTTTTGCATCGTTAAAAATTGTTCTTCTTTACTCTCTCTGTGGTGTGAATCAAACCCCAAACAGAGAAGGAGGAACCAGCACTAGACATGCAAAACTGCTGAGCTGACCACTCACTTTTGTGCAACTTACATCTATTCCCTGTAACCAGAATCAGAATCACTTTTATTGCCAGGGTTGTACATAAATGAGGAATAGGAGAATAATGTTTTTTAATTACAATAAAATCTGATAGGATACAAAACAAAACTGTTGTGGAAGTTGGTTTCTGTGTGAGTCCACAGAAACCAAGCCCTACCCCAGTATTTCAGTAACATATAGCGCAATTTATCACCTTTGTCAACTGCAAATTACGTCCTCAAACTTAAACTTTGTCAGCATCTGTTTTATCCAATAAGATGAAGTCATGCCACGTTGGGTTAACAATGAGACTGTCAAGAAAACCAACAGGTCAGAAAAGACTACCATAAATGTTGCAATAAGTTGGAGTCAGTCTGTCTGTTTCCTATAACACAGCAACTAACTGTGGAAAACTGTTAAAATATAGTTATGGATTTTATTTGTGGTGTTGTATTTTCAGATTTTCAGACACGCAGTTGAAAGACTAAATAATGACCCTTGTATCAGGGTTTTTCCCCACGTCTCACACACCTGGTCAGGTGACTGTTCTTGGTTAGGGAAAGCCAACAGGCTGGTGTGGAATCTGGATTTCCATTAAGCTTTCAAAGTGCTTTCGTATTCAAGAGACAGAAACAGCAGATTTGTGAAGATGTTGAACTCTGAAGCAGCCTTGGTGACTCAAACAGGCTGCTGGCTGAACTCCAGGAGTAAATGTCCCGATGGCTCCCCTGTCCACTCGGTGGAAGTCTACACTCCATATGTTCCAGCAAGAAAAGATTAATCACTGCAGTGAGGACACAGACAGATTTAAGGGGTTCATTAGTGCGCTAGCAGTAGTGCACAGTGGAGGCCGGAGTACAGACTGTCCAGTCTGTGAGGCTCATTCATTTCTGTTGATGTGTGTGCAGGTTCTCAAAGCTTTACTGTTGGACACCTTTAGGTCAAATAAAGCAGTAGAAACATGTGTTCACAGTAGCTGTCCATATGTGGTCAAAATATCTGACCAGTCCTTGATGATTGGTCCCCAAGGTAAGGCAGATTCAAGGTGGTACCCAAGTCACTTCTCAGGGACCTGAGGATGGATGTTTTGTTTTTTGCTGAGGTAGATAAGTCGACCGAGCCGTCTGGAGAACCTGCTGCTTCCAGGAATCTGTGTAAACCTAACTAGCTGGCACGCTTAGATGCTGTTCTTTTTTCTTTTTTTTTGATCTCATTTTTATCGCCATTTGAACAAAAATTGTCACACATTCACTAAAACCACAGAGAAAGATTAAGCAAATGACAAAACCACAGGAACCAGAAATAGAGGAATGGAGCAACATAGACGAAGAGAGTGATAAGCAACATCGATAAATGTTCGCTCTGATGATGATTAAGCAAACCATCTTTGAAGCAGCTGTCACGTCGGCAAAAACGTGCTTCTGGGTTTTGTGCAATGGCAGCTGATGCAGGATAGATGGAGACAGCGGATAAGTAATATCTCCAACCACTCTGCAAAAAAGTGGAGACTCCAGTGCATTCACATACTACACCATATAAGGTGCCAGTGGTGCCTATAGGGCATCCTGTGTATGAAAGTTAAGTGTATTTGCTGATAAGCAGGATTTCTGGAGGACTGTTTAACCTCGTCCCAAACACCAGTTAACTAGGGCTGAAGTCAGGGACATCACATCAGACACACTATTTGTCACAGCAGAATGTGTTTGTCACTCTGTCACTCCAGAGTCATGTGCAAGCCCTGGTTTTCACTGAATACAACTTGGGGAAGTTTGGAGTAACTGCAGATGGTTTAAGAGACGTGTGTGTTTACAGTTTTGTCATTAAAATGAGATTAAAGTTCAAGAAAAAAGAAAAATAGACAAAAACAGTACCTGATGTTCATTTTGAATGACAAACTGAACACTTGATTTGTAAGGCTTCTCTATTTCAGCTAACCAACCAGTATGAAGGACTGTGCATGTGTGCAAAACAGAATCCTTCAATTTATAAAGCAGTGAAAATGACACAGTCACATCCTCTTTTAGTCTTTCTGTAACTTTCCATTAACTGTACGCAGTTTCCTGAAAAACCCTTTGATTCCATTATGCTAGACATAAGAGCTTTGCGATGTACGAATCTTGTATTCTAACTGATGAATTGCAGTCACATCACATCAGGACAATACAACACAACCATCTGTGGAAGATCAGAACTCCGTGAAGGGGCCCCAGTAAACATCATGGACTCCTGACAGATCTGTGAACTTGTGTACTTTTGGATCTTTCCAGATGCACATCCTTTCTGTACAAAACATCCATAAGAGCATCTGATAGATCAGATCATCCTGTATTCCCTCCATAAACCTCTTGGATATCTGACACGTACGTTTTTTCACTTTTGGCTTGAACGGTGTGCTTGTTGTAGGGTTCAGGCAGTTTTTAAAACTTTGGTTAAAAAAAACATGAGACAGAGAGATGTGAAATATTAAATACAGTAACTGATACAGTACTACAGACATGTCATCATTACTGGATGCTGGTATATAAAGTACAACAATTGCATTCCAGAAAACATTACATGAAGACATAACAGATCAACCTTTTCCAGTCGGCTGTTCTCGTTTTTCTGGCTGAACAGATACACAGAGAGATAATAATGTCTCTGTATGCACCTAACGAGCTATTTGCATGTGACTGTCGATGTCCTACTTTTAGTCTTTCTGTTGTAGTTCAGCATTTCATGGTCACAGCTAAATTTAAAATGTTGCAAGAACATCATCAGAGGCTATGAGAGGAATGTAGGAAATAAGCACCATGATCGCGCTGTATGCAATTATCTGTCACAATCTGCAGCATCCTATCTGAGCATCAGAACATGTAAACTATGCTCGTTCATACGCTTGCTTCCTCCTTGCACATCTGCTGTATCTCCATGCCTCCCTGAGCAGGGATCACTCGTCTTTTTCTCTATGCTACGGTTCATCCTTCATTTCCATTCTAGGGTTGCTTATTAATGGACCACAGATTTGACTAAACAAACTCAATGCTTAAAGCAAGGAAGACAAACACAAACTAATACGTGCTATCTATGCTGATAAAGAGACAGCAGGGGTTCGAAATAATTGCCATGCAGCCAGGCTGCTATTTGCTATCAAGTCTTTTTTTTTTAAATTGTTGTTCAGCCAAAGGAAAAATGGCAGAAAAAGTAGCATTACGACTTCTGACTTAATGAAGATGAAAGAAATAGAAGAGAGCAAAAGAGAAAGACACGATAAAGAACAATGGCTACAGCGTGAAGGTATGGAGGAATGAGGAGGAGGAAGGAGAGGCGATGGCTGAGTGGCGGTGGATTGGTTACAGGGACAGATGGAGGCCTCCTGATAAGAGACACAATGCTCTGAATTGTCTCATATCTGAGATGGATAGAAAACAATAATACAAATCTATCATATAAAAGATGAAATATGACAGTAAACTTTTCAGGATATGAATGTGAGCTCTGGCCTACCGGTGGCAGCATTGAGCTGGCGAACGCTTCAGCCCTCTGCTACTTTAAATAATAAAACTCAAATTTAATGTCATGACTATGAAGTTGAATGAATCCAAACAGGTTGTAAGACTTAAAAAGCAAGTTATTTATAACAAACAAGCGTGAGATTGTATTCCCAAAGGGACTTTAAGATATTTCAGCATTATTTTCTGACATTCTCCTGTAGGTTTTTTTATTCAGATACCAACCTCTAAGATATCGATAATCAACTTTGAATTAATATAAAAAATGTAATAATCTCACCATAGACTGTAAATAAAAGATAGAAGCACCCAATGTCTCTCCATCCGTTGGTTTGCCTTTTTTGTGGCTATATTTGGAGGAGTGAGCATAGCTGGGAGTTATCAGGCAGCAAGGACCATCTCTGGTCCTTGTCACAAGTAACGCGTTACTCGTCACAAGTAACGCGCTACTGTAATCTGATTACTTTTTTCAAGTAACGAGTAAAGTAAGGGATTACTATTGCAAAAATCGTAATTAGATTAGGCCTACCGTTATTTTCCCGTAGGAACGCTGCGTTACTGCGTTACTAAAACCGTGGGGTTTTTTTTGCCAGAATGTCTCATGACAATGACGTAAGCAAGTGCGACATTGGTGACAACAGCTGTGTGCAGATCAACAATGGATCATATATCGAGTGCAGGAGAGAGTATGAGCGTGCAGCGTTTAAAGCGTGGAAATACTGACCTTACTTTAAGTTTGATTCCATAAAAAGTGACAAAAACATTAGTGTCCGTTGTGCGTGGGAAGAAAACTTCTTTTTACAGTGAAAAAAACCCCTAAACACCGCACCCTGAGCAAGCACCGAGTGCGTTACGCCGTAATGGGAAATTCACAGAGAAACTCGTGGATTCTTCCACTGCCCGCTGAGGCACACCTGCACCAGGGTAAACCTCCGCCTACCCCACTCCTGCTTTAAAGGTGAAAATAGAGCAACAGGACCGCTGAGTCTTTGATTTTATTTATTTTCTGCTGTATTTTACTTGCATCTATTTGAAAGAGTGAGTGTAAACACACAAAAAAATTATTATTTTATGTGCTGGAATGTGCAGAAAATAGGTTTAAATATTAAACAAATTTCTTCCAGTCAGAGAATGTTGCATATAATTACATTTTTGCTTGATGCATAAAGTTAAAAGATTAAAACTAATAAAACAAGGTTTAAAAAGAGACTTTTCCATTTGATTACATTTTGTATGATGGATTATACAGAAAAAGTAGAATTGGGCTGAAAGATCTATCGCTTTATCACCTCTTCAGGTTGTAAATCGTGTTTTTAAAAAGTAACTAAGTAATTAATTACTTTTGAAAATAAGTAATCAGTAAAGTAACGGGATTACTTTTTGGGGAAGTAATCAGTAATTAGTTACTGATTACTTTTTTCAAGTAACTTGACCAACACTGGCAAGGGCTGGCTAGTTCAGTAGCATGGTCCATAGCTAATTTACTGTGATATTCACTGGGATGCTTTTAGTTTGCTAAAAAAAAACAAGCTTTAAATATAAGGTACTTTCCACAAAAGCTAAAGCTATATCTTTTTAAAGCATCTTTTAGTGCAACTCAACACTGAGCCATAAATACAGCTTAAGTAGGTGAGTCATGCCCACAGTTATCCTGAAAACAAATTCAGCTCTTGAGACCACAACATGTTTTTTTTCCTTACATTTTACAGCCAAAGCTAGCTTGGGCTTCTTAAACATCTGGAACCTTCTAGATTTTGTTTAGCTGTGTATAAAAATGCTTTTTCTTTAAAGATGTTTAAAGATATTTAATTATCAGAACAGGGAAGACAAATGTTGGATATACTGAAAAACTATCTGGGTTTCTTTCTGACTAATCTTTTCTTCTTGTTCAATTTTTCTCTGGTTTTTAACACCGTGTCCTTAAACAGTCCACAGAGCAAACCAAGCCAGAAAAAATGGTTTTCATTTTCAGTCCTCCCTTCCTGTGATCCTGCTCCAAAAATGGTAATTTTGCATTACGCCACAGTTATACCAGAGCTGCTTCAACATGAGAGCTAACGAAATAGATTTTTTGTACATATTCATTTCATTTATTTTAAAACTAAATGCAATGTTATTGAACGTGATGAGATAGAGTTTATAAACATTAAATTAATAGCAGTAATAAAAATCCTAACAGGCTTCAGTGTATCTATAGGACCACTGTGGTTCTTCGATTGTTTTATTAAAAATAATATAATAAATACATAAAATAATATAACAAATAGTAAAAAAAAATATATTAATTTCTGTCTCTCTTCCACGCCGTGTCTTTGTCCTGTCCTGAGCCTGGTTCTGCTGGAGGTTTCTTCCTTTTTAAAGGAAGTTCTTCTTTCCCACTGTCGACAAGTGCTTGCTCAATATATGACTGCTGTTATGATTATAAATAAATTGGCCGTAGGTGTGAGTGTGAGTTGCTGTCTGCTCTCTGTGTGAGCTCTCCGACAGATTGGAGATTTGTCCAGGGGGTACCCCACCTCTCGCCCTATGGCAGCTGGGACAGGCACCAACGATCCTGCAACCCTGAACTGGGTTAATGGAAAAAAATCTATTTAGTTAATTATTTCTATTTGCTTTATTTTAATTAAAACTTTATTTAAAAAGGAAGTCCGTTGAGATTAAAATGATTTTTTCAAGGGAAACGTGGCGAAAAAGGAACACGTCATTACACGATTAAATATAATAATGAACACACAAAACACAAAACACGCTCCCTTCGCTAGAAAAATACACTTCTTTATTTAGAAATGAGTAATTACAGTGTACTTCTTTTTGTTGCCTGGTAATAAAAACAAACAAAGAAAAGGAAGAGCTTGACACCAAGTAAACATACATTATTAATGTCACTCAAAACCACACGTGCATTTTTTTGTTAGGCAACTTCTGGTCTTGCCAAGAATGTGTCATGCCTCTTTGTGTTTAAATCATCCTCATGGTTTGCTACGTAAAGAACAAACTGCACGTTGAGTCCCCCCCCCCCTTTAAAACTGCCATTTCTGTGTCTGTACGATCTCTCACGTGGGCCCTAACAACCTCCACCCATCATGAGGGTGAGGGCAGCCTGAACAGAATGTCGCCTAAGAGGCAAAACCCGGGGGGAAAACGCCCACAGCATCCACTCTGATTGCTTTGAGCCCACGATAACAAATGAGGGCAGACCAGCACATGGACATTTTTATGAACTCAACTCTTCTCTGGATTTTGGCACCTGGACCATTTGGAGGACGCTGCTGAGAGAGATTCTGCAAACTAAATCATCCCTCCCTCATTCTCCCTCCAAATGATGTCCTTCCCTCCTAATTACGAGGAGCTGGTTGTCTTTGGCTGGATTCAGCTGTCACATCATCAGCGGGCGCCACCTCGCCCTCGCGGCTACAATGGGACTGAGCTCACACTGCTTCTCCTGTATAAATACGCACAACGGCAGCTGCGTGTGTGTGAGAGAGTGAGAGACAAGTAAACATGCCTGAAATACAAAGCCTGTGATGTTTCATTCATTACACTGTCAGCATGAATAATAGATAGCTAATTGATATGCAGTAGACCACGCACGTGCACGCACGGCGCGCGCGCACACACTCTGCTACGTGGCTTCGCGCTCTGAACTAATATTTGTCTTTTCACATTCAGATTTACCACAAGAGGGAGAAGAACGAGAGACGCAGTGAGAGGAGATCAAACGCCAGAGAAAGCAAAGAATGCGCACTCACAGACATGTCAGGTAAATCTGCACCACCCTGCAGCTCAGCAGGACTTCCACGCTGTTGGAGCTCTGCAGCTTTGCAAAAGCGTGAAACACGGAGTCACCTGAAGCACAATGAATCTGATCGGGAGTAATATATACATGTGTAATCAAGTCGTTACATATTTGGTAAACTCGTCGAGCTGATATGAGGGAAACATTGTGATTCAGGAGGGTTTGGGGCCACCTGATGACTGCACAGAAGTCAGAGGTTTACTCTGCTTTCCTCTGTTTTTCGTCTCCATCAACTTCTGAGATTAATACCAGATTTATTTATTTAAAATGCTAAAACCAGCTGGCTGACTGTATCTGTCAGCTGTGCAGAGCTGAAATGTACGTAGTGGAGCTTGGGAGATTTTTGCAGCTGAAAGCGGTGAGAGCGAGGCTGAAGAACCAAAGCAGGCACGTGATAGCGCTCTACAGGTCCATCCCTGTGTGGCTATTTAATGCGCTGCCTTGATGAAAATGAGTATTGTAGCCACTTTAATGCCACGCAAATGTAAGAAACTCAGTGGCAGGTGTTAAAAAAAGTGAAGCTGTTCCTTTTCCGTTTGCGGCCATGAAGCAGAGCGACGACGGCACAGAGACGCAAGACATTTTGAGATGGAAGGGAAAAAAGCACAACTAAGAGAGGGGTGGAGGTAAGGAGGCGAAGCGCTTTGTTAGAGCTGGAACTGAAGGCAGAAATGTCCTTTTCTCTTTCACTAAAGAGAGCTGAAGGACAAACACAGAGTTCTGAAAGTCTGTGGGCAGACTCCAGTCTGAATAACAAGCCTTTCAAACTGTTGTGCTCAGCGTGCATTTGAACGCCCCCTCACTCAGATACCTGTCTCCTGGGAAACTGTGCGACACGCGCACACACACATAAATGCAAGGCTGCCTGAAGCTGAGGGAGGTGGGTGAGAGGGAGCAGGTTCAGAAGTAATGAGTTCAAAACGCTCACATACACAGATACACGCACACGCTTCTGCCCCCTGCACAAGCTGCAATGAAGCCTCGGCCAATAGAATGTTTCCATTTGTGTGCTGTTGTCCAATCAGAGCGCTACATGCTGACACACCCACAGGAAGGTGTGTATGGCAATGCAGTGTGTATTTAAGGATGCCTGGTACCTCTCTGTCTTGCCCTGTGTGTGTGTGTGTGTGTGTGTGTGTTATGCTGATGCTGGTCCTTAAGGGAAAGCAGAGAGGCGTCTGAACCCCTCTGACTGCTGCTCTCACCATGAAGCAGGGACACACACTCACTTCATGTCAGCAAAGATTTAATTACACGCTGACACACAGGAATTCAAAACACACACACACACACCTTTACCAGCTCTTTGAAAGCACAGTCATGAACGGTCAGCGGTGGAAAATGTGTCTCCTGTGGTCGTCTCTGCAGCTCAGTGGAGGAAGCTGGACTTTTCCTCCATTTTATCACAACCAACAGCTTCATTACTGGGCTGCCAAAATGGAGTCCTGATTGAGTCCACTATTGACTAAAGGAGCAGCGTGCACACGCACACACACTAAACAGGCACAGGAAAAAAGAACAACAAAAAGAGAGAAGAAGAAAAAAGAAAACAGAGCATGCCTGAAGATCCTTGCTGATTGACATACAACTGCAGATTGGGTGAAGGCAGAGTAGGACTTAAGCATACATGCAGCCCTTCAGCCATTTCTATCTTAACCTACAGTCTGAAAAACCAGAAAAGAACTCATATATACTGTCACCAGCCACTTATTAGCTACACCTGTTCACCTGCTTGTTAACACAAATGTCTAATCAGCCAGTCACATGGCAGCAAATCAGTGCAAAGCAGAATGGGGAAGAAAGGTGAGTTTTGGGATTTTTAATGTGGCCTGGTTGTTGGCGCCAGACAAGTTTATCTGAGTATCTCAGAAACTGCTGATCTACTGGGATCTACAGATGATGGTCTAAAAAAAAGAGGAAATATTCTCTGGTTGACGTCAGAGATCAAAGGAGAACAGCCAAACCGCTTTGAGCCAATAGGAAAGAACAGTAACTCAAATAACTATTTGTTACAACCACAGTTTGCAGAAGAGCATCTCTGAATACACAACACATCAAACGCTAAAGCTGATTAACTACAACCGCAGAAAACCAACACCGGATGATGCTCCTGCAAGCCACGAACAGCAAACTGAGTCTATAGTTCATATAGCAAAGTTGGGCAGTAGAAGATTGGCTGAGTCTCCATTTCTACTGCGACATTCAGATGGCTGGCAACCAAATTGAGCTCTACATCCATCCATTCTCTGACAGTTCTTCCATTTTTTCAAATGATCCACTTGAACTCCACAGAGCAATCAAACTGCACCAGTGTTTGAGTGTTTTCGGGGTGGATTTTTCGTCTCCCCCCCCTCTTTAAAAACAAGGAGCTCAAACTCTTGCATGGGCTACACTGTAGGCTCTATGGATTCGTTGCAGAAGTATAACTCATGCATTACTCAGTCTCAATGTGTGTGCAAGAGATTAAAAGCAACGAGATGGAAGTGGAGAATATAGGTGGGGAACACATAATGGGGGAACCTTGGCAACTAACTAACCTGCCAGCATGTGATGGGCAGCAAGTGGAACATGAATTGCTTTTTTTTTTTTGTTTTTGTTTTCAGTGGTGTTTCCAAATATGTGCAATCAAAAAGCAGCAGAATTAGAGGGAAAAAATGTTAAAGGTACAGTGTATAAAATCTCACTACTAGATGTCAGTAGATTGCAGATTGCAGTCAACTAAGTTTTGTTTTCTTACCCCTCTAATTTAAGTGCATAATCCTATCTAAGGTGGCCACTGTAGGACAAACATGGTTTAGTCACAATATTACATTTAGATTGTATCGCATAATTACCACGGGTTGCCGTTGTGTTTCTATTACTGTTTGTGTAAAAAACAAAAAACAAAAAAAAAAAAACAGTATTTCAATAATATCAGCACTCAGCAGATAAGCAGAAATTTAAAAAATTAAATATTTTTATTATTAGTTTTTATTAAAAACTCAGGCCACTGTTTATCTGTAGGGAGTGTACTCTGGAGAAACGTGACTCTGCATCAGATCTGTCCTGGATTATTTTGCTATCTGGGTAGGCCATCAGCCCACCGTTTACCTCAGGTGTCAATATGCCAGGTAAAAAGCATTCATGTCTATTTACCACGGAGGAGGCTGTAAAACTATGGGAAAGGACTCCAATACTGATACTGAACTGGTATCGATGGTGGTGAAAGAGGTACAGAGGTGAGTTGTCGAGGACATCCTGAATGTTTCTGTGAGTAAATGCCGCTGTTAGTAAAACTTTCTTTAAAGTGGATGTTAGCAAAAAATACTTGATGTGAGAATGTAATCAAATCACTCGAGCCTAACCTGAACTGTGATGTCCCTTTTGGCCACCGTATTCAAGATGGCGGGACAACATGGCAGCTTCCACGAAGCAGTGCCTGTTGCTATGCTTTGTAAATGAACTAAGTTTCTAAAAATGAATCAATTTGTCGGAAAACATTAAACAGCTCCAGAACACGAGCGTCTGCACCTTTAGTCAAATGAAAAACACTGTTTTCAAATCAGAGAGTCAGAGACATACAGTTCCATCTGTTTATTGATTGCCTATAAAATATTGAGTTACTAAAACAATTTCAAAGAAACACTGATAAACGTGGTTGCTGTCTGTAAAAAAAGAGAAAAAAAGAACAGTTCCTTACACATACAGTATAGGGTGACAGAATATATCAGGTTTCAGATTTCTCTCTAAAATGTATTCTTTTTGCATTTTTTACAAGATTAGACATGTGTACAAAGTATATTCTGATAGCTTTTTCTCCCCCCGACAGTGAAGGATCATTTACAAAACTTAGATGATTTTTCTATTTATTTTCAAAATAATCTTTTCTGTAACAGGACGATAACGATACTGAAGGAACAGCAGACGAAGAACCAGCCTCCAGTCCACCTCTCTCTCTCTCTCATTCTCTCTTTTGCTCGCTCTCTCCCATTCCTCTCTCTCTCTAGCAGCTAGCTCCCAGTGCCAGTCAGCAGTATTGCTTGAGAGGCGTGGACGATTGTTCAGAGAGGGGAAGCCGGGGGGGGGGGGACAGAAACGTGCAAAAAAAAAAAAAAAAAAAAAAAAAAAAAAAAAAAAGGGTGCGGGGGTGTGGAGGGGGATGCAAAAAAGCAATCACAGCAAATAATCAAGTACAAAGCCGAAATAAGACAAACAATGATAAACAGAACATATACAAAGTCAGACCCTTAAAATGTATGACCAAAAAAATAAAAACAAAAAGAAAAATTGAAGGCGAAACGGGGAATAAGTGTGTGTCTGTGTTTGTGTTGGACCCTGTATGAAGGCCTAAGGCTGGGCTTTGGATGGAGATTTGGGGGGGGGGGGGGCAAATAGAGTTTGGAAGGCAATAAAACACACCTTTAAGGGTTACAAGGGTGTGTAAGAGTGTGTGTGTGTGGTGACAGCAGGAGATAAGAGCTTGATGTCTTATCAGTCTCCTTACCTCTGTCCTTCACACACACACACACACACACGCGCACACACAGACACACACACACACAGAAAAAAGTGCTTGAGCAGCTCCAGGGGTAAACAAACATTCATAACGGGCACTTTAATACGGAGCTTGTTCACTCTGCAAACACCGGTGCGACCTGTGTATCCACGATGCTCCCACACATCCAAACGCCAACGAGCCGAGACACTTTCGGCCTGCCTGTCATTTAAAAACGTTTATCTGCGGAAATGCATCGAGTTTTAGTCTGAAATGAACCGACAGGAGCAGGTGGGGCTTTAGCAGATAAGATGTTAGCAATCTCAGAAAGTGGCACATGGACTCACTCTGTACCAGATTCATTTTTTTTTAAATACCAATAAACTAGCAGCACATTATCAAACTTTCTCTTTTACTCTGTGGCTATCACATCTGGATTATATATATATATAAATGCATATGGAATTGTTACTGTGCTGGCACTGCTGCCACATTAACAACAGGGACATGTGGGGTTGTCCTCCAGAGTGACTTAAAACATGATATATAGGGTACGATAAAAATTAGACAAATCTAGACATAAGAGCTCAACAAGAGTAGAAAATATTAAACCTATTGAATATCAACAAGACAATTTTTAAACTCTGCAGCAAAGCAGAGAGGGCAACATGTTTAAAACCTACATGTTTATACAG